>NC_091349.1:22365330-22517830 GCF_038502225.1 Cherax quadricarinatus
AAAAAAAAAACATTGATAACAGACAAGTCCTGCTCGTGGCCTTATTGGACAAAAGTCAGAGTTAGAAGACTTGGCCCAATACTTCAGAAGACAACCAGACACCATCACTATGGACAAAATGCAGAATTACAGACTTTTGTCTATTAAGTTCATTAGAGTATTTGCCTGGCCAATATCTTTGTTCGAACTGGCTGAAATTCATTAATGAGAGGTTTTAATGTACTTGCAGAATTACTACCTAATTTAACCCACTTTGTCATGTTTAATTATTACCTATAAATGAATTTACTTGTATTTATGGTTTTCAGCTCAAAAGCGAGTTGTACTAATCTGTGAAAATGAACGGCTGTGTCATCAATGGAACACCAGTTGCTGTAGACTTCTGGAAGCCCACTAAAGCACCTCAAGTAAGACATTATCTCCTTGTTTTTTTTTTATGTAAATACAGTGGATCCCCAGTTCACAAAGCCATCGGTATCCGGTAAATCCGGTATCCGAAGCATTGTATCGCAAAAAATTTGCCTCGGTTCCCGTTACAAAACCCGGTATGTGATACGATTCGTACGAGACATGTCCAGTGTTTACAAGCCAGCCAGTGTGCGCGCATCTAAGGATAAATTTGGTAAATTCTATATTATCCATATTATCACTGTTTTTGGTGCTTGTTTCTGCAAAATAAGTCACCATGGGCCCCAAGAAAGCTTCTAGTGCCAACCCATCGAGACCAAGAGTGCTAATGACTATTGAAATTAAGGAAATGTGTGCAAAGTGGCTTGAAGTGCAAACCTTTTTTGATGAAAATCACACTGACACAGCTACTGCAAGCCGTGTTGGCAACCTGTACACTGACAATGTTGTGAACCACTTTAGGAAAGTCATAAAGGAACGAGAGGTACAGGCCTCTATGGACAGATATGTTGTGCGACAGAAGTCCAGTGACTCTCAAGCTGGTCCTAGTGGCATTAAAAGAAGAAGGGAAGTAACCCCGGAAAAGAACTTGCTACCTCAAATCCTAATGGAGGGGGATTCCCCTTCTAAACATTAAAAACTTCGACACTCTCCCCTCCTCCCATCCCATCAATCATCACCAGATCTTCATTAAAGGTAAGTGTCAATTATTCTATTGTGATTATTCTATTGTTATTATTGTTATTGTAATTATTCTATTGCATTAAACTTAATATATCATGTGGTAAAAGTTTTTTTTTCATGCTTTTGGGTGTCTTGCACGGATTAATTTGATTTTCATTATTTCTTATGGGGAATATTGATTTGCTTTCCGATAATTTTGGTTTACGATGAGCTCTCATGAACGGATTAATATTGTGAACTGAGTGTCCACTGTATTCAAAATTGTTTTAGGTATCCACATCCTTCATGGAACCTCTCCTGACGTTGAGTCACCTTAACATGGTAGTGGAGTTTTAGGCAGGTTAGCTTGACTAAGAACCCAGCAAGCACCCACATCACCTTTCTTTGGCTTATGTAGTGATTTTTTCCTCCATTTGTTGAATTTTACTCCAGGGGACAATGGGAGGTATCACTGTTATCATTTTATTCTCTATAAAGATTACAATGTTAAATTTACAGAATTTGGTTGTTGTGTGGTTTACATGTAGTTAAATAATGATTACAGAGTGTACCACTAGAACGCCTAGCATGGCTAGGCATTTCGGGCAGACTTAGTTTAATTCTTCATTTTAAAATATTACAAATTATGAGGTAAGTTGGTATTATGGGTAAGTGACTAAATACTAGTTTGTGAGTTTAGCAATGTGAATGCTTCTGTTTTGGCACAGTACATAGTTTCAGTATTGGAGTATCATAGGATTCATTATTTTAAGATTGAGATTAATATTTCTGCTGTGCTGAGGTACAGTAGTTCACACTCAGAGATGATTAAATTAACTGCTGGACCATGTGGGTGCACATCTTCCCTCAACAGGGTTTAATAACTACCTGTGTCTCAGAAGGTAATTACTACATCAATTAGTTGAGATTTGTCCAGTTCCACCTTTCCTTTAGCTAGGTAAGGACTCATAGCTGAACGAATTTTATCATCAGATATCCTTCCTGAGTCTAGTCAACGAGAATGAGACATGTATTAGCTTGAGCAGTGGTAGAAATTGGTACATTGCATATAATGTAAAAATATGAGTTGCACCAGGGTGCCAGCCACGTGATCATTATTCATCTCTCTTTCCCAGCTATGTATAGCAATATTCCCTAGAGTGCCCTTTTCTTTTACAGTAGGTATATTTGACTTTTTCTTCTCTTTATCCAACTTCTGTCTTAAACTGGAGACAGATTTAGAAGTGCCATTAATGTGGCCACACATTAATGGCATGAACCTAGTTCTCAAAGAATGTATACAAGTTTCCCTCACAGAACTTAAGAACCATGGAGGCTTCTTTTTGTATGTTACATGTGTCTTGTATTGTTTCTCAAGGCTGCTTTGATCTATTACAGCAATACTTTCCATAGTACAGTTAATGCATATCAAAAGAATATGGTACAGTACTATGCAATACCATACTGATCAGGGTATTATAATGTGTTTTAGTGTAATGATTTTCGACAATACAATTAGATGCATCGAATCACAAAAATATTTAGCCATTTGCTCAGTACAAATCAGTGCACATGAAACTCTTGCACACACTTGCAAATAAAGAAGAAATACAAAAGATGAAAACGAAAAATAGTACTAATGATTTTTATTACAGCTGTAAATAAACAATGCACCATACATATAGTAAAGAAAAAGGTAATTTTTATTTTGAAAAATAGTTGAACAGCATTGTTTGAACAGTTTTTTCTTGTTTTTATCAACCTACAAATGAAATATTATAAATAATATTATTTTGTAACCCCTGCCTAATTCTAGTGCTTCATTCATTGTTTGGATCCGTGTTCATTATGAAGTCACAAGCATCTTCTACTTTCACAATTAATGTTGATACTTCATCCAATGTGAATTTTTTTCATGGGCAATACAAATGTACTCATATTAAATAGTAAAATCAATAAACTTAGAAACAAAATATTTTTAAAATGCACAAAAGATATTACAAATCAATATTTTATCAAGGACCATAATGGAAATCAAGGACAACCATGGAAATAGTCACTTTGATTTTTTTGGGGTTATCCTAGGTAATATACACATACCTTATTATGTATGATAATTTGTGTAACTGTATATGTGTGTACCTCTGTCTAAATGAACTTACTAAGTGGAATGCCAAGTTTCGGCCGTAATCCGTTCCAGGAGCTAGGCCTAAACTCAAAACGGCCGAAAGGCGAAGCAATACTTCCCATAAGAAATAATGTATATACAATTAATCCATTCCAGATGCACAAAAATATTCACAAAAAATACAATTTTTAAAGAATAACTATAGTTTTACATATACACAACACAGATAAATACATATAGTATATTATACAGTAGATAAATTAAAATTTAAATAAACATTTAAAATAACATTTACTTACTTTTATTGAAGAGACTTGCTGGCATCTGGATGATAGGGAGAGGAGAGAGGGAGGACGTATTGTTTGGAAGGGGAATCCCCTTCCATAAAGACTTTAGGTAACAAGTCCTTATCCGGGGTTACTTTCCTTCTTTGTTTTTTAAGGCCACCAGGACCAGCTTGAGAGTCACTGGACCCCTGTTGCACAAAATAACTGTCAAGAGTGCTCTGTTTCTGGCATCTCTCTAACATTTCCCTAAAATGGGACATGGAAATTGGGCCTATGGTGGCTTATTTCACAGTCACAATTAATGAAGAAGCACTAAACACAGTGAATTTATTGTGAAATGTTTGGCTGTCTGGTTGCCTGGCAGGCTGGATGCATGACTGGCTGGCTGCCTGGCTGGTTGCTTGGCTGGATGGCTGACTGGATGGCTGGCTGCCTGGCTGCCTGGCTGTCTGAATGGATGGCTGCCTGGTTGGCTGGATGCCTGGTTGGCTGGATGCCTGGCTGGCTGGATGCCTGGCTGGCTGGTTGCCTGGCTGGCTGGATGCCTGGCTGGCTGGCTGGATGGCTGCCTGGCTGGCTGGATGGCAGGATGAGCACGCAGGGTAATGCTCACTCATGGATAAACAACACTTGACTGACTGGGCAGGTGGATAGGTCTGGTATGCCGGCTGAAACCTGGGGCAACAGCCGAAATATGGGACAAAATTTGGCCGAAAAAAGCGGTCAGAACCCGAAGCGGCCAATTCTCAGGGCGGCCGAAACCCAGGGTTTCACTGTAATTTGAAACTAAGCATTGATGTAAGAAAAACAGAGGGAAATAGTCTTGTTTGCTGTAAAATGCAATAAATAAAATTTATATTATTAAATTTATAAATCGTATTTTATCAAAACCTGGACTGTTCAAAACCGTGCTGTGCAAGGTATTCATGTATACTGTTGTCTCCCAAAACAAAGTTTCTCTCTGGAATTCTTCATTTGACTTCCTCCGAGTCTCTAGGTGTGCAGATTGCAACTGTATCAAGCATTCCATCCTCTTAAATGGATTTTTTGAGATAAAACCAGTAGGCAGTGACTTATTGGACATTCCTAAAGTCGGGCGCCTAGTCCAGACATTTCTTGAGACTCTCGATCAGATCTAGGATTTGTTTATAAAGTTTGTAGTATAACAAATATGAGCACAAGGTTGAGCCATGCTGTTTGTACACTCTCAATAAGTGTCTCAGTGAGGCGAGAAGGGGTGAGCAAGAATGTAGTTACAGTAGGCCCCGAGTCTTCTGCCTTAGCTCCCTCATTGTCTGAGTCGTCAGTAAGGGACATCTTATTTAATTGAGACATGAGGCTGTCCTCTCCATCTGATATAGAATCAGAAAGCTCTGCATATGCAGGAAACAGTGTACATCACAAACTAATGATCTGATATTTTACACCCAGGTACTTCACTACCTGTCAACATGTTTGAAGTTTTAGTGTACTTTGACGGAGTCAAAGTATCAATTACAGTGGAATCCTGGTGTCTGAACTTAATTGGTTCCTAGGTGGTGTTCGAACTGCGAAAAGTTCAATGTCCAACTCGGTATTTCCCAGGCTTTAATTATCAGCCTCGCATACTGGAGAATGTTGAACTGACTCTTCCCAAAGTTTCTGAAAGTTAGGTCAATGTCAGAGGTCACTTCAAACCGCTTTTAAAACAAAGCTTTCCTGCAACTGAACTTTAAACTAGCCAGTGCATTCAGACTCCAGAAAAATGTTTAAAGGCCAGGTTTATTTTTTATGAACAAAATTATTTAGACTCCTGTTTGTTTGAGGTCTGGTACATTCAAACACTGAGGTTCCACTGTACTTTTATTACATGTACAGACATAATGAGTACAGTGGTACCTTGAGTTTCAAACAGCTCCCAACTTGAACAATTGTGTAAGTGTATTTTTGTAAGTGCTTTTGTAAGTGTATTTTTGGGGGTCTGAAATGGACTAATCTAATTTACATTATTCCTTATGGGAACAAATTTGTTCGGTATCAGCACTCGAACATCCTTCTGGAACGAATTAAGTTTGTAACTCGAGGTACCACTGTATAAGTGTACACCAAGAGTGTGACCATAGGAGGCTGTGTTCCTAGCAAAATGCTACTTTACTGGACAGATTATGCCAGAAAACTAGATTGTCTTAGAGCAGGAGCTCATTAACAGTATCCCCATTTCCTTGGGTCAAGAGAATCAGACAGAAACACACATCCATCACATACGTATGGTGTAGCAGACCGAACTCTAACTTCTGAGATCAGGATAATACTCGATGTATCTGACTCTTGTCTCACTACTTAGTCAAACTTGACAATCTCTCCAACACCGCTACATGGCACCATTGTACCATATGGTACCATTGTACCAAATGGCACAATGGTACCGTATGGTTCAAAACCATAGAATTCGTCTTCAGCTCCATTTCCATCAGTCTTAGAACTGTAAGTTGTGAAGAGGAGAGTCAGAATTCGCCCGGAGAGTGAGTGAGGAGTGAGAGCTTCCTTGCCGCCAGGCACTATGAACAAAGCTACTTTGCCGGCGTTCCCACAATGCCATGTGGGCATCCAGATTTTTTCTATGGTGTGCACACTGACCACCCAGACCCATTCTCTTAGATGTAGGCCTACCAGCCTTCTCGTGCTAAATTTGACGGCGCTAGAATTTTGGCGTAGATCTACAGTTTGGACCCTGAACGTAAAGCCGTAGATCTACGGGACGGACCCTGAAAGGGTTAAGATCAAGAGCTCCCAGAGTGCCCCCCCCCAACTATTACCAATTGGAACATCTATTAGGATAGACATTACCAGAGACTACTGGAAAGTCAGCTTATTGATCCCCCTCAACATCTAGCCTGTTTCTGGCTTTGTAATGGTTCATTAGTGAGAATTCAAACCAATTATCCCATGCCATATTGGGCTTCTCATAGCACTTTGCAGTTACAATTGGATGAATTAAAACCAACAACAAAAAAAGCTTAAGAACTTTAATAACAAAATAGTATCTAGGTTTAATAATATTTACGGTTCAACATAAACTTATGAATAATGGAGAAAGCTCCTAGACAATTCTTGGTGTATAGCCTCTCTGTATTTTATATAATATAGATCTCTTCATTTAATTTAAACAGTGCTATCACCTCCTTATTTAATGATACTGTACACAAGAATACTCTTAAGGAAACTGTACCATCTGGTACATTCTTGTAATGAAATGTACTCAGTAGCACAAAAGTAAGTAATAAATGTGTGTGTGTGTACTTGGATAGACTCGACTTAGAACATGACTGACACAACAAGTCCCTAGATAAGCTACCTTCTGACCCATAAAGAGACAATATAACAGTTTGCTTGACCAGCATGACAAATAGCAAAATGCAAGAATCAGCCATGAACAACAACACAACAGGCAAGGAAGGTGACCAAAAAAGACACTAACTTGGAACAGTCAATAAGTCCTCCATATAAGGCAAGAAAACTCCAAAATTACTGAATCTGAATGCAACAATGGCAGTGTGTAGATGCCATAATAAGGTAGGTCTAAATTTAGACTCGGGATTTCAGAAAATGCCAGAAATTACTCTCTCTCAATAATGATCTCTGAACAGAGTTGCACAGAGTTACAAGATGTGTATTGCAGTTCACGAACGGAAACATAATCAACCAGAAAACGGTCTACATAACATGAACAGAGGAGAGCAGCGTTCTCCCAGGCAGAGCAGAGAGTAGAGGTGTTGCTCCAAAGAGGAGCTGCAAGAGAGAGAGAGATGGAGAAGCTTTAAATCTAGGAAATTAGTAGAATTTGTTGATTCTGTCCTAGAACTGACTAGAGCCTTTTGATTCTGTTCCAGAACATAGAACCTTTCCTTCAGAACTAGAACTTATTAGAACCTTTCCTTCAGTCCTAGAATGTTCAGTCCCAGAGACCCTGCAGATGTGATGTCAGGTGTCTTCTGCCGGCCTACCACATGCACCAGCAATCAAACAAGCGAGCAGGTACTTTGCTGCACAAATTGCCAGTCAAAGTTCTCCTTTTAGCTAGCACAGTGTAGTGTAGTTGTCACATCCTACCTATATGTGTAAGTTAAGATATATAGAACATGATATTTTGTTTTAGCTATTAATGAAAATAACATTAGCAACGTAATATTAGATGAATGGGGAAATATTTACAATAATGTCAATATTTATCTGAGGATACTACAGATAATAATAATAAGATTTTATTTCAGCATGATACACTGGTTGTACAAAAGAGAATGACTGACATTAGGTTTACATGCTGAAAGCTTTTGTATATGCAGATGATATTGGTGAAGACATGTGGCCCTAGGGAAATTATAGGAGCAGGTGGTATGGGTGGGAGGAGGCAGGTATGAGTTGGAGGCATGGTATAGGTGAAGGTGTGTGGCTGTGGAGGAATTATAGGGGTAGGTGGTATGGGTGGGGGTTGTGGGAAGTATGTGTGACATTGCTGGGTGTACAGTGAGGGGCATGTAGCCATGGTAGGGGGAGATTGAATAAGCTCTTGGTATAGGCAATGGCATGTGGCTGAGGTGTACGGTGCTGGTCACTTATGAACAGAGCACTGAACCTCACTGCCAGATTGAGGAGAAAGAATCAAACATCCAGTGCCAACACCTAATTTTCACATCCCTCTGCACATTTTCACATACCTCTACCCATTTCCCACTCCTCTGCCCATATGTTCTAGTCCTCACCCACCTTCACCCATCCTCTAACCTGCTTCTTCCCATCTCACCCATATGCTGGGTCACCACATGGAGAAGACCCAGGCCAGAACCCATCCTGGCAAGCCTACCCAACCTGAACCCTCATCCAACTTCACCCATCCCCTCATCCTCAACCTCCTGCCCATATATTGGAGGATGAAATGGCTATTGACCAACACATTCATCCAATATCGGGCCCCTCATCTTACCCATCTCTCACCATTGCCCTTCGCCCATTCTCCCCCTCCATACCTCCTCTACCCCCCAACCATGTTTTCGTGGACCTTACATCAGCGACAGCATCACCTGCGGGCCGTTCTCACACCTTCACTCACCCTTCACCCAGTACACTGTTCACCCACCCTTCACCCAGTACCCTGTCCTCACTCACACACTCCCACACACTATCCTGTAAGACAATGAATGGACTTGCCCTGAGGCTCACTGAAAAACAGAGGGGAAAAGAACATACTGCATACCACATTTTCCCTTATGCAATGGACCCCCGAGTTTCAGCCATAATCCATTCCAGGACCTAAGCCTAAAGTCGAAACGGCCTAAAGTCGAACCAGTATTTCCCATAAGAAATAATGTAAATCCAATTAATCCGTTCCACCCAAAAATATTGACAAAAAAATCATTTTTTTTAACCCTTTGAGGGTTTCGAACGTACTAGTACATCTTACGCGCAGGGTTTTTTGACGTACTAGTACGCATAAATTCTAGCGCCATCAAATCTCGCGGGAAAAGGCTGGTAGGCCTCGATATGAAAGAATGGGTCTTTGTGGTCAGTGTGCATGGTATAAAAAAAATCCTGCAGCACACAGTGCATAATGAGAAAAAGAAAACTTTGACCGTTTTTTTTTTTAATAAAACAGCGACTTTGCACTGTATTTTCGTATGGTATTTATTGTTGTATTCTAGTTTTCTTGGTCTCATTTTATAGAATGGAAGGAATATCACAGAAATTGAAATTTTTTGACTGGTTTTATAATGAAAAGTACCTTGAAATTGAGCTCAAAGTAGCAGAAATGTTCGATTTTTACCAAAGTTCAAAAGTAAACAAATCATGCCAAGCGTCCAATACACGTCAACTGGTGAGTCTAATATTCTTTTGCAAGTGCGCCAACATGATTTATACCATTTTTTACACTAATGCAGTAGTCTGCATAACAGTAAATCTTCTATTTTTTGTGAGAATAAAAATTCAAAGTGGAAAGCAAAAGAATGTAATAGGGGCCTTGAGACGTGACTAATGAACAGAGAAAATGTCATTTTAGTGCCAGGAATGTATTTCTTGTTTGTTCTGGACCCTATTCGGAAATTGGCATTTTTGAAATTTGTGTGAAATTGGCAAAATTGCTAAATTCTGACCACTGTATTGGATAGTTGAAAATGGTAAATGGGTGGTTTCTTGCACTTATTCAATTGAAAAAAATGTAGTTCTAGCAAAATATTCATGTTTTTTGTTGACTAGTACAGTGGAATTGGCCGAAAATGGGGCTCAAAGTGGGCAAAATCGCCGATGCGTGAACATCGCCGAGACCGCTAACTTTGCGAGAGCATAATTCCGTAAGTTTTCCATCAAATCTCATAATTTTGGTGTCATTATGATCGGGAAAAGATTCTCTTTTCATAAGAAAAAAAAATTTTTTTTTTTTTAAATTTGGCCGACCCTGAGAACGAGTTTCTGAGAGGGCCTGTTGACCCTCAAAGGGTTAAAGAATAAATTCTATAGTTTTACATACAGAAAACAATGAGAAATAAATATAAAACACTAATTTTAATGGATAAATGAACATTTTCTAGGTAGTAGGTTGGTGGACAGCAACCGCCCAGGGAGGTACTACCGTCCTGCCAAGTGAGTGTAAAACGAAAACCTGTAATTGTTTTACATGATGGTAGGATTGCTGGTGTCCTTTTTTCTGTCTCTTGAACATGCAAGATTTTAGGTACGTCTTGCTACTTCTACTTACACTTAGGTCACACTACACATACATGTACAAGTGTATATGTACATACCCCTCTGGGTTTTCTTCTATTTTCTTTCTAATTCTTGTTCTTGTTTATTTCCTCTTATCTCCATGGGGAAGTGGAACAGAATTCTTCCTCCGTAAGCCATGCATGTTGTAAGAGGCGACTAAAATGCCTGATTAACCAGAAGAGACTGTGAACTGTGAAACATCTGTTGGGCATTTGTGAACACAAATATTAAGCTGTGAATTTTGATGAAAATTTAATGAGTTATATTATATGCTAGACATTTTGCTTGCAACTCATAAAATTTGCTCAGTAATTGCACATTTCCTACAGGCACGTCTCTTCTTCTTAACACATCTTCATGCAGACCACACTCAAGGTCTAACAAAAACTTGGCGGCTACCACTCTACACATCTCCCACAAATTCTGTTCTTCTTCAACACCAGTTTCAGGTAAGTAGAAAGTCTGTGTACGTATAACTTGAGTGGCGAGGAAGTCATTACTCTTACTATAAGCTGACAAGGAGTTAAAAAAACAAATGTTAAGTATTTCAAACTTATTTTCTTTTCAAAAATAGACATTATATTTCACTTAAAAGTAAATCAGCGCCATGATGACTTCCTGGCACTCCTAGATTCTTTAAATTCTAACATCTCTTTTGTTAACCTTACTGAAACCTGGCTTAATCAAGACACAACAGACATCTATACACTACCTAGCTTTACATTATTATCATCATGGGTGAGTGCTAAACCCTTACAAAATTCAAAATTCAAATTCAAATTTTTATTTCTTTGCAAAGTTTACAATGTGTGACTGACATGTTACAGGGAATCTATTTCCATGCATAGTTTACAATGTTTAATTACAATATTGATTTGCAAGTGCAAAGAAAGCCACTATCATGCCGAGGCATTTAGGGCAGACTAAACCTAATACATTACAGACTGTACTTAATACTAGATGTATACATCATAGTTTGTTCAAGTTGAACATTTATTTATTATATATCAACAGAGGTAGTTACAGTATTATATTTTAGCACATGGCAAACTTAATGTTAACTTAAGATTAGTAAGGCAATAACAGATAATTATATGAGTACAGTAATTAAGCCTTAAACTGTCCAAACGTAGATCTACATTTGCATGTGTAGTGCTCCTAACATAGATCAACGTTTTATTTTTCATTCCTTCAAATTTGGCACAATAGGCTTGAGTTGCCTAGACATGAAAGAATGGGTCTGTGCACTCAGTATGCGCACTATTAAAAAAATCTGGGAGCACCAGTTCAATTGAGCGCCAGCTAGAGCAAATAACGTGTCAAACACCAGGGATTCACTCATGCCATGTTGCATTAACACTCCCATTTTAAGAGGAAAGTAAAAATAGGTTAGATAAATACATGAGCGAGTGTGGGTGGGTGTGAGTTGGACCTGACTAGCTTGTGCTACTAGTCTGATGTCATGCTCCTTCCTTTAATGGATGTGACCTGACTAGGTGGGTCATTGGTCTAATCCAGGGAGGGGAGGGTGACATGTACCTGCCTTGCATGGGCCAGTAGGCCTGCTGCAGTGTTCCATCCGTATGTTCTTATGTATCTGGCAGGCTGGCTGGCTGGCTTCCTTTGGCTGTCTCTGGCTCTCTCTGTCTATGTCTCTATCTCTGTCTGTATCTCTGTCTATCTATATCTCTGTCTATCTATATCTCTGTCTATCTGTATCTCTCTCTCACATGTACACATAAGTACAATTATTATAAACCATACCCCGGCCGGGATTGAACCCGCGGTCATAGAGTCTCAAAACTCCAGCCCGTCGCGTTAGCCACTAGACCAGCTAGCCACAATAAGATTCGTCCAACTAGGTATATTTCTACACCATAGGAAGGTTAGCACAGGCACCACTGTGACCACAAATGCAAGTTTTTACAGACGAATCTCCAGCTAGCGTGGCCGTGACGAACTCTAGCTCAAGTCCCTTCACTGCCATCAACATGACTCACGAAATCGTAATGACACGATTGCAAACAAACCATACCCCGGCCGGGATTGAACCCACGGTCAGAGAGTCTCAAAACTCCAGCCCGTCGCGTTAGCGAGCTGGAGATTCGTCTGTAAAAACTTGCATTTGTGGTCACAGTGGGGCCTGTGCTAACCTTCCTATGGTGTAGAAATATACCTAGTTGGACGAATCTTATTGTGGCTAGCTGGTCTAGTGGCTAACGCGACAGGCTGGAGTTTTGAGACTCT
Source organism: Cherax quadricarinatus (assembly GCF_038502225.1). Classification (NCBI taxonomy): domain Eukaryota; kingdom Metazoa; phylum Arthropoda; class Malacostraca; order Decapoda; family Parastacidae; genus Cherax; species Cherax quadricarinatus. The sequence continues at coordinate 22,377,799 of NC_091349.1, forward strand.
ATGACCGCGGGTTCAATCCCGGCCGGGGTATGGTTTGTTTGCAATCGTGACATTACGATTTCGTGAGTCATGTTGACGGCAGTGAAGGGACTTGAGCTAGAGTTCGTCACGGCCACGCTAGCTGGAGATTCGTCTGTAAAAACTTGCATTTGTGGTCACAGTGGTGCCTGTGCTAACCTTCCTATGGTGTAGAAATATACCTAGTTGGACGAATCTTATTGTGGCTAGCTGGTCTAATGGCTAACGCGACGGGCTGGAGTTTTGAGACTCTCTGACCGCGGGTTCAATCCCAGCCGGGGTATGGTTTGTTTTACAATCGTGTCATTACGATTTCGTGAGTACAGTTATTATACATTGTGTAAATTACCTAGGATAACCCAAAAATTATAGGCAAAGATGGACAGACAGATAGACAGACAGACAGACAGAAACATGTTTGTGTGTATCAGTAGAAACAAATGAAGCCAGGGTTCCCCCGAACACCCATTTATCAAATGTCACCGAGTTGATAACAGATGTCATAACACGATTCTTCAAGGAGTGTGATATACATATACTCCAGGCAGACAGAAAGACAGATAAGCAGAGACAGACAGGCAGGCAGATAGACAGAGACATATAGACAGCAAAACAGGCAGACAGATAGACAGACAGACAGATAGACAGACAGATAGATAAATAGACAGAGAGACAATACATGTTTGTGTATAACAGTGATAACAAATACAGCGAGAGTTAGCTGGAGCAGTGGGCATTTATCAAATGTCACTGAGCTCTCAACAGTATAGGGATGCCTTTCATAACATCATGCTTCAAGGTATATGCCAGGGTATCTAAAACATTGCTGGGACCTATAAATACTTTGTATATATTTCTAGACAATAGTAAATAACCCAGGTAGATATAAATGTTCACCTGTCAATGTGATTGTGACTATTTGAGCACTATTTCAGTACCTAATCTTAGTGTCAGAACAAAGATTGGCTATGAAATTACAAGAGCTATTATAAATTGTAATTTTTTTTTCAACAAGTCGGCCGTCTCCCACCGAGGCAGGGTGACCCAAAAAGAAAGAAAATCCCAAAAAGAAAATACTTTCATCATCATTCAACACTTTCACCTCACTCACACATAATCTCTGTTTTTGCAGAGGTGCCCAGAATACAACAGTTTAGAAGTATATACATATAAAAATACACAATATATCTCTCCAAACTGCCAGTGGGAAGTGCAGGCATTGCACTTCCCATTTCCAGGACTCAAGTCCGGTTATATAAAATAACCGGTTTCCCTGAATCCCTTCATTAAATATTACCCTGGTCACACTCCAACAGATCGTCAGGTCCCAAATACTATTTGTCTCTATTCACTCTTATCTAACATGCTCATGCACCCTGCTGGAAGTCCAAACCCCTTGCCCACAACACCTCCTTTACCCCCTCCCTCCAACCTTTTTGAGGATGACCCCTACCCCGCCTTCCTTCCTCTACAGATTTATACGCTCTCCATGTCATTCTACTTTGATCCATTCTCTCTAAATGACCAAACCACCTCAACAACCCCTCTTCAGCCCTCTGACTAATACTTTTATTAACTCCACACCTTCTAATTTCCACACTCCTAATTTTCTGCATAATATTTACACCACACATTGCCCTTAGACAGGACATCTCCACTGCCTCCAAGCGCCTCCTCGCTGCTGTATTTACCACCCAAGCTTCACACCCTTATAAGAGTGTTGGTATTACTATACTTTCATACATTCCCTTCTTTGCCTCCATAGATAACATTTTTTTGCCTCCATATATACCTCAATGCACCACTCACCTTTTTCCCTTCATCAATTCTATGATTAACCTCATCCTTCATAAATCCATCTGCTGACACATCAACTCCCAAATACATGTATCTCAAAACATTCACTTCTTCCATACTCCTACTCCCCAATTTGTTAACCAATTTTTCTTTATCTAAATCATTTGATACTCTCATCACCTTGCTCTTTTCTATGTTCACTTTCAACTTTCTACCTTTACACACACTCCCAAATTCGTCCACTAGCCTTTGCAATTTTTCTTTAGAATCTCCTATAAGCACAGTATCATCAGCAAAAAGTAACTGTGTCACTTCCCATTTTGTATTTAATTCCCCATAATTTAATCCCACCCCTCTCCTGGACACCCTAGCATTTACTTCTTTTACAACCCCATTTTTTTTTTATTATTATCACACTGGCTGATTCCCACCAAGGCAGGGTGGCCCGAAAAAGAAAAACTTTCACCATCATTCACTCCATCACTGTCTTGCCAGAAGGGTGCTTTACACTACAGTTTTTAAACTGAAACATTAACACCCCTCCTTCAGAGTGCAGGCACTGTACTTCCCATCTCCAGGACTCAAGTCCGGCCTGCCGGTTTCCCTGAACCCCTTCATAAATGTTACTTTGCTCACACTCCAACAGCACGTCAAGTATTAAAAACCATTTGTCTCCATTCACTCCTATCAAACATGCTCACGCATGCCTGCTGGAAGTCCAAGCCCCTCGCACACAAAACCTCCTTTACCCCCTCTCTCCAACCTTTCCTAGGCCGACCCCTACCCCGCCTTCCTTCCACTACAGACTGATACACTCTTGAAGTCATTCTGTTTCGCTCCATTCTCTCTACATGTCCGAACCACCTCATCAACCCTTCCTCAGCCCTCTGGACAACAGTTTTGGTAATCCCGCACCTCCTCCTAACTTCCAAACTACGAATTCTCTGCATTATATTCACACCACACATTGCCCTCAGACATGACATCTCCACTGCCTCCAGCCTTCTCCTCGCTGCAACATTCATCACCCATGCTTCACATCCATATAAGAGCGTTGGTAAAACTATACTCTCATACATTCCCCTCTTTGCCTCCAAGGACAAAGTTCTTTGTCTCCACAGACTCCTAAGTGCACCACTCACTCTTTTCCCCTCATCAGTTCTATGATTCACCTCATCTTTCATAGACCCATCCGCTGACACGTCCACTCCCAAATATCTGAAAACATTCACCTCCTCCATACTCTCTCCCTCCAATCTGATATTCAATCTTTCATCACCTAATCTTTTTGTTATCCTCATAACCTTACTCTTTCCTGTATTCACCTTTAATTTTCTTCTTTTGCACACCCTACCAAATTCATCCACCAATCTCTGCAACTTCTCTTCAGAATCTCCCAAGAGCACAGTGTCATCAGCAAAGAGCAGCTGTGACAACTCCCACTTTGTGTGTGATTCTTTATCTTTTAACTCCACGCCTCTTGCCAAGAACCTCGCATTTACTTCTCTTACAACCCCATCTATAAATATATTAAACAACCACGGTGACATCACACATCCTTGTCTAAGGCCTACTTTTACTGGGAAATAATTTCCCTCTCTCCTACATACTCTAACTTGAGCCTCACTATCCTCGTAAAAACTCTTCACTGCTTTCAGTAACCTACCTCCTACACCATACACTTGCAACATCTGCCACATTGCCCCCCTATCCACCCTGTCATACAACCCCATGTATAAATATATTAAACAACCATGGTGACATTACACATCCCTGTCTAAGACCTACTTTTACCGGGAAATAGTCTTCCTGTCTTCTACACACCCTAACCTGAGCCTCAATATCCTCATAAAAACTCTTTACAGCATTTAGTAACTTGCCACCTGTTCCATATACTTGCAACATCTGCCACATTGCTTCCCTATCCACTCTATCATATGCCTTTTCTAAATCCATAAATGCAATAAAAACTTCCCTACCTTTATCTAAATACTGCTCACATATATGCTTCAATGTAAACACTTGATCTACACATCCCCTACCCACTCTAAAACCTCTTTGCTCATCCACAATTCTACATTCTGTCTTACCTCTAATTCTTTCAATAATAACCCTACCGTACACTTTTCCTGGTATACTCAGTAAACTTATTCCTCTATAATTTTTACAATCTCTTTTGTCCCCCTTCCCTTTATATAAAGGAACTATACATGCTCTCTGCCAATCCCTAGGTATGTTCCCCTCTTTCATACATTTATTAAACAAAAACACCAACCATTCCAACACTATGTCCATTTCTGTCATGGTCACGTCAGTTCCAGCTGCTTTACCCCCTTTTATTCTACGTAATGCCTCACGCACCTCCCTCACACTCACATCCTGCTCTTCTTCACTCCTAAAAGATGGTATTCCTCCCTGGCCAGTGCATGAAATACCGCTTCCTTTCTTCGTCGACATTTAAAAGTTCCTCAAAATATTCTCGCCATCTACCCAAAACCTCCATCTCCTCATCTACTAACTCTCCTACTCTGTTTTTAACTGACAAATCCATTTGTTCCCTAGGCTTTCTTAACTTGTTTAACTCATTCCAATTTTTTTTCATATTTTCATTAAAATTTCTTGACAGTACCTCTCCCACTCCATCATGTGCTCTCCTTTTGCACTCTCTCACCACTCTCTTCACTTTTCTTTTACTCTCCATATACTCTGCTCTTCATATAACACTTCTGCTTTGTAAAAACTTCTCATAGGCTACCTTTTTCTCTTTTATCACACCCTTTACTTCATCATTCCACCAATCACTCCTCTTTCCTCCTGCACCCACCCTCCTATAAGCACAAACTTCTGCCCCACATTCTAATACTGCATTTTTAAAACTATTCCAACCCTCTTCAACCCCCACCCACTACTGATACCTGAACCAGCCCACCTTTCTGCCAATAGTTGCTTATATTTCACCCAAACTTCCTCCTCCCTTAGTTTATACACTGTCACCTCCCTCTTACTTCTTGTTTCAATTTTCCTCTTATCCCATCTACCTCTTACTCTCACTGTAGCTACAACTAGATAATGATCCGATATATCAGTTGTCCCTATATAAACGTGTGCATCCTGGAGCCTACCCATTAACCTTTTATCCACCAATACGTAATCTAACAAACTACTTTCATTACGTGCTGCATCATACCTTGTATATTTATTTATCCTCTTTTTCTTAAAATATATATTACTTATTACCTGGAGTTTACCTGGAGAGAGTTTCGGGGGTCAACGCCCCCGTGGCCCGGTCTGTGACCAGGCCTCCTGGTGGATCAGCGCCTGATCAACCAGGCTGTTGCTGCTGGCTGCACGCAAACCAACGTACGAGCCACAGCCCGGCTGATCAGGAACTGCCTTTATTCTATTCTACAAATAGCACAATTAAAGGCTCCCCATTTTCATTTATTTTTCAAAATATTCGGTGCACCACGCGAGTGAACGTAGATTTATATTTGGACAGTTTAACCCTTTGACTGTTTTGGTCGTATATATATGTCTTATGAGCCACTGTTTTTGACGTATAAATACTCATAAATTCTAGCAGCTTCAAATCAAGCAGGAGAAAGCTGGTAGGCCCACATGTGAGAAAATGGGTCTGTGTGGTCAGTGTGCACCATATAAAAAAAAAATCCTGCATCACGCAGTGCATAATGAGAAATAAAAAATTCTGTACATTTTTTTTTAATTAAAATTTCAACTTTGTGGTCTATTTTCTTATAGTATTTATGGTTTTATTCTCGTTTTCTTGGTCTCATTTGATAGAATGGAATACATATTATAGAAATAGAGGTGATTTTGATTGGTTTTACTATGAAAAGAACCTTGAAATGGAGCTCAAAGTAGGGGAAATGTTTGATTTTTGCCGATGTTCAAAAGTAAGCAAATGATGTCATTTTCCAATAAATGTCCAAGTAGCCATTCTAATATGCAGTCATGAATGGGTTGACATTATTTATACAATTATTACAACATTGCTGTAGTCTGCATAACAGTAAATCTTTTATTTTTTGTTTGAATAAAAATTCAAAATAGAAAGCAAAAGTTATATCAGAGGGGCCTGGAGACGTGACTGATGGACAAAGAAAATGTTATTTTAGAGCCAGCAATGTCTGCATTGTTCATTCTGGACCCTATTTTGAAATTCTCATATTTTTTAATTTTTGTGAAATTGGCCAAATTGCAAATTTCTGACCACATTATTGGGTAGTTGAAATCAGTAAATGGGCAGTTTCTTGCACTCAATCGATAAAAAAATGGAGTTCTAAAGAAATAGCTATGAGTTTGGTCCACTGGAACAATGGAATTAGCCGAAAATAGGGCTCAAAGTGGGTGAAATTGCCGAGTCATAAATATTGCCGAGATCGCTAACTTCGTGAGAGCATAATTCCGCCAGTTTTCCATCAAATTTCGTTCTTTTGGTGTCATTACAATCGGGAAAAGATTCTCTATCATTTCATAAGAATGTTTTTTTTTTTTTTGGGGGGGGGGGGATTTTGCGACACCAAGAGACACCTCAGGATTTGGGGTTGCAACAGTCAATGGGTTAAGAGTTAAAATCCCCACTAGCATTAGCACAGAACAAACCAGCAACAACCTCTCAGACTATTTTTGGTCTATTTTTGGCTAGCATATCAACACCTTTCGCAACATCAGCTTCCTTGATTTCTTTTCTCTTTGTCAGGATATAAGCGATTGTTGATTTGCTTTTGCTATATGTCTTGGCAAGTTCCACAAGTCACACACCACTCTGATATTTTTATACTATCTCCTTTTTCATTTCTGTGGTGTTTCTCACTTTCTTTACCACAGGGGTGCCACTAGCAAGTTTCTTTGGGCCCATGGGAGCTTATTTCACAGTCACACTTAATAAATAAGCACCAAACAATGAATTAACAGTAAAATGTTTTAATGAGTGTGCAGGTTAGTGTTCACTCAAGCATAAACAAAGCCAGATTGGCTCACAATGCCTGCATATGAGACGTGGGCAGGCACGGGCAGGCAGACAGGTCTGGTATGCAGTAGTAAACACGGGGCACAGTACAAAACTTGGCAAAATTGAGCTGAAAAAAGCGATCTAAACTCGAAGTGTACAATTAGTCACTAGTGGCGTTCCACAAGGATCAGTTTTAGGCCCTCTCCTGTTCATAATTTACATTAATGACCTTGACGAAGGGATTACTAGTGACATGAGTAAGTTTGCTGATGATACAAAGATAGGCCGTATAATTCACTCTGAGGAGGATATCAATGAACTCCAGGACGATTTGAACAAATTAATGTCTTGGTCTGAAAAATGGCAGATGAAGTTTAATGTGGATAAGTGTAAGGTACTTGCCCTTGGAAATGAAAATAACCCTCGAAGCTATAATCTAGGTGAAGTAGAGCTTGATCATACAGAATGTGAAAAGGACTTGGGAGTCATGGTAAGCAGAAATCTAAAGCCAAGACAGCAGTGCCTTAGTGTGCGCAACAAGGCCAACAGATTACTTGGATTTATCTCAAGAAGTATAAGTAACAGAAGTCCAAAAGTTATTTTACAGCTCTATACATCACTAGTGAGGCCTCATTTAGATTATGCTGCTCAGTTTTGGTCCCCTTACTACAGGATGGACATAGACTCATTAGAGAACATACAGAGAAGAATGACTAAAATGATTTACTGTGTAAGGAACCTCCCGTATGAAGATAGACTTAAAGCCTTAAATCTCCACTCTCTGGAGAGGCGTAGAATGAGGGAAGATATCATTGAAGTGTATAAGTGGATGACGGGCATAAACAAGGGAGACATTAATAAAGTACTGAGGGTGTCGAACCAGGTAAGAACCAGGAATAATGGATTTAAGTTGGATAAATTTAGATTTAGAAAGGACATAGGTAAGTACTGGTTTTCTAACAGAGTTGTAGATGCGTGGAACAGTCTTCCCAGTGGGGTGATAGAGGCTAGGACCTTGGGTAGCTTTAAGAAGAGACTGAACAAATATATGAGTGGGAGGGGCTGGGTTTGATTGGTGTCATGGGGTACGGGAGTTATTTCTTGGGTAGCTTTAGGTAGATGTCGTTTTGATAAGGACCTGCCTCGTATGGGCCAGTAGGCCTTCTGCAGTGTTCCTACATTCTTATGTTCTTATGTTCTTATGATACTCGGCGTATGAAACACGGGGTTCCACTGTACTCTGATAATTAAACTTATGTATACCTGTACCTAAATAAACTTACACACTCTGCTGGCATACAGTTATTATTTTTTTTTATTATCACACCGGCCGATTCCCACCAAGGCAGGGTGGCCCGAAAAAGAAAAACTTTCACCATCATTCACTCCATCACTGTCTTGCCAGAAGGGTGCCTTACACTACAGTTTTTAAACTGCAACATTAACACCCCTCCTTCAGAGTGCAGGCACTGTACTTCCCATCTCCAGGACTCAAGTCCGGCCTGCCGGTTTCCCTGAATCCCTTCATAAATGTTACTTTGCTCACACTCCAACAGCACGTCAAGTATTAAAAACCATTTGTCTCCATTCACTCCTATCAAACACGCTCACGCATGCCTGCTGGAAGTCCAAGCCCCTCGCACACAAAACCTCCTTTACCCCCTCCCTCCAACCCTTCCTAGGCCGACCCCTACCCCGCCTTCCTTCCACTACAGACTGATACACTCTTGAAGTCATTCTGTTTCGCTCCATTCTCTCTACATGTCCGAACCACCTCAACAACCCTTCCTCAGCCCTCTGGACAACAGTTTTGGTAATCCCGCACCTCCTCCTAACTTCCAAACTACGAATTCTCTGCATTATATTCACACCACACATTGCCCTCAGACATGACATCTCCACTGCCTCCAGCCTTCTCCTCGCTGCAACATTCATCACCCACGCTTCACACCCATATAAGAGCGTTGGTAAAACTATACTCTCATACATTCCCCTCTTTGCCTCCAAGGACAAAGTTCTTTGTCTCCACAGACTCCTAAGTGCACCACTCACTCTTTTTCCCTCATCAATTCTATGATTCACCTCATCTTTCATAGACCCATCCGCTGACACGTCCACTCCCAAATATCTGAATACATTCACCTCCTCCATACTCTCTCCCTCCAATCTGATATTCAATCTTTCATCACCTAATCTTTTTGTTATCCTCATAACCTTACTCTTTCCTGTATTCACCTTTAATTTTCTTCTTTTGCACACCCTACCAAATTCATCCACCAATCTCTGCAACTTCTCTTCAGAATCTCCCAAGAGCACAGTGTCATCAGCAAAGAGCAGCTGTGACAACTCCCACTTTGTGTGTGATTCTTTATCTTTTAACTCCACGCCTCTTGCCAAGACCCTCGCATTTACTTCTCTTACAACCCCATCTATAAATATATTAAACAACCACGGTGACATCACACATCCTTGTCTAAGGCCTACTTTTACTGGGAAAAAATTTCCCTCTTTCCTACATACTCTAACTTGAGCCTCACTATCCTCGTAAAAACTCTTCACTGCTTTCATTAACCTACCTCCTACACCATACACTTGCAACATCTGCCACATTGCCCCCCTATCCACCCTGTCATACGCCTTTTCCAAATCCATAAATGCCACAAAGACCTCTTTAGCCTTATCCAAATACTGTTCACTTATATGTTTCACTGTAAACACCTGGTCCACACACCCCCTACCTTTCCTAAAGCCTCCTTGTTCATCTGCTATCCTATTCTCCGTCTTACTCTTAATTCTTTCAATTATAACTCTACCATACACTTTACCAGGTACACTCAACAGACTTATCCCCCTATAATTTTTGCACTCTCTTTTATCCCCTTTGCCTTTATACAAAGGAACTATGCATGCTCTCTGCCAATCCCTAGGTACCTTACCCTCTTCCATACATTTATTAAATAATTGCACCAACCACTCCAAAACTATATCCCCACCTGCTTTTAACATTTCTATCTTTATCCCATCAATCCCGGCTGCCTTACCCCCTTTCATTTTACCTACTGCCTCACGAACTTCCCCCACACTCACAACTGGCTCTTCCTCACTCCTACAAGATGTTATTCCTCCTTGCCCTATACACGAAATCACAGCTTCCCTATCTTCATCAACATTTAACAATTCCTCAAAATATTCCCTCCATCTTCCCAATACCTCTAACTCTCCATTTAATAACTCTCCTCTCCTATTTTTAACTGACAAATCCATTTGTTCTCTAGGCTTTCTTAACTTGTTAATCTCACTCCAAAACTTTTTCTTATTTTCAACAAAATTTGTTGATAACATCTCACCCACTCTCTCATTTGCTCTCTTTTTACATTGCTTCACCACTCTCTTAACTTCTCTCTTTTTCTCCATATACTCTTCCCTCCTTGCATCACTTCTACTTTGTAAAAACTTCTCATATGCTAACTTTTTCTCCCTTACTACTCTCTTTACATCATCATTCCACCAATCGCTCCTCTTCCCTCCTGCACCCACTTTCCTGTAACCACAAACTTCTGCTGAACACTCTAACACTACATTTTTAAACCTACCCCATACCTCTTCGACCCCATTGCCTATGCTCTCATTAGCCCATCTATCCTCCAATAGCTGTTTATATCTTACCCTAACTGCCTCCTCTTTTAGTTTATAAACCTTCACCTCTCTCTTCCCTGATGCTTCTATTCTCCTTGTATCCCATCTACCTTTTACTCTCAGTGTAGCTACAACTAGAAAGTGATCTGATATATCTGTGGCCCCTCTATAAACATGTACATCCTGAAGTCTACTCAACAGTCTTTTATCTACCAATACATAATCCAACAAACTACTGTCATTTCGCCCTACATCATATCGTGTATACTTATTTATCCTCTTTTTCTTAAAATATGTATTACCTATAACTAAACCCCTTTCTATACAAAGTTCAATCAAAGGGCTCCCATTATCATTTACACCTGGCACCCCAAACTTACCTACCACACCCTCTCTAAAAGTTTCTCCTACTTTAGCATTCAAGTCCCCTACCACAATTACTCTCTCACTTGGTTCAAAGGCTCCTATACATTCACTTAACATCTCCCAAAATCTCTCTCTCTCCTCTGCATTCCTCTCTTCTCCAGGTGCATACACGCTTATTATGACCCACTTCTCGCATCCAACCTTTACTTTAATCCACATAATTCTTGAATTTACACATTCATATTCTCTTTTCTCCTTCCATAACTGATCATTTAACATTACTGCTACCCCTTCGTTTGCTCTAACTCTCTCAGATACTCCAGATTTAATCCCATTTATTTCCCCCCACTGAAACTCTCCTACCCCCTTCAGCTTTGTTTCGCTTAGGGCCAGGACATCCAACTTCTTTTCATTCATAACATCAGCAATCATCTGTTTCTTGTCATCCGCACTACATCCACGCACATTTAAGCAACCCAGTTTTATAAAGTTTTTCTTCTTCTCTTTTTTAGTAATTGTATACAGGAGAAGGGGTTACTAGCCCATTGCTCCCGGCATTTTAGTCGCCTCATACGACACGCATGGCTTACGGAGGAAAGATTCTTTTCCACTTCCCCATGGACAATAGAAGAAATAAAAAAGAACAAGAGCTATTTAGAAAAAGGAGAAAAACCTAGATGTATGTATATATATATATGCATGCGCATGTGTACCTGTATGCATGGCATACAGGTACACATTAAAATCATTGAGTGTCTTATATCTTGAGATGCCATATTAGTAATGATAATAATAATACTCGATAATAATCACTGAGTCTCATTAAATGTCATATATTACGTTAATACATACACTTTTTCATTAATTCATCTATGATATTTTTTCAGTACGTATTATGTAATAAGCATGATACATAACATATAAAGATGGTAAATGCACCCCACAGTAGAATAAATAGACAGAAATATGAGCTGTGGCAGCCAGACGACTTGTACGAGTGACATAATATTAGTAATGATAATAATAATACACTGAGTGTCATTAAATGTCATATACAGGTACCATCTGACTTACGACCGAGTTCAGTTCTGACAAACCAGTCGTAAGTCGAAATGGACGTAAGTTGAACCATACTACTGAATATCAACATCACATTTCTGTAATGACTTTATTTCATTGTTTTATTTTGGTATTTCATTTTTTACTTTACTTTTTATGCTGTTAGCACTGTATTTTATCCTGTAAGGTTTAGGATAAACACTGTATACAACACAAACAGTTGTTTATTTCCCAGAAATTTGGCATAGAAAACACGGTCGTAAGGCGAATGGTTGTATGTCAAGCAGGTCGTAAGTCGGTTGGTAGGTGTATTATGTTTATATACACATTTTCACTAATTCTTCAATGATATTTTTTCAAAATTATATAACAAACATGATAGGTAACATATAAAGATGATAAATACACCCCACAGTAGAATCAATAAACATACAGTGGTCCCTCAATTATCATCCTTAATCCGTTCCTGGAAGTAGGACTATTATCGAAATAGACGATTTTCGAATCAATTTTCCCCATAAGAAATAATTAAATCCAATTAATTCGTTCCAGACACCCAGAAGTATCAACAACAATTTTTTTTTACCTAAAAGATAGCTTTACATGCACAAAAGAATGAACATTCAACATGACAGTTACCTTTATTGATGGCTGTTGTTGATGAATGGAAGACAGGGAGGAGAGAGGGAAGAGAGGTTATTGTTTGGAAGGGGAATCCCCCTCCATAAGGACTCTAGGTCACTTCAGGGGTCACTTCTCTAGCATAAATATAGATTTACATGCAGAAAAGAATGCCAAATAAATGTAAAGCACTAATAAAATGTATAAATGAACATTGGTAATTGGGGTAGTGATGAGTGGAACGGTCTGCCTAGTAGGGTGATCAAAGCTAAAACATTTAGTTTCAAATTTAGGTTGGATAAATACATGAGTGAGAGGGGTTGGATTTGAGTTGGACTTGCACCTAAGCTTATTGCTTGGGTAGCATTTGTTTTGTTAGCGAGTTGGATTTGTGAAGGACCGGCCTAGTATGGGCCAACAGGCCTACTGCAGTGTTCCTCCTTTCTTATGTTCTTATTGAAGACTTGTTTGTGTGAGGGAGGGATGGTAAGTTTATTGTTGGAGAATATGACACTAATATCAACTCTATGGCTTATTTATCTATCACAATTCAACTAATATGGCATAATAAACAATATTAATAACATAGAAACATGGAATATACTCTAGAATGAATAAAATAAGTCATTATGTATGTCACAAGAGGTGTTGTGTTGTGTTGTTGTTGGGTATATAAGGGCCACTGAGAGTAAGCCGTCCATAATGGTGGTGAAGCAGCAGCTGAGGCAGCGGTGTTTTCTGTAGCCCTATATAACTCCAACAACATTAGAGGAGTTGGTAGAATCGCTGAATCACTAAAGAAGGAACCCTCTACTACCATCACTAGGACCTTCTACCACTATTACAACTGTTACCACCATCACTACTACCTTCTACCACCATCAACCACTATCACAACTGCTTCCACTCTACCGCCACCACCTTTGTATTTTTCTACAAACTTTTTCATAAATTATATGTGTTTTTCACATTCTTTACCAAAGGGCTGGCACTAGAAGCTTTCTTTGTAGCCAAGGTAGCTTATTTAGTACTTGCAAGCACTAAATTCAATGGAATATTATGAAATATTTCGTAGGAGCAAGTGAGGGGACCATCACTCACTGGTAAACAATGGCACACTGGCTGGGAAGACAGGCCCAGGTGGCTCAGAGTGTGAGTACGCGTCCCAGATGCAGGACGATTAGCGAGTTAATGGACCATTTGCGAGCCAATGTTTAGACGAAATAATGGGACTATTTACGAAATGGATGACTTTCAGGCCAGACGATTATTGAGGGATCACTGTAAATATGAGATGTGGTACCCAGACGACTTGTATGAGTGATGGTAAGAATGATGTTTTCTCTTGTCCAACATAAGAAAAAATGTGTTACTGGGGTTAACTATAGAAAATTATTCCTTTCGTATACCTTCACTCAGAGCATCATTTCTTCTAAAAATGGTGTTAGATGAGAATGGGAGTGTTCCTCTTTATTTATTCTACCATATCAATGTAGAGACAACTTGTACATAATGTAACTTGTACACAAACCAAACGTGTTCGCCTGGTTTGTTTACAAAACTTGCGTTCACCTGGTTGGTTTACATAACTCCATGCCTGTCCTCTCTCATGTACTTATTCTCTCTCTCTCTCTCTCTCTCTCTCTCTCTCTCTCTCATTTGTGTGTTTTATCTTGTTTACTCACCTTTGACCCTACATTAAGACTACAAATATTTTAAGGTAAGAAATGAGTGAACTGTTCATGCATTTTACCGCTCTGGGATGCTTAACCCTTTGACTGTTTTGGTCATATATATACATCTTACGCGTCACTGTTTCGGACGTATTTATACGTGTAAATTCTAGCGGCTTCAAATCAAGCAGGAGAAAGCTGGTAGGCCCATATGTGAGAGAATGGGCCTTTGTGGTCAGTGTGCACCACAAAAAAAATCCTGCAGCATGCAGTGCATAATGAGAAAAAAAAAACTGACCGATTTTTTTGGATTAAAACGCCAACTTTGAGGTGTATTTTCGTATAGTATTTATCGTTGTATTTTCGTTTTCATGATCTCGTGTGATAAAATGGAAAACATATTACAGAAATAGAGATGATTTTGATTAGTTTCATGATGAAAATGACCTTGAAATTGAGTTCGAAGTAGTGGAAATTTTCAAATTTTACCAATGTTCAGGAGTAAGCAAATCACACCACATGTCCAATACATGTCAACTGGGGAGTCTAATATTCTTTCACTAGTGCACTGATATTATTTATACCATTTATACAATAATGCAGTAGTCTGCATAACAGTAAATTTTGTATTTTTTGTATGAATAAAAAATCTAAATAGAAAGCAATAGTAATACAAGAGGGGCCTAGAGACGTGACTAATGAACAGAGGATATGTTATTTTAGTGCCAAGAATGTCTACATTGTTTATTCTGGACCCTATTTTGAAATTGGCATCTTTTTTAATTTGTGTGAAATTGGCCAAATTGCCAATTTCTGACCACTTTATTGGGTAGTTCAAGTCAGTAAATGGGTGGTTTCTTGTACTCAACTGATAGAAAAAATGGAGTTCTAAAGAAATAGCTATGAGTTTGGTTAACTGGAATAACAGAATTGGCCAAAAACAGGGCTTAAATTCGGTGAAATCGCTGATGCGTATGTTGCTGAGGCCCTTAACTTCGTGGGAACGTAATTCCATAAGTTTTTGATCAAATTTCATACTTTTGGTGTCATTACCATCAGGAAAAGATTCTCTATCATTTCATAAGAAAAAATTTTGCAACATAGAATGACAGTTTCAGAAAGGGGCTCGTGACAGTCAAAGAGTTAAATGTCATGGAATATTATGTATGGGTATGGCAGCCTAGTATGGTAGCCTGGCTGGCTACCATACATGCCACACCTGATTTCTTAAAATAAATACTACTTGTTTCACCCAAGATTAAGACTACAAATAATGTAGGGTAAGTAATGAGTTTACTATATGTGTATTTTACGTTTTATTGTTTTTTAATGCCAAGTTCTATTGCTAACTTAGTACAGTGGACCCTCAGCCAGCGATGGCATCGATTAACGATAAATCTGACTAGCGATACATTTTAACGCAAAAATTTTGCCTCAACTAGCGCTTAAAAGCCCAACCAGCGCTATTCGTTCTGTACCATACGCGTCCACTTTGGCCTCAGCGTGCCTCACTTGTCCCTTGGTGCCAGTGTTTACAAGCCAGCCAGCCACCGCGGTCGCTTCCAAACATAAAACAACTGGAACATTTCATATTATCACAGCCTTTGTAGTGATTGCACCTGCAAAATAAGTCACCATGGGCCCCAAGAAAGCTTCTAGTGCCAACCCTACAGCAAAAAGGGTGAGAATTACTATGGAGATGAAGAAAGAGATCATTGCTAAGTATGAAAGTGGAGTGCGTGTCTCTGAGCTGGTCAGGTTGTATAATAAACCCCAATCAACCATCGCTACTATTGTGGGTAAGAAAACAGCAATCAAGGAAGCTGTTCTTGCCAAAGGTACAGCTGCTGCTGCACCACAGTCAGCTGTTGTTGTTGCTGCACCACCATCAGCTGTATTACTCGAAGATGTGGAGAGAGTGTTGTTGATGTGGCTTAACGTGAAACAATTACCGAGAAACGATTAACCCCGTTAACCCTTTGACTGTCGAAGGGCCCAATCCTGAAGTGTCTCCTGGTGTCGCAAAATATTCGAAAAAAAAAAAAACTCAGCTATTGCAAGCTGTGCTGGTGACTATTATTTTTTCTTATGAAAATGTTAAGATTATTTTTCTGATTGTTTTAGTCCCAAAAAAAAAAAAAGGTTTTTTTGTGTGTATTAACCCTTTGACTGTCGAAGGGCCCATCAGTACTTACCGAGATATAGAGGCATGAAGTTTGCAGAAAATGAGCCGCGTATGGCAACAGCGGCGACTGCCGCTCACCCGGTAAACTTTAGTTTACTTGTATTTGAAGGTTTGTTGTTTTTTTCACTATTTTATTTTTTCACATAACTTATGTGGCCTGTGAGACCAAAGTAAGGTGCAATGTACATATATACACTCGTTGTATACAACACAATAAGCACACAAACATAATTATCAATATATTGTTTACAAAACTTGTTTACAAAAACAAACAATACAAAAAATTGTTTATTACTATTGTTCTATAATATATATACCAATATACAGTCACTGAACATACTCCTAGAAGTTCTGCAGCTTGTGGAACTCTGTGAAACATGGTGTCATACACAGTGGTGTTTTACACTCTTACACATAAAACATGGTGTCATACACAGTGGTGTTTTACACTCTCACACATAAAACATGGTGTCATACACAGTGGTGTTTTACACTCTCACACATAAAACATGGTGTCATACACAGTGGTGTTTTACACTCTTACACATAAAACATGGTGTCATACACAGTGGTGTTTTACACTCTTACACATAAAACATGGTGTCATACACAGTGGTGTTTTACACTCTTACACATAAAACATGGTGTCATACACAGTGGTGTTTTACACTCTCTCACACATAAAACATGGTGTCATACACAGTGGTGTTTTACACTCTTACACATAAAACATGGTGTCATACACAGTGGTGTTTTACACTCCTCACACATAAAACATGGTGTCATACACAGTGGTGTTTTACACTCTCACACATATAAAGTGGTGTTTTACATGGTGTCATACACAGTGGTGTTTTACACTCTTACACATAAAACATGGTGTCATACACAGTGGTGTTTTACACTCTCACACATAAAACATGGTGTCATACACAGTGGTGTTTTACACTCTTACACATAAAACATGGTGTCATACACAGTGGTGTTTTACACTCCTCACACATAAAACATGGTGTCATACACAGTGGTGTTTTACACTCTCACATAAAACATGGTGTCATACACAGTGGTGTTTTACACTCCTCACACATAAAACATGGTGTCATACACAGTGGTGTTTTACACTCTCACACATAAAACATGGTGTCATACACAGTGGTGTTTTACACTCCTCACACATAAAACATGGTGTCATACACAGTGGTGTTTTACACTCCTCACACATAAAACATGGTGTCATACACAGTGGTGTTTTACACTCTTACACATAAAACATGGTGTCATACACAGTGGTGTTTTACACTCTCACACATAAAACATGGTGTCATACACAGTGGTGTTTTACACTCCTCACACATAAAACATGGTGTCATACACAGTGGTGTTTTACACTCCTCACACATAAAACATGGTGTCATACACAGTGGTGTTTTACACTCTCACACATAAAACATGGTGTCATACACAGTGGTGTTTTACACTCTCACACATAAAACATGGTGTCATACACAGTGGTGTTTTACACTCCTCACACATAAAACATGGTGTCATACACAGTGGTGTTTTACACTCTTACACATAAAACATGGTGTCATACACAGTGGTGTTTTACACTCTCACACATAAAACATGGTGTCATACACAGTGGTGTTTTACACTCTCACACATAAAACATGGTGTCATACACAATGGTGTTTTACACTCTCACACATAAAACATGGTGTCATACACAATGGTGTTTTACACTCCTCACACATAAAACATGGTGTCATACACAGTGGTGTTTTACACTCTCACACATAAAACATGGTGTCATACACAATGGTGTTTTACACTCTCACACATAAAACATGGTGTCATACACAGTGGTGTTTTACACTCCTCACACATAAAACATGGTGTCATACACAGTGGTGTTTTACACTCTCACACATAAAACATGGTGTCATACACAGTGGTGTTTTACACTCTCACACATAAAACATGGTGTCATACACAGTGGTGTTTTACACTCTCACACATAAAACATGGTGTCATACACAGTGGTGTTTTACACTCTCACACATAAAATCAGTGTGTGTGCATTTTTGTTGAATTTTTTTTTTTATGTGCAAAGACAAAACACCTCGTCTGAGCAGTTTTCTTCAAAGTATTAGCAGGCAGTTGTGTTATGTAGTTATCCTAGGTAAATGGTCGTGTGTCATCATTCCTTCCTTCCTAATTTCCTTCATTCCTTTCCTACCTGGAGGCTACCTGGAGGGCATTCCACCTCTCTTCCTACATTCCTTCATCTGTCCTTCATTACTTTTTTCCTTCCTTTCATCTAGTCCTTCCTTCATTCCTGCCTTCCCTTCTTGCTTCTGGTTTCTATAATATATATACACATATATAGTCACTAGATACTTTCATAAAACTCCTATTATCACCCTTCAGCAAGCTTGTCTTGTGTGCGAGTGTGTGGCTTATAATTGTTTTGAGTCAGGAGTCGGCAGCTGTCAAAATGACATATTGTCTCATTACTCACTCCCCCTACCGCCTGTCAAAACAATGGGGTCGGATGCTGCTTCCCCCTCCATTCTATCTAATTATCTTTCTCCCTCATTCTATCTCTTTCAATCTGTCTCTCTTTCTCTCTCTCTGTCTATCTCTGTCTCACAGGTACACATAAATACAACTATACATAGTGTAAATTACCTAGGATAACCCAAAAAATCCAGACAAAGTGCTATACTCTGCTTGAAGATGTGAGTAAACGTGATGATGACACAGTCTTGTGGCTCTCTCTGAGACAGAGCTAGACGGATAGACAGGGAGTTTGGCAGACAGACAAATAGACAGACAGACAAATGTTTGTTCGTCGTCATCTTCTCCTCCTCCTCCTCCTCCTCCTCCTTCTCCTCCTCCTCCTCCTCCTTCTCCTTCTTCTCCTCCTCCTCCTTCTCCTTCTCCTCCTTCTCCTCCTCCTCCTCCTCCTCCTCCTCCTCCTCCTCCTCCTCCTCCTCCTCCTCCTCCTCCTCCTCCTTCTCCTCCTCCTCCTCCTCCTGGCTCTTGACAGATGGACAGCTGCCCCCCTCCCTCCACCCTCGTTTACATTTACGCTCATCAAAGGTCAGCTCTTATCAGATGTTATCTCCCCTTATCTTGTCACTGTCATGGGGTGAACTGTTTTCATGCCTCAAGGGAACATATTATTACAAATTATTATTATTAGGTATTAGGTATTATTATTATTCTTATTCTTATTCTTATTCTTCTTATTCTTCTTCCTCCTCCTTCCACCTTCCTCCTCCTCCCTCCTCCTCCTCCCTCCTTCTTCCTCCCTCCCTCCTTCCTCCCTCCCTCCTTCCTCCTCCTCCCTCCCACCTCCTCCCTCCTCCTCCCTCCCACCTCCTCCCTCCTTCCTCCTCCCTCCTTCTCCTCCTCCCTCCTCTTCCTCCTCCCTCCTACCTCCTCCTCCCTCCTTCCTCCTCCTCCCTCCTTCCTTCCTCTTCCTCCTTCCTTCCTCCTCTTCTTCCTCCTCCTCTTCTTCCTCCTCCTCTTCTTCCTCCTCCTCTTCTTCCTCCTCCTCTTCTTCCTCCTCCTCTTCCTCCTCCTCCACCTCCTCCATTGCTTTTGGTCTCAAACTCCTCGAAATCATGAAATTGATCTTCATTGACACTTCCATCTGTGTTAGAGCATCACTTGGGAAGAGAAGAGTCCCAGATTTGCAGGGAAGTCACATATTTCTTACCGCTAGACATGCTGAAAAAGGACGACTGAAATGGTATTCCCACAATGCACCACTGGCTCCCCGATTTTTTTTATATGGTGCACACTGACCATGGAGACCCATTCTCTCACATGTGGGCCTACCAGCTTTCTCCTGCTTGATTTGAAGCCGCTAGAATTTATGCGTATAGATACGTCAAACACGGTATCTCCTATGCCAGGTTGTATAGTAAACCCCAATCAACCATCGCTACTATTGTGTCCAAGAAAACGGTAATCAACGAAGCTGTTCTTGCCAAAGGTGCAACTGTGTTTTCGAAACAGAGATCACAAGTGATAGAAGATGTTGGTGTGGATAAACAATAACAGATAGCAGGAGATAGCATTTCTCAAGCAATCATAAGTGAAAAGGCTAGGAAGTTGCATCAGGATTTAATTAGAAAAATGCCTGCAACTAGTGATGATGTGAGTGAATTTAAGGCCTGCAAAGGTTGGTTTCAGAGATTTGAGAAGCATAGTGGCATACATAGTGTGATAAGGCATGGTGAGGCTGCCAGTTTGGACCACAAAGCAGCTGAAAAATATGTGCAGGAATTCAAGGAGTACATAGACAGTGAAGGACTGAAACCTGAACAAGTGTTTAATTGTGACGAAACAGGCCTGTTTTGGAAGAAAATGCCAAGCAGGTCCTACATTACTGAGGAGGAAAAGGCACTCCCAGGACATAAGCCTATGAATGACAGGCTTACTCTGTTAATGTGTGCCAATGCTAGTGGTGATTGCAAAGTGAAGCCTTTATTAGTGTATCACTCTGAAACTCCCAGAGCGTTCAGGCAAAAGAATATCCTCAAGGCTAATTTGTGTGTGCTGTGGAGGGCAAACAGTAAGGCATGGGTCACTAGGGACTTTTTCTATGACTGGTTATGCCAAGAATTTGCCCCCAATGTGAAAAATTGCCTAACTGGTGTTAGACAATGCCCCTGGTCATCCTACAGACTTGGCAGAGCAACTTTCTGGGGACATGAGCTTCATTAAGGTCAAGTTTTTCCCTCCTAATACCACTCCTCTCCTGCAGCCCATGGACCAGCAGGTTATTGCAAACTTCAAAAAACTGTACACAGTTTGTAGTGCTTTGTAGTGACCTCAGAAGCTCAATTGACTCTTAAGAGAGTTTTGGAGAGATCACTTTAATATCCTCAATTGTGTAAACCTTATAGGTAAGGCTTGGGAGGGAGTGACTAAGAGGACCTTGAACTCTGCTTGGAAGAAACTGTGGCCAGAATGTGTAGACCAAAGGGATTTTGAAGGATTTGAGGCTAACCCTGAGAGGTGTATGCCAGTTGAGGAAACAATTGTGGCATTGGGGAAGTCCTTGGGGTTGGAGGTTAGTGGGGAGGATGTGGAAGAGTTGGTGGAGGAGGACAATGAAGAACTAACCACTGATGAGCTGCTAGATAATCTTCAACAGCAAGAGGGCAGACCTGAGGAAACTGCTTCGGAGGAGGGGAGAGAGAAATTGAAGAAGTTGCCTACTTCAAAGATTAAGGAAATCTGTGCAATGTGGCTTAAAGTGCGTGGCCCGGTGGTCTGGTGGCTAAAGCTCCCGCTTCACACACGGAGGGCCCGGGTTCGATTCCCAGCAGGTGGAAATTTCGACACGTTTCCTTACACCTATTGTCCTGTTCACCTAGCAGGAAATAGGTACCTGGGTGTTAGTCGACTGGTGTGGGTCGCATCCTGGGGGACAAGATTAAGGACCCCAATGGAAATAAGTTAGACAGTCCTCGATGACGCACTGACTTTCTTGGGTTATCCTGGGTGGCTAACCCTCCGGGGTTAAAAATCCGAACAAAATCTTATTTTATCTTATCTTAAACCTTTATGGATGAAAATCACTCTCAGACAGCTGTTGCAAGCCGTGTTGGCAACCTGTACACTGACAGTGTTGTGAACCACTTTAGGAAAGTCATAAAGGAACGAGAGGTACAGACCTCTATAGACATATATTTTGTGCGACAGAAGTCCAGTGACTCTGAAGCTGGTCCTAGTCGCATTAAAAGAAGAAGGGAAGTAACCCCGGAAAAGGACTTGACACCTCAAGTCCTAATGGAAGGGGATTCCCCTTCTAAACACTAAGACCATCAACACTCTCCCCTCCTTCCATCCCATCAATCATCACCAGATCTTCAATAAAGGTAAGTGTCATGTAACTGTGCATGTCTTCTTCAGTTTGTGTGTATTAAAATTAATACATATTTCATGTGGTAAAAAAAAATTTTTTTTCATACTTTTGGGTGTCAGGAACGGATTAATTTGATTTCCATTATTTCTTATGGGGAAAATTAATTCGCATAACGATAATTTCGCCTAACATTGAGCTCTCAGGAACAGATTAATAGCATTATGCAAGGGTCCACTGTATTTCTATGCATTTATAAGTGGAAAAAAAGGGTGTTCCACTTTATGACAGTAGCCTGGAACCTATCCTGCCTTATAAGTGGGGCCCTACTGTATTGAACAACCATGGTGACATCACACATCCTTGTCTAAGGCATATGTTTACTGGGAAATAATCTCCGTCTCTCCCTTTGTAGTTATCAGAACACAAAAACTATGTAAAATAAAAAAAATCAAGACAAAAACGTATATCTGCAACATTTCTACAAAATGCAAGACTCTTTGTCACGTGAGCATCCAGTGACAACTTTACCACCTTATATCTTGGTAACTACTTAAACTAAAATTTTTATTTTAATTTTTAACCCTTTCAGGGTCCAGAGGCCAAATTTCAAAGTGCACACCAGGGTCCAAGAATTTTCAAATAGAAATTTTGTTATTTTTTCTTATGAAATGGTAGAGAATCTTTTTCTGAAGGTAATAAAACAAAAAGTACGAAATTTGATGGAAAATTTATGAAATTATGCTCTCGCAAATTTTGATCTGTCAGCAATATTTACGAATCAGCGATTTTGCCGAATTTGACTCCCATTTTCAGCCAATTACATTATTCCAGTCGACCAAATTCTTAGCTATTTCACTAGTATTGCTTCTATTCTATCGATTGAGCACAATAAATCGCCCAGTCAACTGTTTCAACTAAAAAATAAAGTGATTGGAAAATTGGTAATTTGGCCAATTTAACACAAAGTACAAAATATTCCAATTTCAAAATAGGGTCCAGAATAAACAATGCAGACATTCCTGGCACTAAATTAACACTTCCTCTGTTCATTAGTTTTGTTTTGGGGCTTTACAAATGAATTTCATTTTGATTTTTTATTCACATAATGAATTTTTATTCAAACCAAAAAATAGAAGATTTATTGTTAAGCAATATTGTAATAATTGCATAAATATCATCACCACATTTGTGAATGTATATTAGACCCACCAGCTGGCGTGTATTAGATGTGTGAGGTCGTTTGTTTACTCTTGAACATCGACAAAAATTTGACATTTCCACTACTTTGAGCTCAGTTTCAAGCCATTTCCAATGCTAAAACCAATCAAAATCAAGTTTATTTCTGTAATATATTTTCCATTCTATCAAATGAGACCAAGAAATCGCAAATACAACTATAAAAAACATACGAAAAAATACTGCAAAGCCATTGTTTTAATTGAAAATCATGGTCTCAGTTTTTTTTCTCTCATTATACACTGTGTGCTACAGGATTTGTTTTATGTGGTGTACACATACCTCATAGATGTATCCTCTCATATCTAGGCCCAAATTTACCACTCATAGCTTATCAGTGAGTTGAGCTCATGGCGTAGATCTCCGGTTTGGACCCAGAACATAAAGCTGTAGTTCTACGGCATGGACCCTGAAAGGGTTAAAACACTTAGAAAATGAACCTTTTTTTTTTTCTTTGAAACACACAATCAAAGCGCTAGGAGGGAATTGCATTGATCAGTGCCTTGACAGTGAAAGGGTTAATTAGAAGTCCTGTTGATTCTATACTGAACTTTTCTGCACTGTACTTTTTTCTTTTGTTTTTAATATACATACTCAATAAAATTTGCATTTTATGAGTGAAACATTAAGCTGACCTGCAGTAAATCTGACTCAGACATATCAAGCCTTCATTAAAATCATTTTGCTCAATGAATGCTTTTTTAGCTTATCTTTATAATGTCTGTGCATTTGTGATACGGTGGACCCCCGGATTAAGACATCATCAGAATAAATAATTTTTGGAATAAGTAACGTTTTTGTGTCAAAATATTGGCTCGGTGAATGACACTAAACTCAGTATAAGTCATTTGTCCTGAACGTGTCCACGCAGCCTGAGCGGCCCGGACACTCCATGTACAGCCACTGTGCCATTGTTTACCAGCCAGTGAGGATGCTCCCATTATTCCATTGTTTTTAGTGCTTGTAACTGCTAAATAAGCCACCTTGGGCCCAAAGAAAGCTTCTAGTGCCAGCCAGCCCTTTGGTAAAGGGCTGAGATTATTATTATTATTATTATAATCAAGGGGAAGTGCTAAACCCATAGGATTATACAGCGCCTGGGGGGGGATGCGGAAGGCATTCAGGCTTAATTCGGGGAACTGGAGTACAGATCCAATTCCCTAAATCAAGAGCCCCTCACCAACATCAAGGAACCTTCCTTGAGGGGAAAGGGCTGAGAGAGAGGGGAGAATGTGCCTTTTTCAGTGATTCTGCAATATACAGTGGACCCCCGCATAACGATCACCTCCGAATGCGACCAATTATGTAAGTGTATTTATGTAAGTGCGTTTGCACGTGTATGTTTGGGGGTCTGAAATGGACTAATCTACTTCACAATATTCCTTATGGGAACAAATTCGGTCAGTACTGGCACCTGAACATACTTCTGGAGTGAAAAAATATCGTTAACCGGGGGTCCACTGTATATGATACTAAAGCAGCAGGAGTCGATAATGGCTATAGTGCCAGCCTGCGATAAAATGTAGCATTAACAGTGTAGCAAGTAAGTTAAGCGATTAATTGATAGAAAAAGGACAGCACGAAACTGACTCCTGCATTGTTGTTGGAGGTATATAGGGCTACTGACTAACACCGTCGCCTCTGCTGCTGTCTTCAGCACTACTACGTAAGGCTTATCTTTCAGTGGCCCTTATACACCCAACAACAAACAACACACCACCACTCGTGACATTCTTAATGCCACATTTTATTCATTCTAGAGTATATATCATGTTTCTGTGTTATTAATATTGTTTATTATGTCATATTAGATGAATTGTGCTAGATAAATAAGCCGTAGAGCTGATATTAGTGTCATATTGAAGGACTATCTTGTCCTGTCTCCCAACACAATTCCTAACATATGTCAAAAACAGACCTCTCTGGAACACTTTTTTGAGCAACAGGGGTCCAGTGACTCTCAAATTGGTCCTAGTGGCATTAAAAAGCAAATTCCTCCATCCTCTCCCCTCCTCCTGTCTTCCATACATCACCATGTCTTCATTAAAGGTAAGTGTGATGTTATTATTGTTTTATTCTTCATGTATCATTGTTTTCTGTGTAGGTAAATGTATATTTCATGTAGAAAACATTTTTTTTAATACTTTTGGGTGTCTGAAATGGATGAATTGGATTTCTATTATTTCTTATGGGGAAAATTAATTCGGAATAAGTCAGATTCAGGATAAGTCACTCTCTCTGGAATGGATTAATTACATAATCTGGGGGGTCCACTGTATACAACTTTTTACTTTCCATACAGAAAAAACTGTTAACAACCAACTTAATAATTGTTTTCCCAACAGTTGCCAAAGAGCATCATACGGGAGCTGGAGGTTGGGGAAACTTACTTGATTCCTCTGGACAATGAAGGCAACTACCCCATCAGTGTCACTGTTCTGGATGCTAACCATGTGCCTGGTGCTGTCATGTTTCTTTTCCAAGGTCACTAAGTGTACTTAGTGCATGTTGACTAGTATATTCCCTAGTGATCTTCAATGTAGTAGAGTTCTTACTACGTACGTACAAAAGAAATTTAATACATTTATTCAGTTTAACTCTTTCAGTAGCCATCACATAGAATTAAGTCATGGAGGCGAGGGTCTCTGACCTAGTTATGTCATGAGCTGAGCTCACTCAGAAAAGCTGTGAGTGGTAAATTTTGGCCTAGATATAAAGAGAATGGGTTTGTATGGTGAGTGTTCTCAGTATAAAAAAAATCCTGCCCCATGTGGTGCATGAGGGGGGAAAACAAAACTGTCTGTATGGTTTCAAATAGCAACTTTGTAGTTGATTTTATTTGCTTTTGTAGTTGGAATGTCTACAGTGTTTGTTTTGGACTCTTATTATTTTAATTTTTATTTTGGCCAATTTATAAATTTCTGTGCACATTATAGGATAGTTCTGTTAGTTGAATGGGAGGCTTCTTATGCTCATTCAATAGAAAGGAAGGCATACTGTGAAATAGCTAGAAATTGGATTGAATTGAGCAAAGGAATTGGCTTAAAATTGGACTCAAATAAACCAAAATCACCAAAGCATAAATTGTGCTGACTGCCAAATTTTCCATTTTTTGTCTCAATACCTTTCAAAAAAGATTTTCTATTATTTCACTAGAATTCCAGCACTGTCAGTGCTTTTAATTGTTCACTTACACTCTTCAATGTAAACACTTTGTCCACACATCCCGTATCCTTCCGAAGTTCTTGCTTCTCTTCAGTACTTCTGTTTGTCTTGCCTTTAATTGTTTCAGTAATAATTTGACCAGATTCTGTGTCCAACCATAAGCTTAGTCTTTCTGACCATAAATTTATTGTTCTGACTCTTAAGTTCAGTGTGTGTCTACTTATAAATTCGAGTTATCTTTATTGCAAATTAATGTCATTATTTTAGTTGTGATTATCCAGTGTCACTATTTTAGTTGTGATTATCCAGTGTCACTATTTTTTTTGTGATTATCCAGTGTCAATTTCAGGGTACTTTGGTAACATCCTTTACTGTGGTGACATGCGATGGTATCCAGAACTTGTGAGACACAAAGTGTTGAGGAGTGTGGTGGAGGAGCGGGAGCTTGATGTACTCTACCTTGATAACACCTTCTCTGCACCTTACTGTGTCTTCCCCACCAGAGAAGAAGCTAAACAAGAGTTGTTTAGGATTATTGAGTAAGTTGTCCATACTTATCCCAATGCAAATGTTCGTATTGTTAAGAATTTATTGTTACAGTGGACCCCCGCCTTACGATATTAATCCATTCCTGAGAGCTCATTGTAAGCCGAAATTATCGTTAGCCGAATTAATTTTCCCATAAGAAATAATGGAAATCAAATTAATCCGTTCTTGACACCCCAAAGTGTGAAAAAAAAATTTTTTTACTACATGAAATATTAATTTTAATACACACAAACTGAAGAAGACATGCACAATTACTACTCTACTAAGAATAGAATACGTAACACTTACCTTTATTGAAGATCTGGTGATGATTGATGGGATGGGAGGAGGGGAGAGTGTGGAAGTTTTTGTTTGGAAGGGGAATCCCCTTCCATTTATTTATTTATTTAGTAATTTAAGCATACAAACAGAGGTACAAAAAATACAGGTAAGAGCAGCATGCCAAAGCCACTTATATGCATAGCATTACGGGCTGGCTTAAAATTAACTTAAGATTAACTAAGCAATGATGAAATCAGTGATAAAACATTATTGTAAACAGATAACTATAAAGCACAAATGAGTATTACAAAGACAGGTCATATGGTTGCTTGCATTGCTGTACATTCAGTCGAATGGAGTATTCTGTTAGGTAGTGTATTTAAAAAAATAATAAAGTTAGATTGGGTCCTAGGTTTAACATTTGTGTGATATAATTGTGAGTACATATAGGATATACAATTTATAAGGTTCAGTTATTCAGTATTTATTTGGTTTTGAGTGAGTAAGTGATCTTTGAGCAGAGACTTGAATTTATAAACAGGTAGTGTTTCTTTTATATTTACAGGTAATGAATTCCAGATTTTAGGGCCTTTTATGTGCATTGAGTTTTTGCATAGCGTGAGATGGACACGAGGAACATCAAAGAGTGATCTGTGCCTTGTGTTATGGTCATGTGTTCTGTTGAGGTTGGCAAGGAGATGTTTGAGGGGAGGGTTAATATCAGAGTTAAGTGTTCTATGTATGTAATAGGTGCAATAATAAGTATGGATGTTTTGTATGGTGAGTAGGTTGAGTGTTTTGAATATTGGTGGAGTGTGTTGCCTGTAGTGAGAATTTGTTATCATTCTAACTGCAGCCTTTTGTTGGGTAATTAATGGTCTGAGATGGTTAATTGTTGTTGAGCCCCATGCACAAATTCAATAGGTGAGATAGGGGTAAATAAGAGAGTGATAAAGGGCCAGGAGGGCTGACTGTGGAACATAGTACCGTATCTTCGATAGTATGCCTACAGTCTTGGAGATTTTCTTAGAAATTTGTTGTATATGTGTATGAAATTTGAGTCTGTTATCGAGGTGGATTTCTAGGAATTTTCCCTCTGTTAGCTTTGTGATAGGTGATCCATTTATTGTTATGTTAAGAGGTACATCTGTAGCTCTGTTACCAAACTGAATGAAGTAGGTTTTGTCAATGTTTAGTGTAAGTTTGTTAGTCCTCATCCAGGTAGATATTTTCTGTAATTCGGTGTTTACAGTATTGGCTAGCGTGACTGGGCTCGGGTGAGAGAAGACGTATGTAGTGTCATCTGCAAAAAGTGTGGGTTTGAGTAATTGCGAAGCATTTGGTAGGTCATTTATGTATAGGAGAAAGAGAAGAGGACCAAGGACACTTCCCTGTGGGACACCAACTGTAATTGGTTGTGCGGAAGAGCTTGCCCCATTTGCGTACACATATTGGCTTCTGTTGCTGAGGTAAGACTTGAGGTAGTTGAGGGAGTGCCCTCTAATACCATAGTGTGACAATTTTACGTGGAGCAAGTCATGGTCAATCGCATCTAGCAGATGCGATTGATACAATGTTATGGTCTTTGAAGGTGAGATCCTCCGACATGATCACTCCCAGGTCTTTGACGTTGGTGTTTCGCTCTATTTTGTGGCCAGAATTTGTTTTGTACTCTGATGAAGATTTAATTTCCTCGTGTTTACCATATCTGAGTAATTGAAATTTCTCATCGTTGAACTTCATATTGTTTTCTGGTAGCATCGCTTACTGTCTTCACCCGGTATTCTTTTATTTAGTGTTTTATGTACTATTTTCTATTATTTTTTAATTTTTCTTTTTCCAAGTAACTTATATGGCCTGTGAGACCAATATGATCAGTATTTTGTAAGTTATTTCATTTTCAATACTACAGTTAGTTTAATATGTTTATTATGCACCCCATACCCATCCTGTGGGCGGTAGTCAAAAAATTACAGAGGTACATAATTGGTCCAGGGACTGGACTCCAAAGTTTTGATAGCTGAGCAAGTTACAGAGGTAATGAACTCACAATTTACAAAGGTAATGAACTCACAATTTACAAAGGTAATGAACTCACAATTTACAAAGTTAATGAACTTCAGGTAGGTCTGGTCACAATCATGACGTTACAAAGGTATTTACAGATTACAGAGGTACGTAATGGGTCCAGGGACTGGGCCCCCAAAGTTTTGATAGCTGAGCTAGGTACAAAGGTAATGAACTCACAAGTTACAAAGGTAATGAATCCTGTAAGAATGGTTACTTGCATTTATACATGGCTACAATCATGAACAAATTATAGAGTAATGAGCAATTCGCACTTCCACACCCAGTCACAACTGTAATGAGTTATTGGTGCAAATATTGATTGTTGGGACACACACACACACACACACCTGTGACGAGCGGGGTCCCACAGGGGTCGGTCCTAGGACCAGTGCTATTTTTGGTATATGTGAACGACATGATGGAAGGGTTAGACTCAGAAGTGTCCCTGTTTGCAGATGATGTGAAGTTAATGAGGAGAATTAAATCTGATGAGGACCAGGCAGGACTTCAAAGAGACCTGGACAGACTGGACACCTGGTCCAGCAAATGGCTTCTCGAATTTAATCCTGCCAAATGCAAAGTCATGAAGATAGGGGAAGGGCACAGAAGACCACAGACAGAGTATAGGCTAGGTGGCCAAAGACTGCAAACCTCACTCAAGGAGAAAGATCTTGGGGTGAGTATAACACCAAGCATGTCTCCGGAAGCACACATCAATCAGATAACTGCTGCAGCATATGGGCGCCTGGCAAACCTGAGAACAGCATTCCGATACCTTAGTAAGGAATCATTCAAGACACTGTACACCATGTATGTCAGGCCCATACTGGAGTATGCAGCACCTGTTTGGAACCCGCACTTGATAAAGCACATCAAGAAACTAGAGAAAGTACAAAGGTTTGTGACAAGGTTAGTTCCAGAGCTAAGGGGAATGTCCTATGAAGAAAGATTAAGGGAAATCGGCCTGACGACACTGGAGATAAGATAAGATAAAATAAGATTTCGTTCGGATTTTTAACCCCGAGGGTTAGCCACCCAGGATAACCCAAGAAAGTCAGTGCGTCATCGAGGACTGTCTAACTTATTTCCATTGGGGTCCTTAATCTTGTCCCCCAGGATGCGACCCACACCAGTCGACTAACACCCAGGTACCTATTTGCTGCTAGGTGAACAGGACAACAGGTGTAAGGAAACGTGTCGGAATGTTTCCACCCGCCGGGAATCGAACCCAGGCCCTCCGTGTGTGAAGCGGGAGCTTTAGCCACCAGGCCACCGGGCCACAGGTGGATCAGGGGAGACATGATAACGACATATAAAATACTGCGTGGAATAGACAAGGTGGACAAATACAGGATGTTCCAGGGAGGGGACACAGAAACAAGAGGCCACAATTGGAAGTTGAAGACACAAATGAGTCAGAGAGATAGTAGGAAGTATTTCTTCAGTCATAGAGTTGTAAGGCAGTGGAATAGCCTAGAAAATGACGTAGTGGAGGCAGGAACCATACACAGTTTTAAGACGAGGTTTGATAAAGCTCATGGAGCGGGGAGAGAGAGGGCCCAGTAGCAACCGGTGAAGAGGCGGGGCCAGGAGCTAAGACTCGACCCCTGCAACCACAAATAGGTGAGTACACACACACAATACTACACAATAACAGCATAAACACTGTTGTCATTGTTTTGTTTACAGAAAATATTTACACAAACAAATGATATGAAATGTTGTTTATTACTATTTTTCTATATTTTATATACCCATACAGTCACAGGGAGTGTTTCTAGAAGTTCTGCAGCCTGTGGAAGTCTTGGAAACATGGTGTCATGCACAATAGTGTTTTGCACTCCTCACACATAAAACGAGCGTTTCTGAGTTGTTGTGGGCGTTTTTTTGTATATGCACAGACGTAACACCTCTTCTGAGCCTTTTTCTTGAAAGCAGTAGCAGGCAGTTTTACCAGGAAGTGATCACCATGCTTCAAACGAGAAGGAAGTTGTTGAAAATTTGGTGGGCGGTCTATTGCGGGTGTTGTTTCTTGGTACTTGAATACTATTTTTCTGATGACAGACAAACAGAAGTCGCCATATGGTGGTTTGTTTCTGGTCCTCATCTTATTCATATTATAAGCATTCAGCATGGAAATATCCAGAAGATGGAAAAAGAGTTTTATGTACCACTTATAACTCTTGCGAACACAATCAGCAAACCCAATCTGCATGTCACATTTGTCCACTGAACACATATTGAGGGTGTAGTCCATCACAGCTGCAGGTTTTAGAATGGGTTCATTGCTTTCTCTATGCTGCCTGCCAGTGTCTGCCATTTCATTAGGGTGAACTGATGACAAAAGTGTGGCATCTCGTTTGTCATGCCACCAAAATGCCATGATGTCATTGGCAGCAAACGCCTGCACCTCACCTCTACGAGTGCCAGCATCAAACCTGGGCATATGTTTCCGATTTGCATGCACTGTGCCACACACATCTGTCATGTTCACTCGCAAAAAATCACTGAGCGTGCGGCTTGTGTACCAGTTATCTGTATATAATATATGCCTCTTACCAAGGTATGGTTCTGTCATTGTTCTAACCACATCACCAGAGATGCCCAATAACTTCCTGGTGTTTTGCAATGTATAACTTCCAGTGTACACAATAATATCCAATACCAGACCACTGTAATAATCACAAAGCACAAACAACTGCTTGGTATGTACTGCTTGAAAGAGTCTTCCTTTGAACAGAATCAAAGACTCGTCAATTACAAGCTTCCTGAAGGGATAAAAATACATATTGAACTTCTCTTTCAGATACCTGTCGTTTCTGTCAGGCCTGGTTTTGTCTGAGAAATGAAGCATACGTAACAGTAGCACAAATTGATTCACTGGCATTATACCACTGAAACCTGGGGTTGCAATCAGGCGGTCTGTTGACCAGTATGATTTCACACTGTGCTTATACACATGTGGCATAAGCATTATTGTGGCAAAGAAAAGATACATCTCAGCCACAGTTGTCTCCTTCCACTGGTGTAGACGTGATTTTGGTGAAAGTATTGTGTTTGCCATGGTGTACTCGTAGTATGTGTTGCTTTCCATGACAATACTTTCCATCAGGGGTTCGTCAAAGAATAACTCGAAACATTCCAGTTCACTGGCATTGTTTCCCAGTGTATAACATGGCCGTATTCCAGTTTGGCTGTCATCAAACTGGTGGGCATTTGGAACAAAATTGACAGCTTCCTGCCAATCCCAGGTGCGGTCTGCTGGTGGGTACTGGACAATGACAGGTGGGTGTGGTTGTGGAGGTTGTGGTTGTGGAGGCTGGTGTGGTGGGTGGGGGATGGTGGCCTTTGTTGTAGATCAGCTGAGGCAGTGGCAGTGTGGGTGGCAGCATGGACCACTGCTAGTGCCTCACCACTACCACCACCATGCATATTTTCCATCCCAATTGCAACAGTATCATCGTCTTTTTCACTGTCAGTTCCTGTTGTACAGCCACGGGATGTACTCCAAGATGTACTCCTTCCCCTTGGAATAGCATATGGCACACTACCAGAGCGCATATATCGTCGTATATACTGATGCTTCACTGGGGAATATTGCACTTCACTATTACTACTGGAACTAGTTTGAAGAGCTTGTAGTTCATAATCACTATCACTATTTATTTATTTATTTATTTATTTATTTTCTAGGTAGTAGGTTGGTAGACAGCATCTGCCCAGGGAGGTACTACCGTCCTGCCAAGTGAGTGTAAAACGAAAGCCTGTAATTGTTTTACGTGATGGTAGGATTGCTGGTGTCCTTTTTTTCTGTCTCATAAAGATGTGAGATTTCAGGTATGTCTTGCTACTTCTACTTACACTTAGGTCACACTACACATACATGTACAGTAGGGCCCCGCTTTACGGTGTTCCGCTAATACGGTCATTTCAAATTATGATCAAAACTCGCTATACGGCTCCGCCCACCTGACTTTCTAATACGGTCACCGCGCCCCACCTGGTTTGTTTACATTCTCTGTGAGATCCATAAGCACTAAGTCTCTCCATTATGTCTGGAAACTCCAAAATTTTAAGCGCTTTTAAAAGTTATTTCATATTTTATATATACTCTGATAATTATACTTATGTATACCTGTACTTAAATAAACTTACATACTGTACTGGTGTGCTGGTACACATTAAAATCAGTAAGAGTGTCTTATGTCTCCAGAAGTCATATTAGTAATGATAATAATAATCATCGACTCATTAAATGTCGTATATTATGTTGATATACATATTTTCATTAATCCATCTATGATATTTTTTCAAAATTATATAATAAACAAGATGCATAACATATAATGATGATAAATACACCCCACAGTAGAATAAATAAACATAAATATGAGATGTGGTAGCAGATGACTTGCACAAGTTACGCCATATTAGAAATAATAATAATAATAATACTAATAATACTAATAATCACCGAGTCTCATTAACCCTTTGAGGGTCGATAGGCCCTCTCCGAGACTCGTTCTCAGAGTCGGCCAAATTTAAAAAAAAAAAAAATTCTTATCAAAAGATAGAGAATCTTTTCCTGATCATAATGACACCAAAAATATGAAATTTGATGGAAAACTTACGGAATTATGCTCTCACGAAGTTAGCGGTCTCCGCGATGTTTACGGATCGGCAATTTTGCCCACTTTGAGCCCCATTTTCGGCCAGTTACACTGTACTAGTCGACAAAAAACATGAATGCTTCGCTAGAACTCCATTTTTTCTATGAATGAGTGCAAGAAACCACCCATTTACCAATTTCACCTATCCAATACAGTGGTCAGAATTTAGCAATTTTGCCAATTTCACACAAATTTCAAAAGATGCCAATTTCCGAATAGGGTCCAGAACAAACAAGAAATACATTCCTGGCACTAAAATGACATTTCCTCTGTTCATTTGTCACGTCTCAAGGCCCTTCTTACATTCTTTTGCTTTCCACTTTGAATTTTTATTCTCACAAAAAATAGAAGATTTACTGTTATGCAGACTACTGCATTAGTGTAAAAAATGGTATGAATCATATTAGCGCTCTTGCAAAAGAATATTAGACTCACCAGTTGACGTGTATTGGACGCTTGGCATGATTTGTTTACTTTTGAACTTTGGTAAAAATCGAACATTTCTGCTACTTTGAGCTCAATTTCAAGGTACTTTTCATTGTAAAACCAGTCAAAATCATCTCAATTTCTATGAAATGCCTTCCATTCTATAAAATGAGACCAAGAAAACTAGAATACAACAATAAATACCATACGAAAATACAGTGCAAAGTCGCTGTTTTATTCCAAAAAAACGGTGAAAGTTTTTTTTTCTCATTATGCACTGTGTGCTGCAGGATTTTTTTTATACCATGCACACTGACCACATAGACCCATTCTTTCATATGGAGGCCTACCAGCTTTCTCCCACTAGATTTGAGGGCACTAGAATTTAGGCGTACTAGTACGTCAAAAACCCTGGGTCGTAAGCCGTACTAGTATGTCTGAAACCTCAAAGGCTTAAATGTTGTATATTACGTTAATATACACATTTTTATTAATCCATCCATGATATTTTTTTCAAAATTATATAATAAACATGATACATAACATATAAAGATGATAAATACACCCCACAATAGAATAAATAAACATAAATATGAGATGTGGTAGCCAGATAACTTGTACAAGTGATGGCAAGAATAACATTTTCTCTAATCTAACATAAGAGAAAATGTGTTACTGGGGGTAACTGTAGAAAATTATTCCTTTCGTATGTATGTAAGTAAGTTTATTCAGGTATACACAAATACAGTTACATAGATTATCATACATAACAGCATATGTGTAGAGAACCTAGGATGACCCAAAAAAGTCAGACAGAGTGACTTATTTCCATTGCCTTCACTCAGAGCATTATTTCTTCTCAAAATGATGTTACATGAGAATGGCAGCGTTCTTCTTTATTTATTCTACCATATCAATGTAGAGACAACCTGTACACAATGTAACTTGTACACAAACTAGATGTGTACACTTTGTTTACAAAACTTACCTTTGCCTGGTTTATTTACATAACTCTGCACCTGTCCTCTCATGCACTCATTCTTTCTCTCTCTCATTTATTTGTTTTATCTCATTTACTTACTCCTGACCCTACATTAAGACTACAAATATTTTAAGGTAAGTAATGAGTGAACTGTATATACATTTTATCGCTCTTGGATGCTTAAATATCATAGAATATGTAAGACACATATGCAACAGTTAGGTATCTTTAACTGTTGCATCATAGAATATGTGTGGGTGGGTTGGTCTGGTATGGTAGCCCGGCTGACTACCATACATACCACACTTGATTTCTTACAATAAATACTACTTGTCTCACCCTAGATTAAGACTATAAATATTTTAAGGTAAGTAATGAGTGCACTATGTGTGTATTGTACTTTTTTATTGTTTTTTGATGCCTAGTTCTAATGCTAACTTAATATATGTTAGTGTAAACTTGTTATCTAGTATTTGTATGCATTTATAAGTGGAAAAAAGGGTGTTCCGCTTTACGGCGATTTCTGCTTTACGGCGGTATCCTGGAACCTAACCTGCCATATAAGTGGGACCCTACTGTACAAGCATATATATACACACCCATCTGGGTTTTCTATTTTCTTTCTAGTTCTTGTTCTTGTTTATTTCCTCTTATCTCCATGGGGAAGTGGAACAGAATTCTTCCTCCATAAGCCATGCGTGTTGTAAGAGGTGACTAAAATGCCAGGAGCAAGGGACTAGTAACCCCTTCCCTGTATAAGTAGCTAAATTTAAAAAGAGAAACTTTCGTTTTTCCTTTTGGGCCACCCTGCCTTGGTGGGATACGGCCGGTTTATTGAAAAAAAAATGATTTATTTATTAATTTGAACATGATACAGAGAAGTACAGTTATTACAGTGCAACATGCCAAAGCCCCTTGTATGCAGAGCATTATGGGCAGGCTTAAAATTAACTTAAGATTAACTAAGCAATGATATATTCAGTGGTAAAAACATTATTGTAAACAGATAACAATTTAGCACATATGAGTATTACAAAGACAGGTCATATGGCCATTTACTGTGTTGCTGTGCATTCAATAGAGTGGAGTATTCTGTTAGGTAATTTATTTAAAAAAAAACAAAGTTTGATTGAGTCACAGGTTAGACATTTATGAGATACAATAATGAGAAACATTTATGAGATACAATTTATGAGATACAATTAGTAGTAGTAGGTTGGAAGACAGCAACCACCCAGGGAAGTACTACCGTCCTGCCAGATGACTGTGAAACAGAAACCTGTAACTGTTTTGCATGATGGTAGGATTGCTGGTTTCTTTTCCTGTCTCATAAACACGCTAGATAACAGGGATATCTTGCTACTCCTACTTACACTTTGGTCACACTTCACAGACGACACGCACATGCATATATATATACATACATCTAGGTTTTTCTCCTTTTTCTAAATAGCTCTTGTTCTTCTTTATTTCTTCTATTGTCCATGGGGAAGTGGGAAAGAATCTTCCCTCCGTAAGCCATGCGTGTCGTATGAGGCGACTAAAATGCCGGGAGCAATAGGCTAGTAACCCCTTCTCCTGTAGACATTTACTAAAAAAGAGAAGAAGAAAAACTTTATAAAACTGGGATGTTTGAATGTGCGTGGATGTAGTGCGGATGACAAGAAACAGATGATTGCTGATGTTATGAATGAAAAGAAGTTGGATGTCCTGGCCCTAAGCGAAACAAAGCTGAAGGGGGTAGGGGAGTTTCGGTGGGGGGAAATAAATGGGATTAAATCTGGAGTATCTGAGAAAGTTAGAGCAAAGGAAGGGGTAGCAGTAATATTGAAGGATCAGTTATGGAAGGAGAAAAGAGAATATGAATGTGTGAATTCAAGAATTATGTGGATTAAAGTAAAGGTTGGATGCGAAAAGTGGGTCATAATAAGCGTGTATGCACCTGGAGAAGAGAGGAATGCAAAGGAGAGAGAGAGATTTTGGGAGATGTTAAGTGAATGTATAGGAGCCTTTGAACCAAGTGAGAGAGTAATTGTGGTAGGGGACCTGAATGCTAAAGTAGGAGAAACTTTTAGAGAGGGTGTGGTAGGTAAGTTTGGGGTGCCAGGTGTAAATGATAATGAGAGCCCTTTGATTGAACTTTGTATAGAAAGGGGTTTAGTTATAGGTAATACATATTTTAAGAAAAAGAAGATAAATAAGTATACAAGATATGATGTAGGGCGAAATGACAGTAGTTTGTTGGATTATGTATTGGTAGATAAAAGACTGTTGAGTAGACTTCAGGATGTACATGTTTATAGAGGGGCCACAGATATATCAGATCACTTTCTTTTGTAGCTACACTGAGAGTAAAAGGTAGATGGGATACAAGGAGAATAGAAGCATCAGGGAAGAGAGAGGTGAAGGTTTATAAACTAAAAGAGGAGGCAGTTAGGGTAAGATATAAACAGCTATTGGAGGATAGATGGGCTAATGAGAGCATAGGAAATGGGGTCGAAGAGGTATGGGGTAGGTTTAAAAATGTAGTGATAGAGTGTTCAGCAGAAGTTTGTGGTTACAGGAAAGTGGGTATGGGAGGGAAGAGGAGCGATTGGTGGAATGATGTAAAAAGAGTAGTAAGGGAGAAAAAGTTAGGATATGAGAAGTTTTTATAAGTAGAAGTAATGCAAGGAGGGAAGAGTATATGGAGAAAAAGAGAGAGGTTAAGAGAGTGGTGAAGCAATGTAAAAAGAGAACAAATGAAAGAGTGGGTGAGATGTTATCAACAAATTTTGTTGAAAATAAGAAAAAGTTTTGGAGTGAGATTAACAAGTTAAGGAAGCCAAGAGAACAAATGGATTTGTCAGTTAAAAATAGGAGAGGAGTTATTAAATGGAGAGTTAGAGTTACTGGGAAGATGGAGGGAATATTTTGAGGAATTGTTAAACGTTGATGAAGATAGGGAAGCTGTGATTTCGTGTATAGGGCAAGGAGGAATAACATCTTGTAGGAGTGAGGAATAGCCAGTTGTGAGTGTGGGGGAAGTTCGTGAGGCAGTAGGTAAAATGAAAGGGGGTAAGGCAGCCAGGATTGATGGGATAAAGATAGAAATGTTAAAAGCAGGTGAGGATATAGTTTTGGAGCGGTTGGTGCAATTATTTAATAAATGTATGGAAGAGGATAAGGTACCTAGGGATTGGCAGAGAGCATGCATAGTTCCTTTGTATAAAGGCAAAGGGGACAAAAGAGAATGCAAAAATTATAGGGGGATAAGTCTGTTGAGTATACCTGGTAAAGTGTATGGTAGAGTTATTATTGAAAGAATTAAGAGTAAGACGGAGAATAGGATAGCAGATGAACAAGGAGGCTTTAGGAAAGGTAGGGGGTGTGTGGACCAGGTGTTTACAGTGAAACATATAAGTGAACAGTATTTAGATAAGGCTAAAGAGGTCTTTGTGGCATTTATGGATTTGGAAAATTCGTATGACAGGGTGGATAGGGGGGCAATGTGGCAGACGTTGCAGGTGTATGGTGTAGGAGGTAGGTTACTGAAAGCAGTGAAGAGTTTTTACGAGGACAGTGAGGCTCAAGTTAGAGTATGTAGGAAGGAGGGAAATTATTTCCCAGTAAAAGTAGGCCTTAGACAAGGATGTGTGATGTCACTGTGGTTGTTTAATATATTTATAGATGGGGTTGTAAGAGAAGTAAATGCGAGGGTTTTGGCAAGAGGCGTGGAGTTAAAAGATAAAGAATCACACATAAAGTGGGAGTTGTCACAGTTGCTCTTTGCTGATGACACTGTGCTCTTGGGAGATTCTGAAGAGAAGTTGCAGAGATTGGTGGATGAATTTGGTTGGGTGTGCAAAAGAAGAAAATTGAAGGTGAATACAGGAAAGAGTAAGGTTATGAGGATAATGAAAGATTGGAATCACATTGGAGGGAGAGA
The DNA here is from genome assembly GCF_038502225.1 of Cherax quadricarinatus. NCBI lineage: Eukaryota > Metazoa > Arthropoda > Malacostraca > Decapoda > Parastacidae > Cherax > Cherax quadricarinatus. The sequence continues at coordinate 22,417,303 of NC_091349.1, forward strand.
GTATGGAGGAGGTGAATGTATTCAGATATTTGGGAGTGGACGTGTCAGTGGATGGGTCTATGAAAGATGAGGTGAATCATAGAATTGATGAGGGGAAAAGGGTGAGTGGTGCACTTAGGAGTCTGTGGAGACAAAGAACTTTGTCCTTGGAAGCAAAGAGGGGAATGTATGAGAGTATAGTTTTACCAATGCTCTTATGTGGGTGTGAAGCATGGGTGATGAATGTTGCAGCGAGGAGAAGGCTGGAGGTAGTGGAGATGTCATGTCTGAGGGCAATGTGTGGTGTGAATATAATGCAGAAAATTCGTAGTTTGGAAGTTAGGAGGAGGTGCGGGATTACCAAAACTGTTGTCCAGAGGGCTGGGGAAGGGTTGTTGAGGTGGTTCGGACATGTAGAGAGAATGGAGCGAAACAGAGTGACTTCAAGAGTGTATCAGTCTGTAGTGGAAGGAAGGTGAGTTAGGGGTCGGCCTAGGAAAGGTTGGAGGGAGGGGGTAAAGGAGGTTTTGTGTTCGAGGGGCTTGGACTTCCAGCAGGCATGCGTGAGCGTGTTTGATAGGAGTGAATGGAGACAAATGGTTTTTAATACTTGACATGCTGTTGGAGTGTGAGCAAAGTAACATTTATGAAGGGGTTCAGGGAAACCGGCAGGCTGGACTTGAATCCTGGAGATGGGAAGTACAGTGCCTGCACTCTGAAGGAGGAGTGTTAATGTTGCAGTTTAAAAACTGTAGTGTAAAGCACCCTTCTGGCAAGACAGTGATGGAGTGAATGATGGTGAAAGTTTTTCTTTTTTGGGCCACCCTGCCTTGGTGGGAATCGGCCAGTGTGATGATAATAAAAAAAAATTTAGTTGTGGGTGAGTAAGTGATTTTTGAGAAGAGACTTGAATTTATAAACAGACAGTGTTTCTTTTATATTCACAGGTAATGAATTCCGGATTTTAGGGCATTTTATGTGCATTGAGTTTTTGCATAGCATGAGATGGACACGAGGAACATCAAAGAGTGATCCGTGCCTTGTGTTATGGTCATGTGTTCTGTTGAGGTTGGTAGGGAGACGTTTGAGGGGAGGGTTTATATCAGAGTTAAGTGTTCTATATATGTAGTAGGTGCTGTAATAAGTATGGATGTTTTGTATAGTGAGTAGGTTTAGAGTTTTGAATATTGGTGGAGTGTGCTGCCTGTAGTGGGAATTTGTTATCATTCTGGCTGCAGCCTTTTATTGGGTAATTAATGGTCTGAGATGGTTTATTGTTGTTGAGCCCCATGCACAAATTCCATCACAAATGCTCACATCTGAGTCTGGGATTTGGGAAAATAGGAGTTTCCTCTTTGATTCTAGTACAACTGAGCGTGAACAAGACGGCCCAGCAGCAGAGGTGGAAGGCTGAGGGTCGTCTGGGTTTTCCTCACTATTACCGATATTATGGTCATTAGTTTCGGTCAAAACCTCACCAAAACCTTTAAACTCATCTTCACTGGCATCTGTATTAGAACTGTCACTGGGGAACAAAAGTGTCTCAATTCACCGAGGAGTGAGGAGTTTCTTACCGCGAGGCATGGTGGACGTGGTGTACTAAAATGGCGTTCACACAATGCGCCACTGGGTCCCAGATTTTTTTCTACTGTGCACACCCACCACACAGACCCATTCTCTCACTTCTAGGCCTACCAGCCTTTTCCCGCGAGATTTGAAGGCGCTAGAATTTATGCGTACTAATATGTCAAAAACCCCTGCGCGTAAGCCGTACTAGTACGGCCGAAACCCTGAAAAGGTTAATGTAATGTGATGCGTTCGTAAGGTGGGGGTCCACTGTACTTTTATTTGATTGTACATTAATGATATAGGCAGGCCCTGCTTATACAGCAAGTCAGGTTCCTGGCAACCACTGTGAAGTGAAAATCTGTGTAGTGTAACATAGCCTTTTTTCACTTTCAAATGTATATTAAATCCTGGTAACATGTTTACACTATCATATACAATCTCTCCTCACTTAACAATGGAGTTCCGTTCCTAAGACGTCGGTAAATGAATTTGTCGCTAAGTGAGGATTTGTGTCAATGATCTTTGATATTGTTTTATTGTTACCTTTGCACCATTTATAACATTTCTGGTATATTTTTAAATGTTTATACAGTAATGTACTTTATATTGTAATAAACAGAATAGAGGAAATCAGCTCTAATATACATTACTTTGGTATGCATACTAGTCAGAGAGCGTGTTGCAAGTCCAAGTCATCGGTAAACAAGTATGTTGCTAAGTGAGGAGAGGCTGTATTAAGTGAGCAATAGACTTAGACCTAAAAAATGCTTATACAGTACACAAATTACTTACCTTAAAATATTTTTGTCCTTAACTCTTTCAGGGTCCGTCCCATAGATCTACGCCAAAATTCTAGCGGTGTCAAATTTAGAGTGAGAAGGCTGGTAGGCCTACATCTGAGAGAATGGGTCTGGGTGGTCAGTGCGCACACCATAGAAAAAATCTGGACGCCCGCATGGCATTGTGGGAACACCGGCAAAGTAGCTTTGTTCATCGTGCCTGGCGGCAAGGAAGCTCTCACTCCCCACTTGCTCTCTGGGCGAATTCTGACTCTCCTCTTCACAACTTACAGTTCTAAGACTGATGGAAGTGGAGCTGAAGACGAATTCTTTGGTTTTGAGCCATATGGTACCATTGTGCCATGTGGTACAATGGTACCATATGGTACAATGGTGCCATGTCATACAATGGTATCATATGGTACAATGGTATCATATGGTACAATGGTATCATATTGTACAATGGTACAATATGGTACAATGTACCATATAGTACATTGTACCATATGGTACATTATACCATATGGTACAGGGTACAGGGACCCTAATGGAAATAAGTCTGACTTTTTTGGGTTATCCTAGGTTCTCCAAGCATATGCTGCTAAGTATGATATTCTATGTAACTTTATTTGTGTATAACTAAATAAACTTACTTATGATGCCACATGCATGTGAGTAAGTTTATTCAGGTGTACAGAAATACAATTACATAGATTATCATACATAGCAGCATACGTATAAAATCCTAGGATAACCCCAAAAAAATCAGGGTGACTTATTTCCATAGTTATCCCTGTACAGTGGACCCCCACATAACGATCACCTCCGAATGCGACCGCTTATGTAAGTGTATTTATGTAAGTGCGTTTGTACGTGTATGTTTGGGGGTCTGAAATGGACTAATCTACTTCACAATATTCCTTATGGGAACAAATTCGGTCAGTACTGGCACCTGAACATACTTCTGGAGTGAAAAAATATCGTTAACCGGGGGTCCACTGTATCTGTACCATATGGTGTCTTGTACGGTATGGTACCCTGTGCCATATGGTACCCTGTGTCATATGGTACCCTGTGCCATATGGTACCCTGTACCATATGGTACCCTGTACCATATGGTGCCCTGTACCATGTGGTGCCCTGCACCATATATTATCCTGTACTGCATGGTACCCTATATCATATAGTACAGTGTACCATATGGTACCCTGTAACATATGATACCGTGTACCATATGGTCAATAGGTGTTGGTGGCATTTGACACCAGCCAAGACTGAGTGAGTGGCGACGCAAGCTAGCTACTGACTCCGCAGTTTCCGAGACAAAGTGCTTTGTCATCCACCTCAAGGAACATGTAAAGTTCCTGTACACTTGTAAATATATAATACAACATTACTAATATACAACATTTTTGCATATTTTTGTTGTAAACAACTGTTGCAAACAAAATAATAATGAAAATATTAGTGTGTTTATTGTATTGAATAGAACAGTACCATATAGTACCATATGGTACAATGAAGCACATGGTATCATTGTACTGTATATTACAATGTACCATATGGTACAATTGCATCATATGGTACCATTACACCATATGGTACCATAAGGTACCATTGCACCATATGGTACCATAAGGTACCATTGCACCATATGGTACCATAAGGTACCATTGCACCATATGGTACCATAAGGTACCATTGCACCATATGGTACCATTGTATCATATGGTACCATTGTACCGAATGGTGCCATTGTACCGTATGGTACCATTGTATCATATGGTATCATTGTTTCATGTGCCATTGTACTATATGGTACCATTGTATCATGGTGCCATTGTACCATATGGTACCATTGCACCCTATGGTACCATTTTAACATATGGTACTATATGGTACCATTGTATCATGTGCAATAAACTTGTAAACAAGTTTTGTAAGCAATATAATGATAAATAAATTAGTGCAGTTTTTGTGTTGAATACAATGAGTGTACACTTATACAATATACATTATACTGGTCTCACAGGCCACAAATGTTATTAGAAAAAGAAAAAATTAGAAAAGAAAAGAAAAAAGTATAAAAAACGTAAAATAAAAAAATGGGATTTTGCAGAAGTCACTGATGTTGCCGCCACCTGGTCATTTTGAGTCAACTTCCTGCTGCTGTATCTCGGTAAGTACTGATCAGAAATTTTTTTTTGTTTTATTACCTTCACAAAAATATTATCTTTAACTCTGTAAGAAAAAATATTTTTTTTTTTTTTTTTCAAAATTTCTTGGACACTGGGGCACCACTTCAGATTTTGGCCTTGGACCCTGAAAGGGTTAACTTACAGTGAGTGGTGAATGTTACGTTGGTTTGTCCCTTATTACTTTGATAGTAAGGTTCTCACTACATGTTCTAGTGTGGGGTAGCTTTTACTTAATGGCCTTATTTGTCTAGGGGTAATACTTACATCATGGCTGATCATCTTGAGTGTCTCTGATACCCTTTCACCAGCCCTCTTCACAGGTTATGTAAACTACTACTATAAAAATATAACTGTATTCTCAATAGATATGTACAGAATATACAATCACAGCCTCACATTTTCAAAACAAAATCTACACACTCCATACCTGTTCTCCACATGGTGTGTTCCAACAACTTTTATCCTTCTCTCTTCTTGACATAACTCTGGGCTAACCAGTGTTTTGACACACTTTAGTCACCCTGGGTATGGTGGCCACAACTTAAATTATAAAAACTCACCCCTGGAGCACACATGATGCCCCAAAAGATAGAAGAAGGACCCAGAGATCCTGCCAGGTTGAAGGTCAGCCATCGAGAGAGAGTCAGAGAGAGGGAGAGAGAGAGAAGCCTACCTAAGCTCCTCCCACCAAAACAAAAGACTGTTGCCAAGCACAATTCTCCAGTTACCACAATTCTACCACACCTTAATTTTACTTTTACAAAAAGAAATACAACTTTATAAACTACTTATTTAAATTGTGTTTGTGTCTATAGTATAACCTATTATATTGAGAAAAATAGGCTTGACCCAGCTGCCTCTCAGTCATAAGGTTGATCAGTCCTTCTGACATTTAGAGCAAAGTCCCCATCAATTCAATATAATTAGGTATTCCAGAGTAACTGTTACTTATAAATACATGTTAGGTCCTATAGCCCCATAACACCCCCACCTCCAGATGAAGTCTCACTAAAGCTAGCCGTGTCCCTCAGGATACGGCTAGTAAAAAGTATATTGCTTAAGTCTGAAGGCGGTAAACAAGACTACTAGAAATGCTACATATTTCCTAGCACCATAACTACTCTTCACTTTACTGTTATTTACAACAGATTGCAGAATTTTTTTATAAAAGCATTTTAACCATACCCATATACTCAAGGGTGTAACTATTTACAATTTTAGTGGCTTTTAAACAATACACATTACAATGCAAGAATTGCACACAATGTCCACTGTGAAAGCCCGCACCAACAGGCCTGTGCCTCCGCTATGGTAATCCAGCAAGCAACTGGTACTCCAGGGTGGCATCTTCCTGATCAGGAGACGAGAGTAGAGCCAAACCCTGAGCAGTCAGGTGTACACCAGGCAGGAAACTTCACAAAACATGTCAAGGTGTCTCTCACTTGGTGGCCAAACCAAACAGTGAGACTTCCAGTCAACACTCACGATCCTTAACATGGTCAGGCACTCAAGCCCATCTTCCGAGGTCCCACTCCACACAGATACTCCAAACTTACGAAGAGGAGGCTGACATAGAACATGGAGGGGTCCAAGGGACCACAAAGGCAAATCGTCGGGCCGTTTTGTATATAGAGCACACCAAGACACAACATCACATACCTTCCTGAACGTCTCATGTTACCGAAGGTTGTCAACTACTGCCTCAACTCACATTTACGTACACCCTGACCCTCGTCACACTTTTGGCACCGACTCGACTCCTTCACAGTCAGATGGCTGGTAGGGAGTACTCAGGCTCGCCAAGAGTTCACCACTGCAAAAACAACAAGGTCAGCACATGACAAACACTATGTACAAAGTATGCACCATGCATCTACATGAAACATCTAGAGAGAGCATCAGCAACCACATTCTCTGAGCCTTTTATATATTTAACTTTCAAATTAAAAGGCTGTAGGAACAAAGCCCATCTTAAGAGTCTTTGATTGTGGTTTCTCATTCTTTGCAAAAACCTCAGAGGGTTATGGTCACTATACACTATTACAGGATGTGGGGAAGCACTGATATAAACTTCAAATTTCTGCACAGCCAACACCAAAGCCAAAGCCTCTTTCTCTACAGTTGCATAACCACGTTGATGCTTTTTTAATTTGGCTGAATGGTAACAAACTGGCTGAAGGCTATCTCTCTCATCACCCTGCAACAACACTGCACCTACCCCTACATCACTAGCATCCACTTGTAGAGAGAAGGGGCATTCAAACTCAGGACTTTTCAAGATAGGAGCATTCCCTAATAACATTTTCACATTTTCAAAAGCCCTGTCACACTTGCTGTCCCAGTTGAATTGAACTTTGGGACTGGTCAAAGTTGTCAGTGGTGACGTTACCCGGGAGAGGTTAGGGCAGAAACGTCTGTAATAACCCACCATGCCCAGGAACCTCATCACTGCCTTCCGATTCTGTGGTCTAGGAAAATTTATAATGGCCTCCACCTTAGCATGAATTGGGGCAACTTTTCCCTGACCAACTACATATCCTAAGAATTGTACACTGGCTTGGCCAAACTCACTTTTGCTCAAATTGATGGTTAGATTGGCTTGGGATAGACATTCAAACAACTTTTGTAATCTTACCAAGTGAGTTTCCCACTGGTTACTGAATACCACAATATCATCTAGATAGGCCCGCACACCATCCAACCCCCTTATGACAGTATTTATACGACGCTGGAAGGTGGCAGGAGCATTTTTTAACCCAAAAGGAAGAACATTATATTGAAATAACCCATCTGGAGTGACGAAGGCTGAAATTTCCTTGGCTCGCTGGGTGAGGGGTATCTGATAATAACCTTTTAAGTAAGTCCAGTTTGCTCACAAACTTTGCCCCTCCCACAGCATCAATCACATCATTCATACGTGGCAAAGGGTAACAGTCAGCCTTCGTTACTTCATTTACTCTGCGATAGTCAGTGCACATACGCATAGATCCATCAGGTTTGGGAACCATCAGGCATGGAGATGCCCACTGACTCTCGCTAGGCACTACAAACTGGTTTTGAAGGAGGAATTTCACTTCTTCCTCCATGTGAAGTTGTTTTGTTGGGTTCATGCGGTAAGGAGCCTGCTTTATTGGAACAGCTTCCCCGACATCCACATCATGGGGAGGCAATTTACTTACTTTGGGTACATCCCCAAACAAATCTGGAAATTTTTGGAGTAACTGAACCAAGTCACAGGCTCCCTGTACACTGAGTCCCTTCATGTGTGCCAAGGGATTTTGCAAGATGGCTGAATTGCACAGCCTTACTTCTGTTGTTACAGGAAGTTTTTCAGTATCGTCACACTCAACTTGAATAGCGGCAACTCCTGCCCTAGAATGGTATTTTTTCAACCTGTTAATGTGCACAGTCCTTTCTGATTTGCGACGGCCAGGCATCTTAATTACATAATTGGGGCCAGACCTGCCTGTGATGACAAAGGGTCCATCAAATCGTGCAGCCAAGGCATGTCCCGGAACCGGCTCCAAAGCTAACACTTCCTCTCCAACACTGAAGGAGCGAGGGGCTGCCCTTTGGTCGTACCGCTGCTTCATGGCCCTCTGACTAGCTTTGAGATTGTCTGCTGCCATCTGTCTCGCCTGGTCCAACCGTTTCCTGAAAAAGAGAACATCTTCCGGCGGGGAAGCCTATTTTCACCACCTAGCCAATGCTCCTTGAGAATAGTCAGTGGTCCCCTCACTGGATGACCATAGACAAGCTCGAAAGGGCTGAAACTGAGAGATTCTTGGGTGCTTTCCCGCACGGCAAACAAGAGAAAAGGGATACCCTCATCCCAATCACTAGTGTTATTCATACAATAAGCTCGCATCATTGTCTTAAGAGTTTGATGAAATCTCTCTATTACTCCCTGAGACTGAGGGTGATAGGCAGTTGAAAATTTGGGCTGTACATCTAACCCCTTTAACACATTCCTAAATAATTTCGAGGTAAAGTTAGACCCTTGATCTGTTTGTACCTCCCGAGGAAAGCCAACATGGGAAAAGAACTTCATCAAAGCCCTTAAGACCACTCGAGCTGTTATCTTGCGTAGAGGGATTGCTTCTGGGTACCTGGTAGTGGAGCAAATTATTGTTAGTAAATAATTATTTCCCATTCTGGTCCTTGGGAGTGGGCCAACGACATCCACTACCAGCTTGCTGAAGGGTTCACCTGGTGCTGAAATCGGCTGAAGGGGAACAGGTTTAATGCTTTGATTAGGTTTCCCTATAATTTGGCAGGCATGACAGGTCTTTATATAATCTCCCACCGTCTCCCACAGCCGAGGCCAGAAGAAGTGCCTGGAAACCCTGGATACTGTTTTAGCAATACCTAGGTGTCCACCTAGAGGTGTGTCATGCACTAAGCTAAGAACATGGTTTCTATAAGGCTCAGGCACCACGACCTGGTGACAAAAACTTGGCTCTCCTTCTACTGGTACTGCAACCGAAGGCGCCTTTTTCATGAGTATACCTTTCCTGAAATAGAAGCATTTATTTAAACGTAAGGATTCCTCCTCAGTCACAGCCGAGGCTCTGATCGACTTAAGTGTGTCATCACACCCCTGTGCAGCAATTAACTGCATCATAGTAGGCCCAATCTCCCTCACACTACTTCCTTGATCTCTGCACCGATTAGACTCAACTCGGGTTGTGGTATCCTTTTCTTTAGTTGGCTGCAGTTCAACATCAGAAAATATAGTTTCCAAACCTAAGTCCTCACCATCCTCATGAGGAATATAAGGATTACCCTTGGTATCCTGGTCACGAGACATACTTTGTGTGATGGCACCAACAGGAAAAAGGTCTGGCAGGGTCTCCCTAGCCTTCTTCTCCCAAACTTTGGGGCCTGGTTGCCCCCATACTAGTGGTTCTTCACTGTCTAACAGGCCCATAACATTATTCCCTAATAAGAGGTCGACCCCTTCGAAGGGAATTTCATCTGAGATACCTACAGGGAGATAGCCAACTTGGTATGCAGATTCTACCCATAATTTGTGTACTGGTGTCCTTATGGTTGAACCCATAATACCCTTCAATAATACATCTACTCCAGTATAGGTATCCTTAGACATTGGCAACACTCCAGCACGTAGCAAGGAGTAGGTGCTACATCCATCTCTCAAGGACACTATATTCTCAACCCTACCCACATCCTTATGCAAAGCAACTGTGGACTTACTAGAAAATATACACATCCTGGGGTCTAGATCCACAGGTTCCTCCTCACCTTGCCTTGAAGACCTAATGCAGGCAACTGGATGTATCTCTGCAGTTAGAGTCCTCTGGGGTGGTTCCTCCCTTTCCTGATCTCGCCGCCTTGACCAGCAAAACTTTTGAGTGTGTCCAGTTTTGTTACAGTAGTAACAGGCATAACTCTTAAAGGTATTTTTACCATTTGGTGTAGGACTGGTACTGTTTACTCGAGGACCTGAAACATTATCTGATTGTCTAGGTAAACTTTGAACTCCAGCTGACTTACCTTTTCCTTCTATTTTATAGGGCACCTCAGCCTTCATTTGTCCCTGAAAATTCTTGTCCCACTTACCTTTATGACCATAGGACTTGGAATAAGGTTTAGAATGAGTGGGTAAATTTTCAGAAGCAGCATGACTGTTTTTACTTACCAATTCCCTGCAAGCCAAGAATCTGTCACCTAGATCCAGTGCTTCTGAAAGATTATCTGGGTTTTTGTCCTCCAGATACTCTCTGAGGTCAACAGGGATTGTATTGTACAATTCCTCATAAACCATCAGATCTACTAATTTGTTATAGTCTTTATTAACTCCTTTAGAACAAACCCATTTCTTAAAAAGGAACAGTTTCTCATTCCCAAACTCAGTTAAGGTCTGCCCATCCCGAAATTTTTTATTTCTGAACTTTTGTCTATATTTCTCAGGTATCATTTGGTATGCAAGCAATACTTCCTCTTTAATCTTATCATAATCAGAAAAATCTTGCCCCTCCAGAGTCTCTACTCTCTGGAATCCTTTACCCACAAGCTGTGTGCGAACTAGGGTAGCCCACTTCTGTTTGGGCCATCCTTGCTCCAAAGCAGTCTTCTCAAAAAAAGAAAAATATCTATCTGGGTCACTCTCTGTAAACTTAGGGACAAAATTTGCAGCTTTAGTTATGTTAAAGTACTGCTCAGGCTCTTGTTCAGAACCTCCTAATCTTGACGTTCTTCCTCCTTAGCTTTCATTAATTTCATTTCAGCCTCTAGTACAGCTAATTTCAGTCTCATTCTCTCCATTTCCATATCACCTGGAGTAGGTGATCCCTCATCTTCACTGTTAACAGGCATGTTTACTGATGAATTATTACCTTCTTCCCTGAAGCCTAAAAAATCTGAAGACTCGTCTTCTGACATAGTTTTTATCTTTAAACACTTGCTTCCCTCTTACAGTATCAGTGGACAAAGTTCCCACAGGCACATAAAATAACACAAATTGAATGTAAACTATGCACATAGCACTTACCATAACCACAACAAAAATGTGTTACTCAACCTTTCTCCCACCTTAGGAGAAAAACAACCTGTAAACTAATATATGAAAACAACACTTCCACTGACACCACCTTGGTAAATCTTCTACCAGAAACATGCAACTGTTATTACCCCATACCAGCACATATAGTTCAAAGAATGTTTTGAGTTATTTTAGCAGTCAAATAACTCTCCCGGTCAAGCTCCCATGTTACGTTGGTTTGTCCCTTATTACTTTGATAGTAAGGTTCTCACTACATGTTCTAGTGTGGGGTAGCTTTTACTTAATGGCCTTATTTGTCTAGGGGTAATACTTACATCATGGCTGATCATCTTGAGTGTCTCTGATACCCTTTCACCAGCCCTCTTCACAGGTTATGTAAACTACTACTATAAAAATATAACTGTATTCTCAATAGATATGTACAGAATATACAATCACAGCCTCACATTTTCAAAACAAAATCTACACACTCCATACCTGTTCTCCACATGGTGTGTTCCAACAACTTTTATCCTTCTCTCTTCTTGACATAACTCTGGGCTAACCAGTGTTTTGACACACTTTAGTCACCCTGGGTATGGTGGCCACAACTTAAATTATAAAAACTCACCCCTGGAGCACACATGATGCCCCAAAAGATAGAAGAAGGACCCAGAGATCCTGCCAGGTTGAAGGTCAGCCATCGAGAGAGAGAGTCAGAGAGAGGGAGAGAGAGAGAAGCCTACCTAAGCTCCTCCCACCAAAACAAAAGACTGTTGCCAAGCACAATTCTCCAGTTACCACAATTCTACCACACCTTAATTTTACTTTTACAAAAAGAAATACAACTTTATAAACTACTTATTTAAATTGTGTTTGTGTCTATAGTATAACCTATTATATTGAGAAAAATAGGCTTGACCCAGCTGCCTCTCAGTCATAAGGTTGATCAGTCCTTCTGACATTTAGAGCAAAGTCCCCATCAATTCAATATAATTAGGTATTCCAGAGTAACTGTTACTTATAAATACATGTTAGGTCCTATAGCCCCATAACAGTGAATATATTTATTGTAGGAAGTTGAGTACATATGTAAATGAAGAATGGGTGTACCGTATTTTGTGGCTTATTAGATGCATGTTTTTTTCCATAAAATGTCTCCAGGAACCACCCTGTGTCCTATAAACTGAAGTTTGGGGTGTGGGGTGGGCTGTAGCTCTCCCAGTTACATCCGATGCCAGGTCGCGAAATATGGTAATTGAAAACCGCTGCATTAGACAAATGCCATAAAGCAAAGCACAGTAAAGAGAGCCCTTCTGTATATTATTAGCCGTTGCATGTTACTAATGGGCAGAGCAAGTCACACAAACTCTATAGTGTCTATCATAAACTTTATTCTCCACCTGCATTATTATTTAAAAATCAGACTTGACATTTTGTTTTATTATTTTTTGATATATAAAAGATTGTATCTATTCTTTAACCCTTAAACTGTCTAAAAGTAGATTAACATTTTCATGCGTAGAGCTTGACCTTGATTTTTCTCCATAAGAAAGCATGTAAAAAAAAACTTAGATCTACGTTTGGAGCGCTACGCGAGCGAACATAGATCCACATTTGGACAGTTTAAGGGTTACTGTGATAGTCCTGTGTGGAAATGCCCTTCCTTGAATAAATGAATTATCTTGGGAAAATTCTTACTCTGATATTTCAGTTATCAGTAGTTGTGGACTTTGAAGATTAAAATACCTCTTGTGATTCTTTATTGACAACATTTCACCCGCACGGTGGGAGTCATTAAGTTTCACCCACACGGTGGGAGTAATCAAGTTACACCCACACAGTGGGAGTCATCAAGTTACACCTACACAGTGGGAGTCATCAAGTTTCACCCACACAGTGGGAGTCATTAAGTTTCACCCACACAGTGGGAGTCATCAAATGACTTAATTAAAGTTCACTGTGTGGATCAAACATTATCAGTAAAGGATTTCATACACTTTATCTTTTTCTTCATGTTATATTATAGCATTTCTCTCCAGAATTACTTGATGTTTTTATCAAACTATATTATAACTTATTTGTTGAAGCAGGAATGTATGGAAAGGTTAAGGCTGTAAGTTTTGAAAGAATTGTAAATGTAATGGTTGGTAGGTAGCAAACACTTAGAACAGTAGTACTACCAGTCTGATAAGAGTGAAATGGAAATATGGCTTGATAGTTAACCTTCTTTTTTCTGTCTCATAAACACAAGATGAAGATTATATCCAGTATAATCCACCGTATACATATCCTCCTGTATGTCTTTTTTTTTCCCCTTTCAAATGCATATAAAATCCTTATAACCTGTTTACACTATCATATATTAAGTGAGCAATATAGCTAGGCCTATAAAATGCATATACAGTGGTCCCTGTGTTTTCGTTAGCCTCTGATTTCATGATTTTCAGTTATCGCCGACTTTTTTTTGTCAAAATATAGTTTCTGTTTTCATTAATTCCCTCTGTATTCGTTAGTCATACGGAACATGTCCAAGTGCCGCGCATACATACAAAGCCTCTCACACACACAATCTGAGTCAGTGCAGACTTGTTTTTTGGTGAGTTAACATTACCCTACGAGGTCATACAAAACATTTCATAATAATCCATTGTTTTTTGTGCTTGTTTATTGTGTGTGACTGTTAAATAAGCCACCCTGGGCCCAAAGAAAGCTCCTAGTGCCAGCCCTCTTTTAACCCTTTCAGGGTCGGCTGAAATTATTATTTTTTCTTATGAAATGCTAGAGAATCTTTTCCCGATCATAATGACACCAAAAGTATGAAATTTGATGGAAAACTTACAGAATTATGCTCTCGCGAAGTTAGCAGTCTCAACGATGTTTACGCATCGGCGATTTCGCCCACTTTGAACCCTATTATAGACCAATTTCAATGTACCAGTCGACAAAAATCATACCTATTTCACTAGAACTCTATTTTGTCTATCAAATGAGTACAAGAAACCACCCATTTACCGATTTCAACTAACTAATAACAAGGTCAGAAATTGGCAATTTTGCCAATTTCACACAAATTTCAAAAGATGCCAATTTCCAAATAGGGTCCAGAATAAACAAGACAGACATTCCTGGCACTAAAATAACATTTCCTCTGTTCATTACTCGCATCCCCAGGCCTTTGTTACATTCTTTTGCTTTCCACTTTGAATTTTTATTCTCACAAAAAAATAGAAGATTTATGTTATGCAGACTTCTGCATTCGTATAGAAATGGTATAAATAATAACAGTGCACTTGTGAATGAATGTTAGACTCACCAGTTGACATGTATTGGATGTGTGGTATGATTTGTTTACCTTTGAACTTTGGCAAAAATCGAACATTTCTGCTATTTTGAGCTCAATTTCAAGGTACTTTTCATTGTGAAACCAATCAAAATCATTTCAATTTCCATAATATGTCTTCCATTCTTTAAAATGAGACCAGAAAAACTAGAATGCAACCATAAATAGCATACGCAAATACACTGCAAAGTTGCTGTTTTAAACCAAAAACACGGTCAGAGTTTTTTTTCTCATTATGCACTATGCGCTGCAGGATTTTTTTTATACTGCGCACACTGACCACATAGACCCATTCTTTCATATGTAGGCCTGCCAGCTTTCTCTCGCTAGATTTGAAAGCGCTATAATTTATGCGTACTAGAACGGCACCAACCCTGGCGTGCAAGCCATACTAGTACGGCACCAACCCTGAAAGGGTTAAAGAAGGTGAGAAACACAATAGAATTCAAGAAAGAACTTGTAACAAAGTACCAAAGTGAGAGAGAGAGAGAGAGAGAGAGAGAGAGAGAGTGTGTGAGAGAGAGAGAGTGAGAGAGAGAGAGAGAGTGAGAGAGAGAGTGAGAGAGAGAGTGAGAGAGAGAGTGTGAGAGAGAGAGAGAGTGAGTGTGAGAGAGAGAGAGTGAGTGTGAGAGAGAGAGTGAGTGTGAGAGAGAGAGAGTGTGTGAGAGAGAGTGAGTGTGAGAGAGAGAGAGTGTGAGAGAGAGTGTGAGAGAGAGAGAGTGTGAGAGAGAGTGAGTGAGTGAGTGAGTGCCTTCTTGAGTGATTCAGTGATTCTATGATATGTACGATACTAAAGCAGCAGGAGTCGATAAAAGCTATAGTAACAGCCAGCAATAAAGTGTAGCATTAACAGTGTAACAAGTACGTTAAGCGATTAAGTGATAGAGAAAATACAACAGAAAACTAATTCCTCCAACATTGTTGGAGGTATATAGGGCCACTGATAACATATGCTGCCCTGCATATCTTCCACCACCCTAAACCAATACCAGCATCTCCTCCAAGGTAAGTGCAAATATTTCTTATTTATAAAGTGTAAATATTTCTTATTTATAAATTAAAGTAAATATTTCTTATTTATAAATTAAAATATAAATATTTATAAATTTTGTACATTGTTTCAGAGTGACTAATGGTGGTGGCCTCTGCTGCAGCCACCACCACCACTGTATGTATGGCGTATGCTGTCACTGGCCCTTATAAACCCAACAACAAAACCACCACTCATCACATATATAATGACATATTTTATTCGTTCTATAGTATATATCATGTTTCTATTAACTCTTTGAGGGTTTCGGCCATACTAGTACGGCTTACGACCCAGGGTTTTTGATGTAATAGTACGCCTAAATTCTAGCGCTCTCAAATCTAGTGGGAGAAAGCTGGTAGCCATGCATATGAAAGAATGGGTCTTTGTGGTCAGTGTGCACAGTATAAAAAAATCCTGCAGCACACAGTGCATAATGAGAAAAAAAAAAACTTTGACCGTGTTTTTGGAATAAAACAGCGACTTTGCACTGTATTTTTGTATGGCATTTATTGTTGTATTCTAGTTTTCTTGGTCTCATTTTATACACTGGAAGACATATTACAGAAATTGAGATGATTTTGACTGGTTTTACAATGAAAAGTACCTTGAAATTGAGCTCAAAGTAGCAGAAATGTTTGATTTTTAGCAAAGTTCAAAAGTAAACAAATCATGCCAAGCGTCCAATACACGTCAACTGGTGAGTCTAATATTCTTTCACAAGTGCGCTAATATTATTTATACCATTTCTACACTAATGCAGCAGTCTGCATAACAGTAAATCTTCTATTTTTTGTAAGTATAAAAATTGAAAGTGGAAAACCAAAGAAATATAAGAGGGGCCTGGGGATGTGACTGACGAACAGAGGAAATGTTATTTTAGTGCCAGGAATGTCTTTCTTGTTTATTCTGGACCCTATTTGGAAATTGGCATCTTTTGAAATTTGTGTGAAATTGGCAAAATCGCTAAATTCTGACCACTGTATTGGATAGTTGAAATCAGTAAATGGGTGGTTTCTTGTACTCATTCAATAGAAAAAAATGGAGTTCTAGAGAAACAGTTATGATTTTTGTCGACTAGTATACTGGAATTGGCCAAAAATAGGGCTCAAAGTGGGCAAAATCGACGATGCATAAACATTGTCGAGACTGCTAACTTCGCGAGAGCATAATTCCATAAGTTTTCCATCAAATTTCATACTTTTAGTGTCATTATAATTGGGAAAAGATTCTCTATCTTTTCATAAGAATTTTTTTTTTTTTTTTTTTTAATCCTTTGAGGGTTTTGGTCGTACTAGTACGTCTTATGCGTAGGGGTTTTTGACGTACTAGTACGCATAAATTCTAGCAGCCTCAAATCTCGCAGGAAAAGGCTGATAAGCCTAGATGTGAGAGAATGGGTCTGTGTGGTGGGTGTGCGCAGTAGGAAAAAAATCTGGGACCCAGTGGTGCATTGTGGGAATGCCATCATAGTACACAATTTCCACAGTGCCCTGCAGTAAGAAGTTCCTCACTCCTCGGCGAATTGGGACACTTTTGTTCCCCAGTGACAGTTCTAATACAGATGGAAGTGACAGTGAAGATGAGTTTCAAGGTTCTGGTGAGGTTTTGACCGAAACTAATGACCATAATATGGGTAATAGTGAGGAAAACCCAGACAGCCCACAGCCTTCCACCTCTGGTGCTGGGCCGTCTTGTTCACGTTCAGTTGTACCAGAATCAAAGAAGAAACTCCTATTTTCCAAAATCCCAGACTCACATGTGAGCATTGGTGATGATAGTGATAGTGATTATGAACTACAAGCTCTTCAAACTTGTTCCAAGAATGGAGGAGGAGGAGGAGGCAGAGGAGGAGGAGGCAGAGGAGGAGGAGGCAAGAGGAGGAGGAGGCAAGAGGAGGAGGAGGCAAGAGGAGGAGGAGGCAGAGGAGGAGGAGGAGGAGGAGGAGGAAGAAGAAGAGGAGGAGGAGGAGGAGGAGGAAGAAGAGGAGGAGGAGGAGGAAGAAGAAGAATACGTAATGATAACAATAATACATAATAATAATAATACATAATAATAATAATACATAATAATAATAATACATAATAATAATAATAGGTAATAATAATAATATGTAATAATAAATGTTCACCCATGACAGTAACAAGATAAGGGGAGATAACATCTGATAAGTGCTGACGTTTGATGAGGGTAGAGCTGATGCCAAAAGATGAGATGAACATCGCCCTCCCTTTGTTTTTGCTGGTATACTAACATTTCTGTCTGTCTATTTGCCTGTCTGTCAAGCTCCCTGTCTATCCGTCTAGCTCTCTGTCTCAGAGAGCCACAAGACTGCGTCATCACTTTTACTCACATCTTCAAGCAGAGTATAGCACTTTGTCTGGGTTTCTTGGGTTATCCTAGGTAATTTATACTATGTATACTTGTATTTATGTGTACCTGTGAGATAGAGATAAACAGACAGATAGAATGAGGGAGAAAGATAATTAGATAGAATGGAGGAAGGGAAGCAGCATCCGACCCCATTGTTTTGACAGGCGGGAGGGGGAGTGAGTAATGAGACAATATGTCATTTTGACAGCTGCCGACTCCTGGTAATTTACACTATGGAGGAGAAGGAGAAGGAGGAAGAGTAGGGGGAAGAGGAAGAAGAGGAGGAGGAGGAAGAGGAAGAGTAGGAGGAAGAGGAATAAGAGGAAGAGGAGAAGGAAGAGGAATAGTAGGAGGAAGATTAGGGGGAAGAGGAAGAAGAGGAGGAGGAGGAAGAGTAGGAGGAAGAGGAAGAAGAGGAGGAGGAGGAAGAGGAAGAGTAGGAGGAAGAGGAAGAGGAGGAAGAGGAAGAGTATGAGGAAGAGTAGGGGGAAGAGGAGGAAGAGGAAGAAGAGGAGGAGGAGGGTGGAACACTAGTACACTGGTACTGGTACACTAACATTTCTGTCTGTCTATTTGTCTGTCTGTCAAGCTCCCTGTCTATCTGTCTATCCGTCTAGCTCTTTGTCTCAGAGAGCCACAAGACTGTGTCATCACTTTTACTCACATCTTCAAGCAGAGTATAGCACTTTGTCTGGATTTCTTGGGTTATCCTAGGTAATTTATACTATGTATACTTGTATTTATGTGTACCTGTGAGACAGAGATAGACAGACAGATAGAAAGAGAGAGACAGATTGAAAGAGATAGAATGAGGGAGAAAGATAAAACACCATTGTGTATAAACCATACCCCCGGCCGGGATTGAACCCGCGGTCATAGAGTCTCAAAACTCCAGCCCGTCGCGTTAGCCACTAGACCAGCTAGCCACAATAAGATTCATCCAACTAGGGATATTTCTACACCATAGGAAAGTTAGCACAGGCACCTCTGTGACCACAAATGCAAGTTTTTACAGACGAATCTCCAGCTAGCGTGGCCGTGACGAACTCTAGCTCAAGTCCCTTCACTGCCGTCAACATGACTCAAGAAATCGTAATGACACGATTGCAAATAAACCATACCCCCGGCCGGGATTGAACCCGCGGTCATAGAGTCTCAAAACTCCAGCCCGTCGCGTTAGCCACTAGACCAGCTAGCCACAATAAGATTCATCCAACTAGGTATATTTCTACACCATAGGAAAGTTAGCACAGGCACCTCTGTGACCACAAATGCAAGTTTTTACAGACGAATCTCCAGCTAGCGTGGCCGTGACGAACTCTAGCTCAAGTCCCTTCACTGCCGTCAACATGACTCAAGAAATCGTAATGACACGATTGCAAATAAACCATTCCCCCGGCCGGGATTGAACCCGCGGTCATAGAGTCTCAAAACTGTGCTAACTTTCCTATGGTGTAGAAATATACCTAGTTGGATGAATCTTATTGTGGCTAGCTGGTCTAGTGGCTAACGCGACGGGCTGGAGTTTTGAGACTCTATGACCGCGGGTTCAATCCCGGCCGGGGGTATTGTTTATTTGCAATCGTGTCATTACGATTTCTTGAGTCATGTTGACGGCAGTGAAGGGACTTGAGCTAGAGTTCGTCACGGCCACGCTAGCTGGAGATTCGTCTGTAAAAACTTGCATTTGTGGTCACAGAGGTGCCTGTGCTAACTTTCCTATGGTGTAGAAATATACCTAGTTGGATGTATCTTATTGTGGCTAGCTGGTCTAGTGGCTAACGCGACGGGCTGGAGTTTTGAGACTCTATGACCGCGGGTTCAATCCCGGCCGGGGGTATGGTTTATTTGCAATCGTGTCATTACGATTTCTTGAGTCATGTCAACCATTGTGTATAACACCATGTTTCAGAGTTCCACAAGCTGCAGAACTAATAGGAATATGTTCAGTGACTGTATATTGGTATATATATTATAGAACAATAATAATAAACAATGTTTTGTATTGTTTGTTTTTGTAAACAAGTTTTGTAAACAATATATTGATAATTATGTTTGTGTGCTTATTGTGTTGTATACAACGAGTGTATATATGTACATTGCACCTTACTTTGGTCTCACAGGCCACATAAGTTATGTGAAAAAATAAAATAGTGAAAAAAAAAACAAACCTTCAAATACAAGTAAACTAAAGTTTACCAGGTGAGCGGCAGTCGCCGCTGTTGCCATACGCGGCTCATTTTCTGCAAACTTCATGCATCCATATCTCTGTAAGTATTGATGGTAAATTTTTTTTGTTTATCCTATAATGTTTAGAAAAAAAAACTCTATTTTTTCATAAGAAAAAATAATTTTTTTTTTTTTGAAATTTGGCCGACCCTGAGAACGAGTTTCGGAGAGGGCCTGTCGACCCTCAAAGGGTTAAATTTGGCCAACCCTGAGAACAAGTCTCGGAGATGGCCTGTCGACCCTCAAAGGGTTAATATTAGATGAATTGTGATAGATAAATAAGCCGTAGAGTTAATATTAGCATCATATTTAAGTATTTTGTCCTGTCTCCAAACAATAAACTCTCCTCCCTCCATACACCAGCAAGAGTCTTCAGTAAAGATAAAAGTGATTTAAATGTTCATTTATCCATTTTGTTAATGCTTTATACTTATTTCTCATTGTTTTCTGTATGTAAAACTTTAGTTATTCTCTAAAAAATGTATTTTTTGTTAATACTTTTGAGTGCCTGGAATGGATTAATTGAACTTACATTATTTCTTATGGGGAAAATTATATCAGTTTTTATGATTTTTGGGTTTCATCAGACTCTCTGGAATGGATTAATCATGAAAACCAAGGGTCCACTTTAGAGCACACACATTACTTACCTTAAAATATTTTCATCTTCAGCTTACAGTGAGTAATGAATGTAGTTATTGTAGGAAGTCTGAATAAATGAAGAACGGGTATACAGTGGACCCCTGGATATCGTAGTCATCGGATTTTGTAATATTTGGAAATCATAACATTTTTTATCAAAATGTTGGGTCGGTGATGGTCATTCATCCCAAATGCTTCCGCGTGGCAACAGTGGCCCAACTCTCAGTGTGCCATTGTTTATCAGCCAGTCAGCACAGTTCCATGTGTTCATACAATATATTTCGTATTCTTCTTTCTTTCAACAAACTGGCCGTATCCCACCGAGGCAGGGTGGCCCAAAAAGAAAGACGAAAGTCTCTCTTTTTAAATTCAGTAATTTATACAGGAGAAGGGGCTACTAGCCCCTTGCTCCCGGCATTTTAGTTGCCTCTTACAACACGCATGGCTTATGGAGGAAGAATTCTGTTCCACTTCCCCATGGAGATAAGAGGAAATAAACAAGAACTAGAAAGAAAATAGAAGAAAACCCAGAGGGGTGTGTATATGTATGCTTGTACATGTATATGTAGTGTGACCTAAGTGTAAGTAGAAGTAGCAAGATGTAACTGAAATCTTGTATGTTTATGAGACAGAAAAAAGACACCAGCAATCCTACCATCATGTAAAACAATTACAGGTTTCCGTTTTACATTCACTTGGCAGGACAGTAGTACTTCCCTGGGCAGTTGCTGTTTACCAACCTACTACCTATAACATTTTGTATTATTCCATTCTTTTTAGTGTTTGCAACTGCTAAATAAGCCACCATGGCCCCAAAGAAAGTTCCTAGTGCCAGCCAGCCCTTTGGTAAAGGGCTGAGAGAGACGGGAGAATGTGCCTTCTTCAGTGATTCTGCGATACGTGCAATAGTAAAGCAGTAGGAGTCGATAAAGGCTATAGTGCCAGCCAGCAATAAAGTGTAGCACTAACAGTGTAGCAAGTAAGTTAAGCAAATAATCGATAGAAAAAGGACAGCACGAACTGACTCCTCCAATGTTGTTGGAGGTATATAGGGCTACTGAGTAACACCGCCACCTCTGCTGCCGCCATCACCACCGCTATGTAAGACTTGTCTTTCAGTGGCCTTTGTACACCCAACAACAAACAACACAACAACACTCATCGGTTAGGAAGAAAGACATATGACGTATTTTATTTATTCTATGTTTATTATGTCATATTCTATTGTTTATTATGTCATATTAGATGAATTGTGCTAGATAAATAAGCCGTAGAGTGTATTAGTGTCATATTGAAGGACTATCTTGTCCTGTCTAACAACACACACCCCTGCCACTGCCACAATTCCTAACATATACCAGAAACAGACCTCTCTGGAACAATTTTTGAGCAACAGGGGTCCAGCGACTCTCAAGTTGGTCCTAGTAGCATTAAAAAACAAAGAAGGTAAGTAACCCCAGAAAAGGACTTGGCACCTGAAGTCTTTATGGATGGAAATTCCCCTTCCAGAGAGTAATTTCTCCATCCTCACCCCTCCTCCTTTCTTCAGTGCACTAAGAAGAGTCTTCAGTAAAGGTAAGTGTCATGTTATTATTGTTTTATTCTTCATGTCTCATTGTTTTCTGTGTAGGTACATGTATATTTCATGTAAAAAATTTTTTTTTTTTTATACTTTTGGGTGTCTGGAACGGATTAATTGGATTTACATTATTCCTTATGGGGAAATTGAATTCAGAAATTGTCAAATTCAGCTTTAGTCACACTCTCTGGAAGATTAATTACGATAACTGAGGGGTCCACTGTAATTGCAAATTGCTGTATTAGAGAAATGCTGTAAAGCGATGTGAAGCGGGGCTGCCTGAACACATGTACAATTGTACATGTGTGCAGAGTCACAGTCATCATCATACATCTTAATTTCTTTATGGTTCTCCTCCCTGTAGGGTTTCCTTTCAAATTCCATGGGAAAGTTGGTTAGAATCCTTCTTCAGCAAGCAGTGTATGTCATAGGAGGTGACTAAATTGCCAGAAACATAGGGCTAGTAACCTCTTCTGTCTCAGAAGATTATTGAAAGGTGCAGCTAGACTGGTTATTGAATAAGAACATAAGAAAGAAAGAACACTACAACAGGCCTACTGGCCTATGCGAGGCAGCTCCAATTCTTGTACTGGCTTAAGTCAATACCTTGACCTAGTGAGGTCAGACACATCACTTAAGGGAGGAGTAGTGCATCCAACCTAGTAGCACAAGCTAGTCAGGTCCAACTCACACCCACCCACACCCACTCATGTATTTATCTAACCTATTTTTAAAACTACACAATGTTTTAGCCTCTATAACTGTAGTCAGGAGTTTGTTCCACTCATCCACTACTTTATTACCAAACCAGTGCTTTCCTGTATCCTTCCTGAATCTGAATTTTTCCAATTTAAAGCCATTGCTGCGAGTCCTGTCTATGTTAGATATTTTTAGCATGCTATTTACATCCCCTTGATTAATTCCTGTTTTCCATTTATACACCTCAATCATATCTTCTTTTTCTGTCTCATAAACATGCTAGATAACAGGGATATCCTGCTACTCCTACTTACACTTTGGTCACACTTCACAGACACGCACATGCATATATATATATACAGTGGACCCCCGCATAACGATCACCTCCCAATGCGACCAATTATGTAAGTGTATTTATGTAAGTGCGTTTGTACGTGTATGTTTGGGGGTCTGAAATGGACTAATCTACTTCACAATATTCCTTATGGGAACAAATTCGGTCAGTACTGGCACCTGAACATACTTCTGGAATGAAAAAATATCGTTAACCAGGGGTCCACTGTACATACATCTAGGTTTTTCTCCTTTTTCTAAATAGCTCTTCTTCTTCTTTATTTCTTCTATTGTCCATGGGGAAGTGGAAAAGAATCTTTCCTCCGTAAGCCATGCGTGTCGTATGAGGTGACTAAAGTGCCGGGAGCAATGGGCTAGTAACCCCTTCTCCTGTAGACATTTACTATAAAAGAGAAGAAGAAAAACTATAAAACTGGGATGCTTGAATGTGCGTGGATGTAGTGCGGATGACAAGAAACAGATGATTGCTGATGTTATGAATGAAAAGAAGTTGGATGTCCTGGCCCTTAGCGAAACAAAGCTGAAGGGGGTAGGGGAGTTTCGGTGGGGGGAAATAAATGGGATTAAATCTGGAGTATCTTAGAGAGTTAGAGCGAAGGAAGGGGTAGAAGTAATGTTGAAGGATCAGTTATGGAAGGAGAAAAGAGAATATGAATGTGTAAATTCAAGAATTATGTGGATTAAATTTAAGGTTGGATGCGAAAAGTGGGTCATAATAAGCGTGTATGCACCTGGAGAAGAGAGGAATGTAGAGGAGAAAGAGAGATTTTGGGAGATGTTAAGTGAATGTATAGGAACCTTTAAACCAAGTGATAGAGTAATTGTGGTAGGGGACCTGAATGCTAAAGTAGGAGAAACTTTTAGAGAAGGTGGGGTAGGTAAGTTTGGGGTGCCAGGTGTAAATGATAATGGGAGCCCTTTGATTGAACTTTGTATAGAAAGGGGTTTAGTTATAGGTAATACATATTTTAAGAAAAAGAGGATAAATAAATGTGCAAGATATGATGTAGGGCGAAATGACAGTAGTTTGTTGGATTATGTATTGGTAGATAAAAGACTGTTGAGTAGACTTCAGGATGTACATGTTTATAGATGGGCCACAGATATATCAGATAACTGTTTAGTTGTAGCTACACTGAGAGTAAAAGGTATATGGGATACAAGGAGAATAGAAGCATCAGGGAATAGAGAGGTGAAGGTTTATACAGTGGACCCTTAACCAGCGATGGCATCGATTAACGATAAATCTGACTAGCGATACATTTTAACACATAAATTTTGCCTCAACTAGCGCTTAAAAACCCGACCAGTGCTATTCAGTCCATACGAGACGCATCCACTTTGGCCTGAGCGCACTTCACTTGTCCCTTGGGCGCCAGTGTTTACAAGCTAGCCAGCCACTGCGGTCGCTTCCAAACATACAACAGCTGGAACATTTCATATTATCACAGCCTTTGTAGTGATTGCACCTGCAAAATAAGTCACCATGGGCCCCAAGAAAGCGTCTAGTGCCAACCCTACAGCAAAAAGGGTGAGAATTACTATGGAGATGAAGAAAGAGATCATTGCTAAGTATGAAAGTGGAGTGCGTGTCTCTGAGCTGGTCAGATTGTATAATAAACCCCAATCAACCATCGCTACTATTGTGGGTAAGAAAACGGCAATCAAGAAAGCTGTTCTTGCCAAAGGTGCAGCTGCTGCTGCTCCACAGTCAGCTGTTGTTGTTGCTGCACCACCATCAGCTGTATTACTCGAAGATGTGGAGAGAGTGTTGTTGGTGTGGCTTAACGTGAAACAATTACCGAGAAACGATTAACCCCGGAGGGTTAGCCACCCAGGATAACCCAAGAAAGTCAGTGCATCATCGAGGACTGTCTAACTTATTTCCATTGGGGGTCCTTAATCTTGTCCCCCAGGATGTGACCCACAACAGTTGACTAACACCCAGGTGAACAGGAAAAAATGCCTGGAAGTAGTGCTTATATTGGTGAGGTTAGTGGGGAGGATGTGGAAGAGTTGGTGGAGGAGGACAATGAAGAACAAACCACTGATGAGCTGCTAGATCATCTTCAACAGTAAGAGGCCACACCTGAGGAAACTGCTTCGGAGGAGGGGAGATAGAAATTGAAGAAGTTGCCTACTTCAAAGATTAAGGAAATGTGTGCAATGTGGCTTAAAGTGCAAACGTTTTTTGATGAAAATCACCCACACACAGCTATTGCAAGCCATGCTGATGACTATTACACTGATAATGTTGTGAAACACTTTAGGATAAAGGAACGAGAGGTACAGGCCTTTATGGACAGATATGTTGTGCGACAGAAGTCCAGTGACTCTGAAGCTGGTCCTAGTGGCATTAAAAAAACAAGGGAAGTAACCCCAGAAAAAGACTTGCTACCTCAAGTGCTAATGGAAGGGGATTCCCCTTCTAAACACTAACAAGATCAACGGTCTCCCCTTCTCCCATCCAATCAATCATCACCAGATCTTCAATAAAGGTAAGTGTCATGTAACTGTGCATGTCTTCTTCAGTTTGTGTGTATTAAAATTAATATTTCATGTGGTAAAAATTTTTTTTTTTTTCAATACTTTGGGGTGTCTTGCACGTTTTAATTTGATTTCCATTATTTCTTGTGGGGAAAATTAACTTGACTAACGATTATTTCGATTAACGATGAGCTCTCAGGAACGGATTAATATCACTGGTTGAGGGTCCACTGTAAACTGAAAGAGGAGGCAGTTAGGGTAAGATATAAACATTATTAGAGGATAGATGGGCTAATGAGAGCATAGGCAATGGGGTCGAAGAGGTATAGGTAGGTTTAAAAATGTAGTGTTAGTGTGTTCAGCAGAAGTTTGTGGTTACAGGAAAGTGGGTGCGGGAGGGAAGAGGAGCGATTGGTGGAATGATGATGTAAAGAGAGTAGTAAGGGAGAAAAAGTTAGCATATGAGAAGTTTTTTCAAAGTAGAAGTGATGCAAGGAGGGAAGAGTATATGGAGAAAATGAGAGAGGTTAACCCTTTCAGGGTCCGTCCCGTAGATCTACGGCTTTACATTCAGGGTCCAAACCGTAGATCTACGCCAAAATTCTAGCGCCGTCAAGTTTACCACAAGAAGGCTGGTAGGCCTACATCTAAGAGAATGGGTCTGGGTGGTCAGTGTGCACACCATAGAAAAAATCTGGACACCCACATGGCATTGTGGGAACGCCGGCAAAGTAGCTTTGTTCATAGTGCCTAGCGGCAAGGAAGCTCTCACTCCTCACTCACTCTCCAGGCGAATTCTGACTCTCCTCTTCACAACTTACAGTTCTAAGACTGATGGAAGTGGAGCTGAAGACGAATTCTATGGTTTTGAACCATACGGTACCATTGTGCCATTTGGTACAATGGTACCATTTGGTACAATGGTACCATTTGGTACAATGGTGCCATGTCATACAATGGTATCATATGGTACAATGGTACCATATGGTACAATGGTACCATATAGTACATTGTACCATATAGTACATTGTACCATATAGTACATTGTACCATATAGTACATTGTACCATATGGTACAGGGTACAGGGACCCTAATGGAAATAAATCTGTCTGACTTTTTTGGGTTATCCTAGGTCCTTCAAACATATGCTGCTAAGTATGATATTCTATGTAACTTTATTTGTGTATAACTAAATAAACTTACTTATGATGCCACATGCACTTGAGTAAGTTTATTCAGTTGAACAGAAATACAATTACATAGATTATCATACATACCAGCATATATATAAAATCCTAGGATAACGCAAAAAAGTCAGGGTGACTTATTTCCATAGTTATCCCTGTATCTGTACCATATGGTGTCCTGTACTGTATGGTACCCTGTACCATATGGTACCCTGTACCATATGTTATCCTGTACTGCATGGTACCCTGTACCATATGGTGCCTTGTACCATATGGTACCCTGTACCATATGTTATCCTGTACTGCATGGTACCCTTTACCATATAGTACAATGTACCATATGGTACCCTGTAACATATACCATGTACCATATGGTCAGTAGGTGTTGGTGGCATGAGACACCAGCCAAGACTGAGTGAGTGGCAACGCAAGCTAGCTACTGACTCTGCAGTTTCCGAGACAGAGTGCTTTGTCATCCACCTCAAGGAACAAGTAAAGTTCCTGTACACTTGTAAATATATAATAGAACATTACTAATATACATTTTTGCATATTTTTGTTGTAAACAACTATTGTAAACAAAATAATAATGAAAATATTAGTGTGTTTGTGTTGAATACAACAGTACCATATGGTACAATGAACCATATGGTATCATTGTACTGTATGGTACAATGTACCATATGGTACCATTGCATCATATGGTACCATATGGTACCATTACACCATATTGTACCATAAGGTACCATTGCACCATATGGTACCATTGTATCATATGGTACCATTTTACCAAATGGTGCCATTCTACCATATGGTACCATTGTATCATATGGTACCATTGTATCATGTGCCATTTTGCCATATTGTACCATATAGTACCATTGTATCATATAATGCCATTGTACCATATGGTACCATTGCACCCTATGGTACCATTGTAACATATGGTACTATATGGTACCATTCTATCATGTGCCATTGTACCATATGGTACAATTGCACCCTATGGCACCATTGTACCATATGGTTCTATATGGTACTGTTGTATTCAACACAATAACCGGACTAATATTTTCATCATTTTGTTTACAATAAACTTGTAAACAAGTTTTGTAAGCAATATAATGATAAATAAATTAGCGCAGTTATTGTGTTGAATACAATTAGTGTACACTTATACAGTATACATTATACTGGTCTCACAGGCCACAAATGTTATTAGAAAAAGAAAAAATTAGAAAAGAAAAGAAAAAAGTATAAAAAAACATAAAATAAAAAAATGGGATTTAGCGGAAGCCACTGATGCTGCCACCACCCGGTCATTTTGGGTCAACTTCCCGCCGCTGTATCTCGGTAAGTACTGATCAGAAAAAACGTTTTTTTTGTCTTATTACCTTCACAAAAATATACTCTTTAATTCTGTAAGAAAAAATATTTTTTTTTTTTTTCAAAATTTCTTGGACACTGGAGCACCACTTCAGATTTTTCCCTTGGACCCTGAAGGTGTTAAGAGAGTGGTGAAGCAATGTAAAAAGAAAGCAAATGAGAGATTGGGTGAGATGTTATCAACAAATTTTATTGAAAGTAAGAAAAAGTTTTGGAGTGAGATTAACAAGTTAAGGAAGCCTAGAGAACAAATGGATTTGTAAGTTAAAAATAGGAGTGGAGAGTTATTAACCCTTTCAGGGTCCGTCCCGTAGATCTACGGCTTTACTTTCAGGGTCCAAACCGTAGATCTACGTCATGAGCTCAGCTCACTCTGATAAACTGTGAGTGGTACATTTGGGCCTAGATATGAGAGAATACATCTATGTGGTATGTGTGCACCACATAAAACAAATCCTGCAGCACACTGTGTATAATAAGAGAAAAAACTGAAATCATGATTTTTCGATTAAAACAGCGATTTTGCAGTGTTTTTTCATATGTTTTTTATAGTTGTATTTGCAATTTCTTGATCTCATTTGATAGAATGGAAGACATATTACAGAAATAGAGATGATTTTGATTGGTTTTAGCACTGGAAATGGCGTGAAACTGAGCTCAAAGTAGCGGAAATGTTAAATTTTTTCCGATATTCAAGAGTAAACAAACGACCTCACATGTCTAATACACGCCAGCTGGTGGGTCTAATATATATTCACAAATATGGTGATTATATTTATACAATTATTACAGTATTGCATAACAGTAAATCTTCTATTTTTTGGTGTGAATAAAAATTCATTATGTGAATAAAAAATCAAAATGGAATTTATTTGTAAAGCCTCAAAACGTAACTAATGAACAGAAAAAAATGTTAGTTTAGTTCCAGGAATACCTACATTGTTTATTTTGGATCCTATTTTGAAATTGGAATATTTTGAACTTTGTGTTAAATTGGCCAAATTAACAATTTCCGATCACTTTATTTTGTAGTTGAAACAGTTGACTTGGCGATTTCTTGTGCTCAATCGATAGAATAGAAGTAATACTAGTGAAATAGCTAAGAATTTGGTTGACTGGAATAATGTAATTGGCCTAAAATGGGAGTCAAAGTTGACAAAATCGCAGATTCGTAAATATTGCTGACACATCAAAATTCGCGAGAGCATAATTTCGTCAATTTTCCATCAAATTTCGTACTTTTTGTTTTATTACCTTCACAAAAAGAATCTCTACCATTTCATAAGAAAAAATAACAATTTTTTTTTTTTAAATTCTTGGACACTGAAGGGGTTAAATAGAGTTAGAAGTATTGGGAAGATGGAGGGAATATTTTGAGGAATTGTTATATGTTGATGAAGATAGAGAAGCTGTGATTTCGTGTATAGGGCAAGGAGGAATAACATCTTGTAGGAGTGAGGAAGAGCAAGTTGTGAGTGTGGGGGAAGTTCGTGAGGCAGTAGGTAAAATAAAAGGGGGTAAGGCAGCCGGGATTGATGGGATTAAGATAGAAATGTTAAAAGCAGGTGGGGATATAGTTTTGGAGTGGTTGCTGCAATTGTTTAATCCTTTGAGGGTCGACAGGCCCTCTCAGAAACTCGTTCTCAGTGTCGGCCAAATTTAAAAAAAAAAAAATTATTTTTTCTTATGAAAAAATAGTTTTTTTTTTCTAAACATTATAGGCTAAACAAAAAATTTTTACCATCAATGCTTACCGAGATATGGAGGCGTGAGTTTGCCAAAATTGAACAACATCTGGTAACATCGCCGACTGCTGTCACCCGGTATTTTTCTATTTACTTTTTTATGTACTATTTTCAATTATTTTTCAATTTTTCTTTTTCTGAGTAACTTTTATGGCCTCTGAGGCCAACATGATCATTATTTTGTAAGTTATTTCTTCTCCAATACTACACAATATGGGCGTAAACACTGTTGTCATTATTTTGTTTATAGAAAATATTTACACAAACAAACGATATGAAATGTTGTTTACTACTATTTTTCAATATTTTATATACACATATACAGTCACAGGGAATGTTTCTAGAAGTTCTGCAGCCTGTGGAAGTCTTTGAAACATGGTGTCATACACAGTGGTGTTTTACACTCCTCACACATAAAACGAGTGTCTCTGCGTTGTTGTGGGCATTTTTTTGTATGTACACAGACGTAACACCTCTTCTGAGCCTTTTTCTTGAAAGCAGTAGCAGGCAGTTTTACCAGGAAGTGATCACCATGCTTCAGACGAGCAGGTAGTTGTTGATAATTTGGTGGGCGTCAATTGCAGGTGCTGTTCCTTGATACTTGAATACTATTTGTCTGATGACAGACAAACAGAATTCACCATACTGTGGATTGTTTCTGGTCCTCATCTTATACATATTATAAGCATTGAGCATGGAAATGTCTAGAAGATGGAAAAAGAGTTTGATGTACCACTTATAACTCTTGCGAACACAATCAGCAAACCCAATCTGCATGTCACATTTGTCCACTGAACGCATGTTGAAGGTGTAATCAATCACAGCTGCAGGTTTTAGAATGGGTTCATTGCTCTCTCTATGCTGCCTGTCACTGTCTGCTATTTCATTAGGGTGAACTGATGACAACAGTGTGACATCTCATTTGTCATGCCACCGAAATGCCATGATGTCATTGGCAGCAAACGCCTGCACCTCACCTCTACGAGTGCCAGCGTCAAACCTGGGCATATGTTTCCGATTTGCACGCACTGTGCCACACACATCTGTCATGTTCACTCGCAAAAAATCACTGAATGAGGGGCTTGTGTACCAGTTATCTGTATATAATATATGCCCCTTACCAAGGTATGGTTCTATCATTGTTCTGACCACATCACCTGAGATGCCCAATAACTTCCTGGTATTTTGCAATGTATAACTTCCAGTGTACACAATAATATCCAATACCAGACCACTGTAACAATCACAAAGCACAAACAACTTTATACCAAAGCGTTTCCTCTTGCTTGGTATGTACTGCTTGAAAGAGAGTCTTCCTTTGAACAGAATCAAAGACTCGTCAATTACAAGCTTCCTGAAGGGATAAAAATGCGTACTGAATTTCTCTTTCAGATACACAAACACATTCCTAATCTTATATAACTTGTCAGTTCTGTCAGGCCTGGTTTTGTCTGAGAAGTGAAGCATACATAACATTAGCACAAATCGATTCACTGGCATTATATCACTGAAACCTGGGGTTGCAATCAGGCGGTCTGTTGACCAGTATGATTTCACTTTGTGCTTATACACATGTGGCATAAGCATTATTGTGGCAAAGAAAAGATACATCTCAGCCACAGTTGCCACCTTCCACTGGTGTAGACGTGATTTTGGTGAAAGTAATGTGTTTGCCATGGTGTACTCATAGTATGTGTTGCTTTCCATGACAATACTTTCCATCAGGGGTTCGTCAAAGAATAACTCGAAACATTCCAGTTCAGTGGCATTGTTCCCAAGTGTACAAGATGGCTGTATTCCACTTTGGCTGTCATCAAACTGGTGGGCATTTGGAACAAAATTGACAGCTTCCTGCCAATCCCAGGTGCGGTCTGCTGGTGGGTACTGGACAATGACAGGTGGTTGTGGTTGTGGAGGTTGTGGTTGTGGAGGCTGGTGTGGTGGGTGGGTGGGGGATGGTGGCCTTTGTTGTAGATCAGCTGAGGCAGCAGCGTGGGTGGCAGCGTGGGTGGCAGCATGGCCCACTGCTGGTGCCTCACCGCCAGCACCACTACCACCACGCACATTTTCCATCCCAATTGCAACAGTATCATCGTCATTTTCACTGTCTGTTCCTGTTGTACAGCCATGGGATGTACTCCGAGATGCACTCCTTCCCCTTGGAATAGCATATGGCACACTACCAGAGCACATATATCGTCGTATATACTGATGCTTCACTGGGGAATATTGCACTTCACTATTACTACTGGAACTAGTTTTAAGAGCTTGTAGTTCAAATTCACTATCACTATCATCACACATGCTCTCATCTGAGTCTGGGATTTGGGAAAATAGAAGTTTCCTCTTGGATTCTGGTACAACTGAACATGAACAAGACGGCCCAGCACCAGAAGTGGAAGGCTGAGTGTCGTCTGGGTTTTCCTCACTATTACCGATATTATGATCATTAGTTTCGGTCAAAACCTCACCAAAAACCTTGAAACTCATCTTCACTGGCACTTTCATCTGTATTAGAACTGTCACTGGGGAACAAAAGTGTACCAATTCGCCGAGGAGTGAGGAGCTTCTTACCGCGAGGCATGGTGGACATTGTTTACTAAGATGGCGTTCCCACAATGCACCACTGGGTCCCAGATTTTTTTTTCTACCACGCACACCGACCACACAGACCCATTCTCTCACATCTAGGCCTACCAGCCTTTTCCCGCGAGATTTGACAGCACTAGAATTTATGCGTACTAGTACGTCAAAAACCCCTGCGCATAAGCCGTACTAGTACGTCCGAAACCCTCAAAGGGTTAATAAATGTATGGAAGAGGGTAAGGTACCTAGGGATTGGCAGAGAGCATGCATAGTTCCTTTGCATAAAGGCAAAGGGTACGAAAGAGATTGCAAAAATTATAGGGGGATAAGTCTGTTGAGTATACCTGGTAAAGTGTATGGTAGAGTTATTATTGAAAGAATTAAGAGTAAGATGGAGAATAGGATAGCAGATGAACAAGGAGGCTTTAGGAAAGGTAGGGGGTGTGTGGACCAGGTGTTTACAGTGAAACATATAAGTGAATAGTATTTAGATAAGGCTAAATCAATGATCTTCCAAATGTATCCCAACACCTGAAACCCATTCTCTTTGCTGACGACACGACTTATGTCATCTCTCACCTTAATCTTGCCACCCTCAACACCATTGTTAATGAGGAGCTGCTCAAAATATCAACTTGGATGACAGCCAATAAACTTACACTTAACACTGACAAAACCTACTATGTTATGTTTGGTAGCAGAGCAGGTGCTGCGCAACTTAACATTAAGATCGGCAGCACTCTAATTGCCAAACATAATGAGGGCAAATTCCTAGGCCTATACCTCGACAACAACCTGAATTTCAGCACCCATATCCAACACATATCAAAAAAAGTATCCAAAACAGTTGGGATCCTCTCCAAGATACGATACTACATGCTGCAAAATGCCCTGCTCACACTATACCATTCACTCATTTATCCCTACCTCACCTATGCTATTTGTGCTTGGGGATCAACTGCAGCAGTACACCTAAAGCCAATAATAACTCAACAAAAAGCTGCAATAAGAATAATAACTAATTCCCATCCCTGGCAACACCCCCCCCACACTCTTCATAGATCTAAACTTACTCCCTGTTCAGAACATCCACACTTACTACTGTGCAATCTACATATACAGGACCTTAAATTCCAATATTAACTTTGACCTAAAATGCTTTCTTGATAGTTGTGACAGGACCCACAGGCATAACACCAGACACAAACATCTCTACGACATTCCCCGTGTCCGACTAAACCTTTACAAAAACTCAATGTGTGTCAAAGGCCCTGAAATCTGGAACACTACCTGAAAACTCTAGAACAGCAGACACATTCATCACCTTCAAAACTACTGTTAGAAAACATCTTATCTCCCTGATACACCCCATCAACTAACTACATAAAAACCACCTGGTGGTCCACATTTACACTCACCCATTTGACTATAAGCACAGAAATACATATCCTAATCTTAAAATAATGATTCCTAACTAGTCGTAAGTTTGCCTGTGATACTCCAATATAGAAACTATGTATTGTGCCAAAACAAAAGCATTCACATTGCTAAACTCACAAACTAGTATTTGTCACTTAGTATTTAGTCAACTTATTCCACAGTTTGTTATAATTTAGGGTTAAGAATTAATCTAAGTTTGCCTGAAATGCCTAGCCATGCTAGGTGTTCTAGTGGCCCCCTCTGTAATTAGTATTTTACTACATGTAAACCACACAATAACCAAAATCTGTAAACCCTGCATTGTAATCCTTATAGAGAATAAACTTTGATTTGATTTGATTTGATTAATGTTGGGTCAGAGGTGAGTAAACGAGATAAAACAAATAAATGAGAGAGAGAATGAGCACATGAGAAAGGACACTCATGGAGTTATGTAAACGAACAAAGTGTACACGTCTGGTTTGTTTGTAAGTTACATTGTGTACAAGTTGTCTCTACATTGATATGGTAGAATAAATAAAGAGGAACACTCCCATTCTCATATAACACCATTTTTTAGAAGAAATGTTGCTCTGAGTGAAGGCATACGAAAGGAAAAGTTTTCTACAGTTATCCCCAGTAACACATTTTCTCTTATGTTGGACTAGAGAAAACGTTATTCTTGCCGTTACTAATATAAGTTGTCTGGCTCCCACATCTCATACTTATGTTTATTTCACTGTGGCGTGTATTTATCATCTTTATATGTTATGTATCGTGTTTATTATATAATTTTGAAAAAATATCATAGCTGGATTAATAAAAATGCGTATATTAATGTAATATACAACATTTAATGAGACATGGTGATCATTATTATTATCATTACTAATATGGCGTCACTTGTATAAGTCGTCTGGCTACCACATCTCATATTTATGTTTATTTATTCTACTGTGTAGCGTATTTATCATCTTTATACATTATGTATCATGTTTATTTTATAATTTTGAAAAAAATATCATACATGGATTATTGAAAATGTGTATATTAATGTAATGAGACTCAGTGATTATTATTGAGTATTATTATCATTACTAATATGGCATCTCGAGACATAAGACACTCTTAAGATAAGATAAGATTTTGTTTGGATTTTTAACCCCGGAGGGTTAGCCACCCAGGATAACCCAAGAAAGTCAGTGCGTCATCGAGGACTGTCTAACTTATTTCCATTGGGGTCCCTAATCTTGTTCCCCAGAATGCGACCCACTTGTCGACTAACACCCAGGTACCTATTTGCTGCTAGGTGAACAGGACAACAGGTGTAAGGAAACGTGTCAAAATGTTTCCACCCGCCGGGAATTGAACCCGGGCCCTCCGTGTGTGAAGCGGGAGCTTTAGCCACCAGGCCCTTACTGATTTTAATGTGAACCTGCATGCCAGCACAGTGTGTAAGTTTATTTAGGTACAGGTATACATAAGTGTAATTATCAGAGTATGTATAAAATATGAAATAACTTTTAAAAACACTTGAAATTTTGGAGTTTCCAGACACAATGGAGAGACATGGTGATTACGGATGTTACGAACATAGTCAGTTGGTCCCTGGGTTATAGTGCTTTTCGTAAGAAACTAACAAACTTAATGCCATATGGATTACGCTTGCTCTTCTTGGTACTCTGCCTTGACAAAAAAACTGAAAGATAGACTGCAAATCACCCAGAACAAAATCGTAAGATTCATCCTGGGGCTGGGACCAAGAGAACATGTAGGCCAGGATGAATTACAGCAGTTGGATATGCTGAATGTTGAAGACAGAGTAAAACAACTGAAGCTAAATCATGTTTATAAAATTGCTCACAAACAGTGTCCAGAATATCTTGCTGTCAATTTTGTCAAGGTTGGGAACCAAAGCAATCATAGTACTAGGGGGAGAGAGCACAACTTTGTAGTACCCACAGTCATTGGCCAGGCTTCAAACACCTTTTATTGTACAGCAATAAAGGAATGGAACAGACTACCCGCACATGTCAAAGCCAGTCATAGCATGAACCAGTTCAAGAAGAGTGCCAAAAGGTGTCTGATGAATGTAGCTACAGAAAGGGAGGGGAATGATTTTCTATTTTTTATCTAACATACGTGTAAATTTTACCTTATTCCTAGTAATGACCCTCGTATTGTAGATAGTCTTAATGACCCTCGTGTAGTAGATAGTCTTTTTAGTATGATAATAAGATGTTATCTTCATTATAGAATAATAAGAAAATATTATAACCTTTATATTATAATAATAAGGTAAGAGGACCCCAATGGAAATAAGTCACTCTGTCTGACTTTTTTGGGTTATCCTAGGTTCTCTACACATATGCTGCTATGTATGATAATTCTATGTAACTGTATTTGTGTATACCTGAATAAACTTACTTACTTACTTACTTACTTAACTTGGCACATCTAGGGGTCTTCACTCATAGAAGAAAAGGAATTTTCTTGGTTTCTATTTAATTTATTAATAACCATAATAACCACTTAAATCCACTTTCTCATATTTTGCATTATGACTAGAACACTTATCCCACTCCTTATTAAAACATCACAATACTAGGTTAAGTATTTACAAATGGCTCTGAGCGAGTCAAGAAATATCAGTATATGTACATGCACAGGTGTTGCTTAAAAACTCAAACACCATATTGATAGAACTCTTACATAGGGTTCACTCTGCAGTAAGCCCTCTTACAACACCGAGGCTTGCTCACTTGGTTTCGCTTTCTTTAAGAGTTTCTCAACTGCCTTCTCCAACCTAGGTAAGCCTTAGCAATGAGTTTCCAAAAATTCCTGGTATCTTCTAGGGAGGTGTATGGTGGTTTAGAGGTGGATACTTCCCTAGACCCTTCCTGGTCAAGAGGAAGGTATGAACTGAACAAAGTAAGGCTTTACCAGCCAACTTTGACTCGGTCGGAGCAGGGGTTGAACAGCTCAAAACACCTACTGGTGCTTGGCCAGGTCGCACCAACAGTTTAGACTAATTAAATAACCTACCTATATACAAAGCTAAGTAATATACGACCAGATAATATTATAAAGTCGAGTA
Source organism: Cherax quadricarinatus (assembly GCF_038502225.1). NCBI lineage: Eukaryota > Metazoa > Arthropoda > Malacostraca > Decapoda > Parastacidae > Cherax > Cherax quadricarinatus. The sequence continues at coordinate 22,454,490 of NC_091349.1, forward strand.
AATCCATTTTAGCTACTAATGGAATTACTCCTGAATATAATATTAAGCAAAACAACAAAAATAACATGTAAAAGTATACCATTGCGATAATAACAAGTAGAAATTGTCAACTTAAAATGGACGAAAGGGTGTAGCACCCCCCTCCACACGACCAAATGTCACACTGACAATAGAACATAAATATCCCTGAATCTTCTAGATACAGTAGAAGAACTGAAATACCAATATAGCCAAGCTGGTATACATGTCTCTGCCATCAATAATTCATCCCAGACAATCTTCTTCATATGTTCTGAGGGTATTCAAGGAGGATATTGTTTAGACGACAGACATCCGCCTCAACAGAACTGGGTTTTCTCTCTTGGCCTTGGGTGACACGAAAGCTGTCTCTCAGGCAAGATGTAAGGACACAACAACTGGTCTCCTAGCTTCATCCTCCATTTATTTATTTATTTATTTATTTATTTATTAACAATTTGAGCACACATACAGAGGTGCAAAAAAATACAGATAAGAGCAGCATGCCAAAGCCACTTATACTATGCATAGCATTACGGGCTGGCTTAAAATTAACTTAAGATTAACTAAGCAATGATGAAATCAGTGATAAAACATTAATGTAAACAGATTACTATAAAGTACAAGTGAGTATTACAAAGACAGGTCATATGGTTGCATGCATTGTTGTACATTCAGTCGTATGGAGTATTCTGTTAGGTAGTGCATTTAAAAAATAATAAAGTTAGATTGGGTTTTAGGTTTAACATTTATGTGATATAATTGGGAGAAACATTTAAGATATACAATTTATAAGGTTCAGTTATTCAGTATTTATTTGGTTTTGGGTGAGTAAGTGATCTTTGAGAAGAGACTTGAATTTATAAACAGGTAGTGTTTCTTTTATATTTACAGGTAATGAATTCCAGATTTTTGGGCCTTTTATGTGCATTGAGTTTTTGCATAGTGTGAGATGGACACGAGGAACTAAACTGTAAACAGCATCACTCATTCACATAACTGTAGGCAAAAAAAGGAAATAGTATTAGGCATAAGTTAAAACAGGGGCATACTGGTGCAACTGGTCTTAGGGACAGGGCAAAGCGGCCACAATTACATTATGTTTGCCCTTTATATGTAGGATTTTATTGGAAAAGGCTGTATTTGTTTTCAAAATTTGGAAATGATAACCAAACACTAAATGTGAATGTATCACTTAGTCCATGTTCTAAGCAAGATGCGATTCCTTGATGTCTACTAGTAAGAGCATTCACTTAGGATTTCACAAAATGTTATTAATTGTAAAATCACATCGTGAATGCACATTCTGTTTTAATCTTTGAGCAGTGTGAGTTAGCAAGATCACTGTCAATTTGATTAATCTTTGTATCTAACTCCTAACTTTAGAGAGAATTTATAATGCACAAAGAGGTATTTCACAATATCCTCAGCACAACCACCACACTTTCTTGTGACTTATTGAAATATTTGAGAAATTTCTCCCAGTCCTTCTTGGGGTAAATTCCCAGGTGATGTACCACAGTTGTACGATCAATTATATTTATTAACTCTACCCCTTTTAAGCTTTTTGGTAAATATCAGGGGCAACATGAATGAAAAATGAAAAAGATTATTGGAACAAATCTTCCACATTCATAGTTCCTGACAATCTTTAGTGTAAAGTTAGCTTTGATATGTCATCAAAACACCGTGAATGTGGGTATGAAGGCTTTTCTATGCCCTTGACTATCAACATGGGCAGTGATCAGACATAATTAAACTGTGACATAGTGCTTACATGCTGTGATACTCCTGTGATACTCCAATACTGAAACTATGTATAGTGCCAAAACAAAAGCATTCACATTGCTAAACTCACAAACTAGTATTTAGTCACTTAGCCATAATACCAACTTACCTCATAATTTTGTAATATTTTAAACTTAAGATTTAATTTAAGTCTGCCAGAAATGCCTAGCCATGCTAGGTGTTCTAGTGGTATTTAAGCTAGCGGCGGCAGCGGCAGCAGCAACCTCCAAGCTCCGTACTTTTCTCCAACTATCAGAGCCACCAATGCTCCTATGATGACCTATACAAGCAAAACTGCACTACCCAACGTAGCACCCAGAATGACCAAAGATTACCAACAGTGAAACCTACAAATCGAAAATATTAGAGATCAAAGGAAGACTGCCCACAAACTGAAAGCAACACCCCGCTGCCAGCTGAACAACGTAACCCCAAGCTTTGTATAACTACTTCTTCTTAACTACAACAATTCCTGTAGTATTATGAGGCGCAATCTAAGAGGAAACAGCACCAAGGCCAGCAAGAAAACACCGAAAAATCAACTATTCAACAAGTGTAGCCAGGAGGACGTCGGCCCAGCAACCACCCCACTCACCACCACTCAAGGCGACACCACAACAATAACAACAAATATGGCTGCCACCAACCCATCCTCCCCTCTCTTCCCCGGATTCAACCTACCAAGTAGTCTCTCAGGTATGACCAACGATCCAGATACCCTAAAGACATGCATCTCCACCTTAGTTACTGAAAATATGAATCTTCGAGAGACACTAACAAAACAAGACACCAGGATGACACAACTCGAGAACAAAATCCTCAGTCTTGAACAAAAGTTATCAACACCAGGAATGACTAACTGTGACATGACCATCCAAACAGTCATAGATAGCCATACCCAACAAATAATATCTCTTAATACAAAGGTTGAAGAAGCAGTAAAAGAATGGAAGAACAACTTAGATAACCAGTTCAGTGACTACTTTGCTCTCCAAGAAGATAAAACTGAACAAGATAAACTATCGGATGCAGTAATAGTTAACAGTCCAGTTTTTCCCAGTGATATGAACCAAACAAACAGTAAAGAAATTACTCTGCAGATCATAAAGGACCAAACAAGTGTTATTGTACCAGAGTCAGAAATAAAAGAAGCCAGGTTACTAGGATCCCATGGTAGAAAAAGTGTTATGCTTAGATTCCACTCACATGACAGGAAAAAAGACTTAATAATTGCATCTATTAAAGTAAAGAAAGAGGTATACATAAACGAGTGTCTTACCAAAAAACGTCAGAATCTCCTGTATAGAGTCAGAAAACTTAAGCGAGAGAATAATGACACAATACACCAATGCTTCACACGGGATGGGAAAATTCTAGTTAGGAAAACAAATGTAGGTCAACTGTACACAATCACGAACGAGAATGATCTATCACGATTTCTCAGGGATACTAATCTTACAGAGAATAACTAAATGTCCAACCTAAAAGCCTACATAATGTAGTGTATGTTTTGCTCCATTATTGTTCAAAGCTCGTAGTACAATCTCTTAGTAATTAAATAATCAACTACCTCATTTTGTGATTTTACTAGTAAGCATAAGTCACCTTATCTAATTTTCTTATTTACTATTGTTTGCTTAAATATTAGCTGAATCGATACTTTCTCTGTCCATATTACTACCTATTTTTTTTAAATACTATCAATTGATATTACTTACTAAAATTAATAATTACCATTTTTACTATCAATACAATTTACTCTTAACATTTTTGACATCATTTAATAACCATTACTTGTCTAATTACCTTAACCAGTTTTAATACCACATTTACTATCTTAGAGTACTCTTAATTACCTTGTACTGCCAAATAACCTCAAGTATAAGTACCAGTGCAATTTTGAAAGAAATAAACATTACTTTTTCACTTATTTTGTAATCATTATTACTTATTAAAATTTTATTAAACACCATATTTACTACCAGTCAGTTTTACTTTTGTACATTAATCATTATTTTATACTTCCCATAACATTTTGTTGCCAAATTTCCAAGTTTGTATATTCAACTCCAACCTTTATATTATCCTTTGTACCTGTGTATCTGTGTATCTGTGTATCTGTGTACCTGTGTACCTGTCTACCATCTTACTATCATATTATAACCAAGACATTGCCATTGTTATTTTTTACTTATTATTCTTCTGGTACTTTAATTTGTGAATTTTATTTTGTCACTTTAAATCTAGTTATACTCTTGACCTTGTCAACAACCTATATCAGACTCTAGTGCAATTGCAAGTACCATTTCAATTTGTATTTTTATATTATAAGTTTATATTATAAGTCCTATTCTAAGATTGTTTTCATATCTTAGTGACTATATTGTGTGTGCAATTAGTGTATATTTCAATTATATTATTGTTCAAGGCCCTTAACTATCTTTTGCTAACTAGTACCAACTACCTCATATATATTTTTTTTTTCTACTTTTTTTATTATTTTGCTACCTTAACTTGCATATTTTATCTTGTCAATTTAAATTTAGTTATAGTCTAATTCTTGTAAACACCTTATATAAGACCTTAGTGCAATTACAATTGAGAGTCTTGTGCCTTTTTTATATCATTAGATTAAACTCAGTTGTACTATAGCTCATTCTAGCTCCATACATAGTCAATACCAAATTCATTATATTAGACCATAGTGTAATTACTAGTGAGAGCCTGGTGCTATTTTTAATTTGTATTTCTACATTATTAGATTAAACCTAGTTGTACTATTGCTCACTCTAGCTCAATACATAGACTATACCAAAGTCATTACATTAGACCTTAGTGCAATTACAAGTGAGAGTCTTGTGCTATTTTTAATTTGTATTTTTATATTATTAGTTTATACCTAGTTGTACTTTAGCTCATTCCAGCACAACACATAGACAACACCAACTCCATTATGTGTATTAGTGACTATACTCTACATGACCAAAATGCTATAGCTATATACTTGTCCAAACTTCCCACCACTACAGATATCAGTACTAAAACTCAACCCACAACTCAGGATATAAATAACCATAATTTAAACCTAGAAGATGATTGATCACGTTGACCCTGATCTAAACCTCCATAATCTGACACACAATCAAAACCTATTGGAAAGTAACTGCCTTTACTACACAGCATCACAAGCCAGCACTATCCTAAACAATGCTAAAAGTCTATCAGTACTTAATTACAACATCAGGTCCTTAAGCAAACACTATGATGACCTCCTGGCACTCCTTGAATCACTAAAGACACCCTTCTCCTGCATTATTCTTACTGAGACCTGGCTTAAGCAGGACATAATAGATATCTACCCTCTACCAGGATACACAGCAATCCACAACTGCAGACCATACCAAGTTGGGGGTGGTATTACAGTCTATTACTCTAACCAATTATCTTGTATTAGCACCACTTGCTTTAGTGATGAATATGGAGAATACATTTTTGCTAATTTTACTGTAAAAAACCTTAAGACGCCTATAACAATCGGTGCCATTTGCCGGATACCCCACACAAACATCCCAAATTTCAGTGAGAAACTAAAGGCACTAATAACAAACAGACAAATGAATAAGCACCACCTTCTCTTAGCTGGAGACTTCAACATCAACCTTGGCCTACTAGATGATCAGCCTGTAACTGATTTCATCAACAATATGAACAACACACTTCTCATACCAACAATAACTAAACCAACCAGGCTCACTGAAACGAGTGCAACCATAATAGACCACATATGGACCAATATACTAGCACCCCTTAAATCAGGGATAATCACAGATAGCACTACAGACCACTACCCTACCTTCCTCTTGACAAACATTAGTAAACCACCACTTGAATACAGCAAAGTTTCATTTAGACTCCATGATGAGGCCTCAATAAGGAAGTTCACAGCTGACCTAGAGACTGTTGACTGGCCTACAGAATTCTCCAAGGCCAATGGTATTGACGACTGGACAGACATTTTTCTTAACAAATTACTTAGACTATACAACAAACATTGTCCTATAAAAACGAAACAGATCACAAACAAACGGCTTGATTGCCCATGGCTAACCAGCACCATTCTGAAATCCATTGATAAGAAACACCTATATGAAAAGCAATATAGACAGGGCTTAATACACAAAGATATTCTTAAACACTATTCATCAGTCCTCAACAAAGTAATAAAGAAAGCCAAACAACTATACTACTCCAGTAGATTCACTGACACAAGAGGAGATATAAAAAAGACCTGGAAAACATTCTCTCAGATTCTAGGGACCCAAAAACTAAAAAAAAAACAAGAATATTGCCCTAACTAAACCTAATGAAACACCACTGCATCCCACTGACACAGCTAACAAGATAAACGACTTCTTCTCAACCATAGGTTCTAATCTCGCCAATAAAATCCCACGCACCAATGCCCATGCCGGGGACTACCTAGATGGGAATTTCCCAAATTCCTTCTATCTTGCTCCAACTGAGCCCATGGAAGTCACCGAGATTATAGTCACTTAAAAATAACTCAGGGAATCTGTCTCATGTCCCACCATTATTGTACAAGAGAGCAGCCCATGTCCTCTCGCAATCTCTTTACTTTTTATCAAGTCACTAAAATCTAGCACCTTCCCGAAACTACTCAAGATGGCAGGGTTACACCAATACATAAAGGTGGTGACCCTACAGATTTAAACAACTATAGGCCAATATCAAACTTACCATTGCTATCCAAAATCTTTGAGAAACTCATGCACAGGAGACTATATTCATTTATAACGGCACAAAACATACTCAACCCCTGCCAATTTGGATTCAGGAAAAATAAAAGCACTAACGATGCAATCATAAAAATGCTAGATCTGCTTTACACAGCATTGGAAAATAAGGAATATCCACTAGGAATTTTTATTGACCTAAGAAAAGCTTTTGACACAGTAGACCACGGCATCCTACTCCACAAACTTGACCATTATGGTATAAGAGGCCATGCGCTTGCATATTTCAAATCTTACCTTACTAATAGGTATCAGTATGTCACCATTAAAGACACAGCATCAACAACACAGCCACTTGATACTGGAGTTCCGCAGGGAAGTGTCCTTGGTCCCCTGCTCTTTCTCATATACATCAATGATCTTCCAAACGTATCTCAACACCTGAACCCCATTCTCTTTGCTGATGACACTACTTATGTCACCTCTCACCCTAATCTTGCCACCCTCAACACCATTGTTAATGAGGAGCTGATCAAAATATCGACTTGGATAACAACCAATAAACTTAGGCTTAACACTGACAAAACCTACTACATTATGTTTGGTAGCAGAGCAGGAGATGCGCAAATTAACATTAAGATCGACAACACTCTAATTGCCAGGCATAATGAGGGCAAATTCCTAGGCCTATACCTCGACAACAACCTGAACTTCAGCACCCATATCCATCACATAACCAAAAAAGTATCCAAAACGGTTGGGCTCCTCTCCAAGATACGATACTACGTGCCGCAAACTGCCCTTCTCACACTATACCATTCACTTGTATATCCATACCTCACCTATGCTATATGTGCTTGGGGTTCAACTGCAGCAACACACCTAAAGCCAATAATAACCCAACAAAAAGCCGCAGTAAGAATAATCACTAAATCCCATCCCTGGCAACACCCCCCCCCCCCCACTCTTTATAGATCTAAACTTACTCCCTGTTCAGTACATCCCCACTTACTACTGTGCAATCTACATCTACAGGACCTTAAATTCCAATATTAACCTTGACCTAAAACGCTTTCTTGATAGTTGCGACAGAACCCACAGGCACAATACCAGACACAAACATCTCTATGACATTCCCCGTGTCCAACTAAACCTTTACAAAAATTCAATGTATGTCAAAGGCCCTAAAATCTGGAACACCCTACCTGAAAATTCTAAAACTGCAGACACATTCATCACCTTCAAAACTACCATCAGAAAACATCTTATCTCCCTGATACACCCTGTCAACTTATTACACGAATACCACCTGGTGGTTAACACTTACACTCACTCACCCATTTGACCATAAACAGAAATATCAATCTCAATCTCAAAATAATGAATCTTAACTAGTCATAAGTTGGCCTGTGATACTCCAATACTGAAACTATGTATAGTGCCAAAACAAAAGCATTCACATTGCTAAACTCAGAAACTAGTATTTAGTCACTTAGCCATAATACCAACTTACCTCATAATTTTGTAATATTTTAAACTTAAGATTTAATTTAAGTCTGCCCGAAATGCCTAGCCATGCTAGGTGTTCTAGTGGTACACTCTGTAATTATTATTTTACTACATGTAAACAATACAATAACCAAATTCTGTAAACTCAGCATTGTAATCCTTATGGAGAATAAACTTTGAATTTGAATTTGAATTTGAATTATTATTTTACTACATGTAAACCACACAATAACCAAATTCTGTAAACTCAGCATTGTAATCCTTATAGAGAATAAGCCAATTGCCTTACAATAATATGTAACAGTAACAGAAATAATTATAAAGTTTTTTCTTCTCTTTTTTAGTAAATGTCTACAGGAGAAGGGGTTACTAGCCCATTGCTCCCGGCATTTTAGTCGCCTTATACGACACGCATGGCTTACGGAGGAAAGATTCTTTTCCACTTCCCCATGGACAATAGAAGAAATAAAGAGGAACAAGAGCTATTTAGAGGAGAAAAACCTAGATGTATGTATATATATATGCATGTGCATGTCTGTGAAGTGTGACCAAAGTGTAAGTAGGAGTAGCAAGATATCCCTGTTATCTAGCGTGTTTATGAGACAGAAAAAGAAACCAGCAATCCTACCATCATGCAAAACAGTTACAGGTTTCTGTTTCACAGCCATCTGGCAGGACGGTAGTACTTCCCTGGGTGGTTGCTGTTTACCAACCGGCAGGCCGGACTTGAGTCCTGGAGATGGGAAGTACAGTGCCTGCACTCTGAAGGAGGGGTGTTAATGTTGCAGTTTAAAAACTATAGTGTAAAGCACCCTTCTGGCAAGACAGTGATGGAGTGAATGAAGGTGAAAGTTTTTCTTTTTCGGGCCACCCTGCCTTGGTGGGAATCGGCCAGTGTGATAATAAAAAAAATAACAGAAATAATGGTCACATGGAAACAGAACTTCTGTGCAGCATAACAAACATGTACAATTTACATTTATTGCATAGTTTAAGGAGCTTGCACATTAAGGCTCAGCAAAATGTACACATCACCAAAATGTACACATGACTTAACATTTTAAGACATTCAGTCTTGGAACAGGACAATGTCTCTCTCTCATTTGGTCCTGTAGGGTACTAATCCATTCCAGTTTCCATCAAATATCCAAAAAATAGCTCTGGAACTAGTAAATTCTCTTCTTTAGACTTCTTCTCCATCTAAATCTGCATACTGCCAAAGACAGGACAGAGCATAAACTAAGCGCTTGCGCACCATTGCATCACAGCTAAGTTTGGCAAGTTAAGACAGACGATATGTAAAGGATTGCCTGTCACCGCTGAGGAACATGATGCTGACATGGGTGCAGTCACCGGTAATCACTATCTTAGTGAATTCTTTGAAAGAATTTATCTTAAAGGTTCCATAACTAAGTTGCATAGTTATGACTAGTTGTGAGGTATGACAGACAGTCTTTCTGCCGCGGGCCGTGCTGTTCGAGAATCACCAGCCTTGGTAAGATCTTAATCCATGTAACGTTAGTAACGTTCCTGTAGCCACGCAGACAAGGCACCTGCCTGATGTACAGCAAGCCTTCCAAAAGGGTCTGTAAATTCAACTCTCATTTTATCTGGACTGATGCTTATTCGAGTCGGATCATTGAAGAACACACCAACACCATTGTCCGGGAGCTAATATCCAAACCATATTTGTTGGAATAATCTATCCACTTTGATATAAAGAAAAGTGAGGGGCTCTGCACTGATGGATTACTGCTCATATCATCTGGCATATTGTTAAGACAGGCAGCCAAAAGATTGTAAAGTGTGTCTGAGGTGATGTCTCTTCTTACCCACTGGGTTTCCAGTAGAAGCCTTATTGTCTGTAGTACAAATGACAGGACAATTTCTGACGTGGACAAGATGACAAGGTTCCTCCAGAGTCTTTCTTCCTATTTTCCTCCTTTGAGTTACCAGTGATTGGCCTACTATTAGGGGGACTTCCCAGACCACCATCCAAAGTGGAGATCTTACCTGGTTGAGGTTGCTGGTTAGGGATGCGTAGGGTTGAGACTGAGGTAGTAATCTTCTTAATATCCTGAGTGAGAGGATGATGAGACTGTAACTGGGGAAGCAATGGTGGGTGTTGTAGTTGCTCTGGCATTTTATTTTTTATTTATTTATTTATAAATTTTAGCATACATACAGAGGTACAAAAAAATACAGGTAAGAGCAGCATGCCAAAGCCACTTATATGCATAGCATTACGGGCTGGCTTAAAATTAACTTAAGATTAACTAAGCAATGATGAAATCAGTGATAAGACACTATTGTAAACAGATAACTATTAAATACAAATGAGTATTACAAAGACAGGTCATATGGTTGCATGCATTGCTGTTCATTCAGGTAGTGTATTTAAAAAAAATAACAAAATTAGGTTTAACATTTGTGTGATATAATTGTGAGTAACATTTAGGATATACATTTTATATGGTTCAGTTATTCAGTATTTATTTGGTTTTGAGTGAGTAAGTGAACTTTGAGAAGAGACTTGAATTTATAAACAGGTAGTGTTTCTTTTATATTTACAGGTAATGAATTCCAGATTTTAGGGCCTTTTATGTGCATTGAGTTTTTGCATAGCGTGAGATGGACACGAGGAACATCAAAGAGTGATCTGTGCCTTGTATTATGGTCATGTGTTCTGTTGAGGTTGGCAAGGAGATGTTTGAGGGTTGGGTTAATATCAGAGTTAAGTGTTCTATGTATGTAATAAGTGCAATAATAAGTATGGATGTTTTGTATGGTGAGTAGGTTGAGTGTTCTGAATATTGGTGGAGTGTGCTGCCTGTAGTGAGAATTTGTTATCATTCTAACTGCAGCCTTTTGTTGGGTAATTAGTGGTCTGAGATGGTTAGTTGTTGTTGAGCCCCATGCACAAATTCCATAGGTGAGATAGGGGTAAATAAGAGAGTGATAAAGGGCCAGGAGGGCTGACTGTGGAACATAGTACCGTATCTTCGATAGTATGCCTACAGTCTTGGAAATTTTCTTAGAAATTTGTTGTATATGTGTATGAAATTTAAGTCTATTATCGAGGTGGATTCCTAAGAATTTTCCCTCTGTTAGCTTTGTGATAGGTGATCCGTTTATTGTTATGTTAAGAGGTACATCTGTAGCTCTGCTACCAAACTGAATGAAGTAGGTTTTGTCAATGTTTAATGTAAGTTTGTTAGTCCTCATCCAGGTAGATATTTTCTGTAATTCGGTGTTTACAGTATTGGCTAGCGTGACTGGGCTCGGGTGAGAGAAGACGTATGTGGTGTCATCTGCAAAAAGTGTGGGTTTGAGTAATTGCGAAGCATTTGGTAGGTCATTTATGTATAGGAGAAAGAGAAGAGGGCCAAGGACACTTCCCTGTGGGACACCAACTGTAATTGGTTGTGCGGAAGAGCTTGCCCCATTTGCATACACATATTGGCTTCTGTTGCTGAGGTAAGACTTGAGGTAGTTGAGGGAGTGCCCTCTAATACCATAGTGTGACAATTTTACGTGGAGCAAGTCATGGTCAACTGTATCAGAAGCTTTACGTAAGTCAATGAAGATCCCCAGTGGGACTTCTTTTTTCTCTATTGCAGTGTATATATGTTCTAGCATGTGTATAATAGCATCATTAGTATTTTTATTAGGCCTGAATCCAAATTGGCAGGGGTTGAGAATGTTATGGGAGATGAGGTAGGAGTAGATTCGTTTATGAATTAATTTTTCGAAGATTTTTGAGAGAGGGTGTAAATTGGATATTGGCCTATAGTTATTCAACTCTGTTTGGTCTCCTCCTTTATGGATCGGGGTGACCCTTGCTATTTTGAGAACTGTAGGGAAGGTGGAGGATTCAGTGGATTTGACATAGACTTCCCAATAACTTCTAAACTGAACTTTGGCACCTGGGTACAGGCAGAGGCAGATACAGCCCATGGCCCATATATCAGCATCATAAGAATGACCCAACTTGTTCAACACTTCTGGTGTTATGTAATTCGGTTTTCCACATTTTGTTACATTCCTGTAGGTGGCAAGGCCAAAGTCTCCTATCTTCATGAGCATGTCTTCAGTGAGGAACATGTTGCCCAGTTTGAGGTCCCTGTGTATAACTTGCAGCTGGTGCATGTACGCTACCCCTTCCACCAGTTGACGCATGTAGTAGCACACCTCGGGCTCCGTCAGTGTGCGTCAGTGCTTCAACATGTGCACCAAACTCCTTTGGGCACAGTTCTCAAGGATGATGTAGACGTTGGCATCATTTTCGAAGTAGTTGTGGAAGCAGACGACGGGGCGATGCCGCAGATGTCAGTGGACTTCGATCTCTCACGCGATCTTCTTCTGCCAGCCCTAGATCCATCTGTAGACACCCCTGCGTGTGGGCTACTGAAGACACCATCTGCATAGGAGCACCTTCTCGATACTTATATTTCCTATCCTTTTCCAGCTGATAACATTGGTTTCCCACATGACCTCCCTTTTGGCAATATGAACAGGACAAGTTCTTCCTGGCTTTATACACCTCCCTGTTCTGTTGTGGTTGAAACCGGTCACCACTGCATGGCTTATCCAGGGTTCAAGAGGTCACTGCTTCTGAAGGAAATTTTTGGCGAGGTTCTGTTCTTGACTTAATTGGTCGAACCTTCTGGCCTGATTTTACTGCTTCCTCTCTGGATGTTCTATCACTGATCAGCTGGCTGGAGATCTCATAGCGATCGGCCAGTGCAGCGGTCCCCATCACATCAGGTGTTTGATGGTCGATCAGGAACTTCCGCAAATCCCCAGATATAGAATTATAGAAGTCCTCTTGTAGTATTAATTGGGTTAGGCTGCTTATGGTGTTGCTTTGTGAGGCTCTTTGCCACCTCTCAAAAGATACCTTCTTCTGCCTGGTGAAGTCCACCCAAGTTTGCCCTGGTAACCTTTGCAGAGTACAGAAGGCTTGCTGGTAGCTCAAAGGGAGTAGGTCATAGGTCTCCAGTATAACCTGCGGTACATTCTCGAGCTTTACCAGTCAGCGTCATATGCAACAAGACAGCCCAGAATTTCCGGGGCCACTGCATAGCTTGAGCCTGATTTTCTAAAGTATTGAAGTATGTGTCCAGATCAGACTCGCAAAACTTGGGCACCAGAGCTGCTGCTTTATGGATGTCGAAAGGATTTCTGGGGGGCCTCGGGCCTCACAGCTCCTTCCCTTTGCCGCTGATGTTCGTAGAGTATGGTATCCCTCTCAAACTCTTCTGCATTCAGCTTCCTTTGGGCTTCTATTTGGGCCGTCTGTAAAATAATAAGGCGCTCCATCCTTTCGAACTGGCTTTGTGATATGGGCCCAGTCGGTAGTGGAGGAATTGGGGGATACAAGTTTTCCTGTCTTTCCTTGGGTCGAGCACCTGCGCCGGGTGCTTCTAGTGGACCAGGGTCAGAAACTGGGTGATTAGACGCCCCAGTTTCAGGCACCTCTCCCAGGGATGTCAGCTCACCAGCTGCTCACTTTGACTCTGGCACCAGCCACATCACCAGAGGGTGATGAGTTTCTGAAAATTCCTGGTATCTTCTAGGGAGTCGAATGGTGGTTTAGAACTGGATACTTCCCTAGACCCTACCTGGTCAAGAGGAAGGTATGAACTGAACAAAGTAAGGCTTTACCAGCCAACTTTGACTTAATCAGAGCAGGGGTTGAGGAACTCAAAACACCTACTGGTGCTTGGCCAGGTCACACCAGCAGTTTAGACTAATTAAGTGAATGAAATTAAGACACATGTGCAACATCTGGGTATCTTTATTGTAGACGTTTCGCCATCCAGTGGCTTTATCAATACAAATTCTAGGACATAACTTGAAGACAGTAGAACTATGTACAGAAGATGAGGTAATCAGTCCCTCAACCTAGGAGTAGGTGTGAGGAGCACCATAGTCGTGGAGATTCTGAAGCAGAAGAAAGGAGCCTGGCGCTTATATAGTAACGTCAGGTGTAGCAGACGAGGGCATAGTCACTGCTCCTCGCACCTTCTCCTAGGTTGAGGGACTGATTACCTCATCTTCTGTACATAGTTCTACTGTCTTCAAGTTATGTCCTAGAATTTGTATTGATAAAGCCACTGGATGGCGAAACGTCTACAATAAAGATACCCAGATGTTGCACATGTGTCTTAATTTCATTTTGTCGGTAATGTATACCATTCTTACACAGACTAATTAAGTAATCTACCTATATACAAAGCTAAGTAATATACGACCAGATAATATTATAAAGTCGAGTAAATCCATTTTAGCTACTAATGGAATTACTCCTGAATATAATATTAAGTGAAATAGCAAAAATAACATGTAAAAGTATACCATAATAATAATAACAAGTAGAAATTGTCTATTTAAAATGAACAAAAGGGTGTAACAACAGAGCTCATGGAGAATGTAAACAAACATGGTGGGGTGCGGTGACTGTATTAGAAAGTCAGGTGGGGTGAGCCGTATTAAGTGTTTAGGTCATAATTTTAAATGACCATATAAGCAGAACGCCGTAAAGCAAAACGCCGTAAAGCAAAATGCCGTAAAGTGGGGCCCTACTGTACTTAGCTTAACAATACTGCTTCCTTAACCTATTGAACCATGAACAGTCATAAAACACATGAAAATATCATAAAATATTGTACTAGTGCCAGCCCTTTGGTAAAGGTGAGAAAGACTATAGAATTCAAGAAAGAACTCGTAGCAGAGTACCAAAGTGGAGGATGAAGAGAGAGGGGAGAATGTGCCTTTTTCAGTGATTCATTGATTCTACGATATGTATGATACTAAAGCAGCATGAGACGATAAAGGATATAGAGCCAGCCAGCGATAAAGTGTAGCATTAACAGTGTAGCAAGTAAGTTAAGCAATTAATCGATAAAAAAAGGGCAGCACGAACCTAACTCCTCCAATATTGTTGGAGTTATATAGGGCGAGTGACACCGCCGTCTCTAGTCTCTATCACCACCACCACCACTATGTAAGGCTTATGTCTCAGTGGCCCTTATACACCCAACAACACCAACACAGCACAACTCGTGACATACTTAATGACGCATTTTATTCATTCTAGAATATAATCATGTTTCTGTGTTATTAATATTGTTTATTATGTCATATTAAATGAGTTTTGATAGATAAATAAGCCGTAGATTTTTTATTAGTGGCATATTGAAGGACTATCTTGTCCTATCTCCAAACAAACTCTGCCACCGCAACAATTCCTAACATATGTAAAGGCATATTTAAATGATTGGGCGGCTGGGAATTCACGAATGTTTGAAGCCCGTGAAAGTGGAAAATGCGAAGGTTGAGGGAGACCAGTACTCACCTTTTCCCCTTTATTAAGACTACAAATATTTTGAGGTAAATAATAAGTGTAGGTAGTAGGTTGGTAGACAGCAACCACCCAGGGAAGTACTCCCGTCCTGCCAGATGGCTGTGAAACAGAAACCTGTAACCGTTTTACATGATGGTAGGATTGCTGGTGACTTTTTCTGTCTCATAAACACGCTAGATAACAGGGATATCTTGCTACTCCTACTTACACTTTGGTCACACTTCACAGACACACACATGCATATATATATACATACATCTAGGTTTTTCTCCTTTTTCTAAATAGCTCTTGTTCTTCTTTATTTCTTCTATTGTCCATGGGGAAGTGAAAAAGAATCTTTCCTCCGTAAGCCATGCGTGTCGTATGAGGCTACTAAAATGCCAGAAGAAATGGGCTAGTAACCCCTTCTCCTGTAAAGATTTACTAAAAAAAAGAAGAAAAACTTTATAAAACTGGGATGCTTGAATGTGCGTGGATGTAGTGCGGATGACAAGAAACAGATTATTGCTGATGTTATTAATGAAAAGAAGTTGGATGTCCTGGCCCTAAGTGAAACAAAGCTGAAGGGGGTAGGGGAGTTTTGGTGCGGGGAAATAAATGGGATTAAATCTGGAGTATCTGAGAGAGTTAGACCTAAGGAAGGGGTAGCAATAATGTTGAAGGATCAGTTATGGAAGGAGAAAAGAGAATATGAATGTGTAAATTCAAGGATTATGTGGATTAAAGTAAAGGTTGGATGCAAAAAGTGGGTCATAATAAGCGTGTATGCACCTGGAGAAGAGAGGAATGTAGAGGAGAGAGAGAGAGAGATTTTGGGAGATGTTAAGTGAATGTATAGGAACCTTTGAACCAAGTGAGAGAGTAATTGTGGTAGGGGACCTGAATGCTAAAGTAGGAGAAACTTTTAGAGAGGGTGTGGTAGGTAAGTTTGGGGTGCCCGGTGTAAATGATAATGGGAGCCCTTTGATTGAACTTTGTATAGAAAGGGGTTTAGTTATAGGTAATACATATTTTAAGAAAAAGAGGATAAATAAGTATACAAGATATGATGTAGGGCAAAATGACAGTAGTTTGTTGGATTATGTATTGGTAGATAAAAGACTGTTGAGTAGACTTCAGGATGTACATGTTTATAGAGGGGCCACAGATAGATCACTTCTTAGTTGTAGCTACACTGAGAATAAAAGGTAGATGGGATACAAGGAGAATAGAAGCATCAGGGAAGAGAGAGGTGAAGGTTTATAAACTAAAAGAGGAGGCAGTTAGGGTAAGATATAAACAGCTATTGGAGGATAGATGGGCTAACGAGAGCATAGGCAATGGGGTTGAAGAGGTATGGGGTAGGTTTAAAAATGTAGTGTTAGAGTGTTCAGCAGAAGTTTGTGGTTACAGGAAAGTGGGTGCAGGAGGGAAGAGGAGCGATTTGTGGAATGATGATGTAAAGAGAGTAGTAAGGGAGAAAAAGTTAGCATATGAGAAGTTTTTATAAAGTAGAAGTGATGCAAGGAGGGAAGAGTATATGGAGAAAAAGAGAGAGGTTAAGAGAGTGGTGAAGCAATGTAAAAAGAGAGCAAATGAGAGAGTGGGTGAGATGTTATCAACAAATTTTGTTGAAAATAAGAAAAAGTTTTGGAGTGAGATTAACAAGTTAAGGAAGCCTAGAGAACAAATGGATTTGTCAGTTAAAAATAGGAGTGGAGAGTTATTAAATGGAGAGTTAGAGGTATTGGGAAGATGGAGGGAATATTTTGAGGAATTGTTAAATGTTTAAGAAGATATGGAAGCTGTGTATAGGGAAAGGAGGAATAACAGCTTGTAGGAGTGAGGAAGAGCCAGTTGTGAGTGTGGGGAAGTTCGTGAGGCAGTAGGTAAAATGAAAGGGGGTAAGGCAGCTGGGACTGATGGGATAAAGATAGAAATGTTAAAAGCAGGTGGGGATATAGTTTTGGAGTGGTTGGTGCTATTATTTAATAAAAGTATGGAAGATGGTAAGGTACCTAGGGATTGGAAGAGAGCATGCATAGTTTCTTTGTATAAAGGCAAAGGGGACTAAAGAAAGTGCAAAAAATTATAGGGGGATAAGTCTGTTGAGTATACCTGGTAAAGTGTATGGTAGAGTTATTGTTGAAAGAATTAAGAGTAAGATGGAGAATAGGATAGCAGATGAACAAGGAGGCTTTAGGAAAGGTAGGGAGTGTGTGGATCAGGTGTTTACAGTGAAACATATAAGTGAACAGTATTTAGATAAGGCTAAAGAGGTTTTTGTGGCATTTATGGATTTGGAAAATTTGTATGACAGGGTGGATAGGGACGCAATGTGGCAGATGTTGCAGGTGTATGGTGTAGGAGGTAGGTTACTGAAAGCAGGAAGAGTTTTTACGAGGATAGTGAGGCTCAAGTTAGAGTATGTAGGAAAGAGGGAAATTATTTCCCAGTAAAAGTAGGCCTTAGACAAGGATGTGTGATGTCACCGTGGTTGTTTAATATATTTATAGGTGGGGTTGTAAGAGAAGTAAATGAGGGGGTCTTGGCAAGAGGTGTGCAGTTAAAAGATAAAGAATCACACATAAAGTGGGAGTTGTCACAGTTGTTCTTTGCTGATGACACTGTGCTCTTGGGAGATTCTGAAGAGAAGCTGCTGAGGTTGGTGGATGAATTTGATAGGGTATGTAAAAGAAGAAAATTAAAAGTGAATACAGGAAAGAGTAAGGTTATGAGGATAACAAAAAGATTAGGTGATGAAAGATTGGATATCAGATTGGAGGGAGAGAGTATGGAGGAGGTGAATGCATTCAGATATTTGGGAGTGGAAGTGAAAGCAGATGGGTCTATGAAAGATGAGCAGAATCAGAGAATTGATGAGGGGAAAAGGGTGAGTGGTGCACTTAGGAGTCTGTGGAGACAAAGAACTTTGTCCTTGGAGGCAAAGAGGGGAATGTATGAGAGTATAGTTTTACTAACGCTCTTATATGGGTGTGAAGCATGGGTGATGAATGTTGCAGCGAGGAGAAGGCTGGAGGCAGTGGAGATGTCATGTATGAGGGCAATGTATGGTGTGAATATAATGCAGAGAATTCGTATTTTGGAAGTTTGGAGGAGGTGCGGGATTGCCAAAACTGTTGTCCAGAGGGCTGAGGAAGGGTTGTTGAGGTGGTTCAGACATGTAGAGAGAATGGAGTGAAACAGAATGACTTCAAAAGTGTATCAGTCTCTAGTGGAAGGAAGGCGGGATAGGGGTCGGCCTAGGAAAGGTTGGAGGGAGGGGGTAAAGGAGGTTTTTTGTGCGAGGGGCTTGGACTTCCAGCGGGCATGCGTGAGGGTGTTTGATAGGAGTGAATGGAAACAAATGGTTTTTAATACTTGACGTGCTGTTGGAGTGTGAGCAAAGTAACATTTATGAAGGGATTCAGGGAAACCGGCAGGCCGGACTTGAGTCCTGGAGATGGGAAGTGCAGTGCCTGCACTCTGAAGGAGGGGTGTTAATGTTGCAGTTTAAAAACTGTAGTGTAAAGCACCCTTCTGGCAAGACAGTGATGGAGTGAATGATGGTGAAAGTTTTTCTTTTTCAGGCCACCCTGTCTTGGTGGGAATCGGCCAGTGTGTTAATAATAATAAAAAAAAATAAGTGTACTTTGTGTGTATTTTACTTTTTATTGTTTTTTAATGCCTAGTTCTATTGCTAACTTAATATATGTTGGAGTAAACTTATCTGGCATTTATATGCATTTATTAGTGGAAAAAATGACGTTCTTCTTTCTGGCGATGTCTGCTTTCCGGCAGTAGCCTGGAACCTAACCTGCCATGTAAATGGGTCCCTACTGTATACGTCTCCAACATTATCATTATGCAAAACAGAGGCAAGTGCATTTTAGCTAAATTTACCAATAAAACAACACATTCTGCCAGGACCTAATCTCATGATCCAGACCACATCCACCATTACCTGACTTTGGCTGCCTACACTTGACCTGGACTCCCCACCTTGCCATAACTTGTCAGGCTACTTCAGTTATACCAGATAGAACATTTCATCTTCCTCTGACCTCAGTCTCACCCAGCACCTGTCTCCACCACTGATCAGCATTATATACAGTGTAAGTTGTTTATTTTGATATTTTGTGTTCTTGATACAGCCTCATGTTGCTGAAACATCATAGTACAGGTCTGCCATCACAAATCCGGCAATCAGTTATTCGGTTCCTTCAGTTATTCGGCACTAATTTTGGCTAGCATAATTTTAAATTTCCAGGGTCACCACACCAACCTGCTGGTACTGTTTGGTGGTGCTACTTGTTGCATAAGTCATTCCAGTTTCTTTTTCTCCATTTATTGTTTTAACCTGCTTACTTTTAGCCCTAGCCATGGCTCCAATGAATAAAAGAAATGCTTCTCATTATGTAAAGCACCTACACAGTACATTATCCATTAAAGATAAGGTGGCTTTGAAGCCACTGTCGGTTGTCATGAGCTGTCTCATGAAGCAGGAGAATATGCTTTATTATTATGCTAATATCAACACTACAGCTTATTTGCCTATCACAATTGATCTAATATGACATAAGAAACAATATAAATAACATAAAACATGTTAAATACTCCAGAAGGAATAATATTTGGCATAACACCGAGCAGTTCGACGGAGGTATGAAGAGGATATGGTAAACAAATACCATTCTCCTATTCTTGTCTTGGTGGCTTATGTTAGAGAAAACGGAGTATAGCATAGGGCTAACTATGATATACACTCGTACTCCACCATAAACATGAAGCAAAAAAGTTATTTTCTCTCTATAGATTATCACACATAGCAGCATATGTGTAGAGAACCTAGGATAACCCCAAAAAAGTCAACGTGGCTTATTTTTAGTACCTGGCTTGGATTAGCCATATATGATTTTTGGTAAATATTTGATTCTCAGCCAGGGTAGAAACATTAGGCATGTTTCTTTACACCTGTTGTCTTTGTTTACCCATCAGTAAATGGGTACCTGGGTGTTAGTCGACTAGTGTTTACCTGGAGTTTACCTGGAGAGAGTTCCGGGGGTCAACGCCCCCGCGGCCCGGTCTGAGACCAGGCCTCCTGGTGGATCAGAGCCTGATCAACCAGGCTGTTGCTGCTGGCTGCACGCAAACCAACATACGAGCCACAGCCCGGCTGATCCGGAACTGACTTTAGGTGCTTGTCCAGTGCCAGCTTGAAGACTGCCAGGGGTCTGTTGGTAATCCCCCTTATGTGTGCTGGGAGGCAGTTGAACAGTCTCGGGCCCCTGACACTTATTGTATGGTCTCTTAACGTGCTAGTGACACCCCTGCTTTTCATTGGGGGGATGGTGCATCGTCTGCCAAGTCTTTTGCTTTCGTAGTGGGTGATTTTCGTGTGCAAGTTCGGTACTAGTCCCTCTAGGATTTTCCAGGTGTATATAATCATGTATCTCTCCCTCCTGCGTTCCAGGGAATACAGGTTTAGGAACCTCAAGCGCTCCCAATAATTGAGGTGTTTTATCTCCGTTATGCGCGCCGTGAAAGTTCTCTGTACATTTTCTAGGTCGGCAATTTCACCTGCCTTGAAAGGTGCTGTTAGTGTGCAGCAATATTCCAGCCTAGATAGAACAAGTGACCTGAAGAGTGTCATCATGGGCTTGGCCTCCCTAGTTTTGAAGGTTCTCATTATCCATCCTGTCATTTTTCTAGCAGATGCGATTGATACAATGTTATGGTCCTTGAAGGTGAGATCCTCCGACATGATCACTCCCAGGTCTTTGACGTTGGTGTTTCGCTCTATTTTGTGGCCAGAATTTGTTTTGTACTCTGATGAAGATTTAATTTCCTCATGTTTACCATATCTGAGTAATTGAAATTTCTCATCGTTGAACTTCATATTGTTTTCTGCAGCCCACTGAAAGATTTGGTTGATGTCTGCCTGGAGCTTTGCAGTGTCTGCAATGGAAGACACTGTCATGCAGATTCGGGTGTCATCTGCAAAGGAAGACACGGTGCTGTGGCTGACATCCTTGTCTATGTCGGATATAAGGATGAGGAACAAGATGGGAGCGAGTACTGTGCCTTGTGGAACAGAGCTTTTCACCGTAGCTGCCTCGGACTTTACTCTGTTGACGACTACTCTCTGTGTTCTGTTAGTGAGGAAATTATAGATCCATCGACCGACTTTTCCTGTTATTCCTTTAGCACGCATTTTGTGCGCTATTACGCCATGGTCACACTTGTCGAAGGCTTTTGCAAAGTCTGTATATATTACATCTGCATTCTTTTTGTCTTCTAGTGCATTTAGGACCTTGTCGTAGTGGTCCAATAGTTGAGACAGACAGGAGCGACCTGTTCTAAACCCATGTTGCCCTGGGTTGTGTAACTGATGGGTTTCTAGATGCGTGGTGATCTTGCTTCTTAGGACCCTTTCAAAGATTTTTATGATATGGGATGTTAGTGCTATTGGTCTGTAGTTCTTTGCTGTTGCTTTACTGCCCCCTTTGTGGAGTGGGGCTATGTCTGTTGTTTTTAGTAACTGTGGGACGACCCCCGTGTCCATGCTCCCTCTCCATAGGATGGAAAAGGCTCGTGATAGGGGCTTCTTGCAGTTCTTGATGAACACAGAGTTCCATGAGTCTGGCCCTGGGGCAGAGTGCATGGGCATGTCATTTATCGCCTGTTCGAAGTCATTTGGCGTCAGGATAACATCGGATAGGCTTGTGTTAATCAAATTTTGTGGCTCTCTCATAAAAAATTCATTTTGATCTTCGACTCTCAGTCTGGTTAGCGGCTTGCTAAAAACTGAGTCATATTGGGACTTGAGTAGCTCACTCATTTCCTTGTTGTCATCTGTGTAGGACCCATCTTGTTTAAGTAGGTGCCCAATACTGGACGTTGTTCTCGATTTTGATTTGGCATAGGAGAAGAAATACTTTGGGTTTCTTTCGATTTCATTTATGGCTTTTAGTTCTTCCCGCGATTCCTGACTCCTAAAGGATTCTTTTAGCTTAAGTTCGATGCTTGCTATTTCTCTGACCAGTGTCTCCCTACGCATTTCAGATATATTGACCTCTTTTAGCCGCTCTGTTATTCTTTTCCGTCGCCTGTAAAGGGAGCGCCTGTCTCTTTCTGTTTTACATCTACTCCTCCTTTTTCTTAGAGGAATAAGCCTTGTGCATACATCGAGTGCTACCGAGTTAATCTGTTCTAGGCATAAGTTGGGGTCTGTGTTGCTTAGTATATCTTCCCAGCTTATATCGGTTAGGACTTGGTTTACTTGGTCCCACTTTATGTTTTTGTTATTGAAGTTGAATTTGGTGAATGCTCCCTCGTGACTAATCTCATTATGTCGGTCTGGGGCTCCACGCATACATGACTGAACCTCAATTATGTTGTGATCTGAGTATATTGTTTTTGATATGGTGATATTTCTTATCAGATCATCATTGTTAGTGAAGATGAGGTCTAGTGTATTCTCCAGTCTAGTAGGCTCTATTATTTGCTGGTTTAAATTGAATTTTGTGCAGAGATTTAAAAGCTCGCGTGAGTGTGAGTTTTCATCAGAGGTGCCTCCTGGTGTTATTACTGCAACAATATTATTTGCTATATTCCTCCATTTTAGGTGCCTTAAGTTGAAATCCCCCAGGAGCAAGATGTTGGGTGCAGGAGCTGGAAGGTTTTCCAGACAGTGGTCAATTTTTAACAGCTGTTCCTGGAATTGCTGGGATGTTGCATCCGGTGTGGGTGTTATCCTGGGACACTGACCTAATTTTCTTGAAATACTCAGCATAACAAGTGCCTTTCTATACAGTAGTATGTCACTCGTATTGTAGATAGTGACCCTCGTGTTGTAGATAGTCTTAATGACCCTCGTGTAGTAGATAGTCTTTTTAGTATGATAATAAGATGTTATCTTCATTATAGAATAATAAGAAAATATAACATTTATATTATAATAATAAGGTAAAAGAACCCCAATGGAAATAAGTCACTGTGTCTGACTTTTTTGAGTTATCCTAGGTTCTCTACACATATGCTGCTATGTATGATAATTCTATGTAACTGTATTTGTGTATACAGTGAACCCCTGGTTCGCGATACTAATCCGTTCCTGAGAGCTTATCGTAAACCAAAAATATCTGAAAGTGAATCAATTTTCCCCATAAGAAATAATGGAAATCAAATTAATCCGTGCAAGACACCCAAAAGTATGAAAAAAAAAACTTTTACCACAAGAAATATTAAGTTTAATGCAATAGAATAGTAATCACAGTAACAACAATAACAATAAATAACAATAAATAATGAAAGAATAATTGACTTACCTTTAATGAAGATCTGGTGATGATTGATGGGATGGGAGGAGGGGAGAGTGTGGATGGTGTTAGCATTTAGAAAGGGAATCCCCCTCCATTAGGACTTGAGGTAGCAAGTCCTTTTCCGGGGTTACTTCCCTTCTTCTTTTAATGCCACTAGGACCAGCTTGAGAGTCACTGGACTTCTGTCGCACAACATAACTGGCAGCCTCACCATGCCTAATCACACTATGTATGCCACTACGATTCTTAAATCTTTCAAACTAACCTTTGCTGGCCTTAAATTTACTCACATCACCACTAGTTGCAGGCAATTTCTTTACCAAATCGTCATGCAACTGCCTAGCCTTTTCACAAATGATTGCTTGAGAGATGCTATCTCCTGCTATCTGTTTTTCATTTATCCACACCAATAACAGTCTCTCAACATTTTCTAACACTTGTGGTCGCTGTTTCGTAATCACAGTTGCACCTTTTGCAAGAACAGCTTCCTTGATTGCCGTTTTCTTGCTCACTATAGTAGAGATGGTTGATTGGGGTTTGCTATACAACCTGACCAGCTCCGACACACGCACTCCACTTTCATACTTTGCAATTATCTCTTTCTTCATTTCAACAGTCATTAGCACCCTTGGTCTCGAAAGGTTGGCACTGGGAGCTTTCTTGGGGCCCATGGTGACTTATTTTGCAAAAACAGGCACCAAAAACAGTGATAATATGGATAATATGGAGTGTACCGAATGTATCCTTAGATGCGCGCACACTGGCTAGCTTGTAAACACTGGCACACACAGGGCAGTTCAGGCCACACATGGACACGTCTCGTATGAACCACATCGCATACCGGATTTTGTATCGGGAAGCGAGGCAAATTTTCTGCGATATAATGCATCGGTTACCGGATTTATCGGATACCGATAGCATCGCGAACCAGGGGTCCAGTGTACCTGAATAAACTTACTTACTTACTGATGTCAGCTTGGCCTGTATACCTTGTACATGTACGTGTAGTAAATAAAGATATTATTATTATTATTATTATTATTATATTATTATTTTCTCAGTTGTTTGTTGGGTTATCTTATTCAAACTTGAGCAATGTATGATGGAAATATACTTCTTCACGTACACCAAAAATGAAAGAAATCAGACCATAAATAGCGGAGTTCACTTCTCAGCCATTAGCGGCTGCTTAGCAGTAAATTTTTGTATGGTTGTTACGGTTATATATTCTCATTTTTTCGGTCTCATTTGATAGAATGAAAGATATATTACAGAAATAGATATAATTTTGATTGCTTTCATGACGAAAAGTACCTTGAAATTGCGCTCACAGTAGCGAAAATGTTCTATTTAGCGAAACTCAAGAGTAAACAAATGACGTCACCGTCCAATACCTGTCCGCCTGCCAGTCCAAATTCCAGTACGGAGTCAAAAATGGCTTGACATTATTTATACAATTATTACAATAATGCAGCAGTCTGCATAACAGTAAATCTTTTATTTTTATTTGTGAATAAAAATTCCAAATGGTAAGCAAGAGTAATATAAGAGGGGCCTGGAGCCGTGACTAATGAACAGAGAAAATGTTATTTTAGTGCCAGGAATGTCTACATTGTTTATTCTGGACACTATTTTGAAATTGGCATCTGTTGAAATTTGTGTGAAATTGGCCAAATTACCAATTTCTGACCACTTTATTGGGTGAATGGGCAGTTTCTTGTACTCAGTTGACAGAATAGAAGTAAATAAGTTTATTCAGATATACACAAATACAGTTACATAGATTATCATACATAGCAGCGTATGTATAGAGAACCTAGGATAACCCAGAAAAGTCAGACAAAGTGACTTATTTCCAGTACCTGGCTTGGGCTTGCCATATATGATTTTTGGTAAATATTTTTTTTTCTCAGTTGTTTGTTGGGCTATCTCATTGAAACTTGGGCAATGTATGATGGAAAGCTGCTTCTTAACGTACAACAAAAATAAAAATGACAGACGATAAATAAGGGAGTTCACTTCTCAGCCATTAGCCGCCTCTTTGCAGTATATTTTCGTATGGTTTTTATGGTTGTATTCTCATTTTTTGGACTCATTTGATATAATGGAAGATATATTACAGAAATAGACATGATTTTGATTGCTTTCATGACAAAAAGTACCTTGAAATTGAGCTCAAAGTAGCGGAAATGTTTGATTTTTGCCGATGTTCAATGAACTGTGTAAGTCAAGTTGGTTAATTTTATTAAGTGTATTCTAACTTAACCACTCTGTAATTCGGCAAACTCAGTAATCCGGCACACTACAGGTCCCAGTGATGCCGGATTTGTGATGGAGGACCTGTAGTAAATGTTTTTACTTGCTGTTTGTGTCTTTTTAACCATTCACAAGGTGTTTCATAGCCTCCATTAAATATCTGAGTTTTTAGTTTTTGTCTATTTTGTTTTGCCTGGTCAGAGATATCATTGCTTCACATTTACACAAGTTCTTGATGTTTTTTCATGCGAATCATGCTTCATGAAAACCAGCATTAAAAAAATAAATTGAGCAACAGACTCGTGAAATTCTGCCTTTTTTGATGATAAATGATGAGGTGCAGGCATACAAATAATTTAATAATAGATTCTGGTCATGTCATCGCTTTACTTTTATCATTATATATTTGTTTCAGATTTGCCCAGAAGGCATTGTGTTGTTTGCTGTTTGCAAAACTATCAGGTGTTACTGTAATTTCTGCAAGCTCATACCAGTACAGTGTAACTTTAGATATAAACCTTCATCTTCGTCATTGACCTGAAGTGTTCTTGCAGCTCATATCCAGACCACGTGATCAAGCTTACTGTTCGTGACCTAGGAAGAGAGGACTTGCTGGAATCAGTAGCCAGACGATTCCATGAGAGGATACTAGTTGGCCAGGGGAAGTATGAACTGCTGAGACTATTACGTTACTCTGACGCTTTTACTACCAACCCTGAGGAGGCACGCATCCATGCTGTTCCTTTGCACCAGGTGAGTGTTATGCATTTATTGTTGTGGGTGTACTTGATATGTGTGTACTTCACCTGATGCTGTAGTTGTACTGCACTTGTTGCTGCAAATGTACTTGTTATAGGTGTACTCCACTTACTGCTGCTGCAGTTTTTGTACTGCACTTGTTCATGTAGGTATATCCAGGAATGGGGTCAAGTATGTACATACAAAAAATTTGCAGATATAAGTATGTTAACTCAGAAAAAGGGTAAAATTCCAGTACACATATTTATTGCTGCAAACACTTGTGGAATATAGCTGCGGTATAGAAAAAGGCATGCTCTGTACCACAATGTTTTAAACCTTTTTGGTTTAAAACAGCAACTTTGCACTGTATTTTTGTATGGTATTTATGGTTGTATTCTAGTTTTCCTGGTCTCATTTTATAGAATGGAAGACATATTAAAAAAAATGAGATGATTTTGATTGGTTTCACAATGAAAAGTACCTTGTAATTGAGCTCAAAGTAGCAGAAAAGTTCGATTTTTGCCAAAGTTCAAAAGTAAACAAATCATGCCACGCATCCAATACACATCAACTAATGAGTCTAATATTCTTTCACAAGTGTGCTGATATTATTTATACCATTTCTACACTAATGCAGTAGTCTGCATAATAGTAAATCTTCTATTTTTTGTGAGAATAAAAATTCAAAGTAGAAAGCAAAAGAAATGTAAGAGGGGCCCGGGGACGTAACTAATGAACAGAGGAAATGTTATTTTAGTGCCAGGAATGTCTGTCTTGTTTATTCTGGACCCTATTTGGAAACTGGCATCTTTTGAAATTTGTGTGAAACTGGCAAAATTGCTAATTTCTGACCACTTTACTGGATAGTTGAAATAGGTAAATGGGTGGTTTCACATACTCATTCTATAGAAACAACGGAATTCTAGCGAAATAGTTATGATTTTTGTCAACTAGTGCATTAGAATTAGCCAAAAATAGGGCTCAAAGTGGGCGAAATCACTGAGACCGCTATTATATATTCGCCGTTTTCGTCCCATACATTAGTTGATTTCGTACATTCCAGTTCATCAGAGTAATAGTTGGCAGTGCCTCCTCTTGATTGGTCGGGCCTGCACTGACCCACATGGAACCAGTAATGACCAAAATAAAGCTGCTAATGATGTAAAAAGCTGACCAATTACAACTAAAAGAGGACTGCCCAGCATACCAAACACCAGCCTTCTGCCAGACATAATACAGTGGTCCCTCGTTGTTCGTAATTAATCCGTTCCTGGAGCCGTTACTATAAGCGAAATTTACGATTTACGAATCAATTTTCCCCATAAGAAATAATGTAAATTCAATTAATCCGTTCCTGACACCCAGAAGTATTAAAACAAAAAAATTTTTAACATGAAATATGCATGTAGTACATAAACAATACAATGGGAAATGATGAATGAAACATTAACAGCATAACACTTACCTTTATTGGAGATTCTTCTTAGTGTATGGGAGACTGGAGGAGGAGAGAGAGTGGATTGTTTATAGTTTGGAAGGGGAATCCCCTTGCATCAACACCTCAGGTACCATTTGCTTTTCTGGGGTTGCTTCTCTTCTCTGTTTCTTAATGCCACTAGGACCACCTTGAGAGTCACTGGAGTCCTGTCTCACAAAATAACTGTGGAGAGAGCTCTGTTTCTGGCGTCTCTTTAACACTTCCCTAAAATGGCCCAAGACTTTGTCACTGTACATGTTGCCAACCTGGCTTGCAACAACCTTGTTAGGGTGATGTTTCTCCATAAAGCTTTCCATCTTACCCCACATAGTAAAAATCTCTTTAATTTCTGAAGAAGGCACCTTCTTCCATCTCTCTTCCTCCTCCTCTGCAGCAAGATTCTGAGCTACAATGTGTTGCTCCTCCTGCTGAAGCTCTTGCAGCTCCTCAGTGGTGAGCTCTTCATTGTGGTCTTCCACCAATTCTTCCACATCCTCCAAACTCACATCTAACCCCATGGAACTCCCCAGTGCCACAATTGATTTTACAACAGACATAGGCTCATTAGGGTCAGTCCCAAATTCTTCAAAATCCCTCTTGTCGACACAATCTGGCCACAATTTTCTCCAGGCAGAGTTCAAAGTCCTGGTAGTCACTCCCTCCCAAGCCATACCTATAAGGGTTATGCAGTGGAGGATGCTGAAGTGTTCTCTCCAAAATTCCCTTAGGGTCAAGTGAGTGTCTGTGGTCACAGTCAAGCACCTGTGAAACACTGCTTTTGTGTAGAGTTTTTTAAAGTTTGCAATAACCTGCTGGTCCAAGGGTTGGAGGAGAGGAGTGGTATTCGGGGGCAAGAACTTTACTGTGATGAACCCAAACTCCTCGAAAATTAGGTCATCCAAGTTTGGAGGATGAGCAGGTGCATTGTCCATTACTAGCAGGCACTTGAGATCCAATTTCTTTTCCAGGAGATACTCCTTCACACTAGGGCCAAACACTTCATTGAACCACTCGACGAAAATTTCCCTTGTGACCCATGCCTTACTATTAGATTTCCAAAACACATACAATTTACTCTTCATAACATTGTTTTTCCTGAACACTCTGGGATTTTCAGAATGGTACACTAGTAATGGCTTCACTTTGAAATCCCCACTAGCATTAGCACAGAACATTAGCATCAGCCTGTCTTTCATAGGCTTGTGTCCTGGCATTGCTTTTTCCTCTTGTGCAATGAAGGTCCTCTTTGGCATTTTCTTCCAAAAGAGGCCTGTTTCATCCCAATTGAACACTTGTTCAGGTTTCATTCCTTCAGCCTCTATGTACTCCTGGAATTCATGCACGTATTTTTCAGCCGCCTTGTGGTCCAAACTGGCAGCCTCACCATGCCTTACCACACTGTGTATTCCAGTACGGTTCTTAAATCTCTCAAACCAGCCTTTGCTGGCCTTAAATTCACTCACTTCACCACTATTTGCAGGCAATTTCTTTACCAAATCTTCATGCAACTGCCTAGCCTTTTCACAAATAAACGAAGTCATAAGAGTATCTCCTGCTAATTGTTTCTCATTTATCCACACCAATAATAACTTCTCAACCTCTTCCAGTACTGGTGATCTCATTTTTGTCAGCATAGTTACTCCCTTTGCAACAACAGCATCCTTTATTTCATTTTTCTTGGCCACTATGGAACATAAGGTTGTGTAGGGTTTCTTATACATCCTGGACAGTTCGGCCACATTTGTACCACTTTCATATTGTTCAATGATGGTTTTTCTTAAATTCAGTCATATTTCTCACCTTCTTTACCACAGGCTTGGCACTAGGAGCTTTCTTTGGAGCCATGGTAGCTTATTTAGTACTTTTTTTTTTTTTTTTTTTTTTTTTTCAACAAGTTGGTCGTCTCCCACCGAGGCAGGGTGACCCAAAAAAGAAAGAAAATCCCCAAAAAGAAAATACTTTCATCATCATTCAACACTTTCACCACACTCACACATTATCACTGCTTTTGCAGAGGTGCTCATAATACAACAGTTTAGAAGCATATACGTATAAAGATACACAACATATCCCTCCAAACTGCCAATATCCCAAACCCCTCCTTTAAAGTGCAGGCATTGTACTTCCCATTTCCAGGACTCAAGTCCGACTATATGAAAATAACTGGTTTCCCTGAATCCCTTCACTAAATATTACCCTGCTCACACTCCAACAGATCGTCAGGTCCCAAGTATCATTCGTCTCCATTCACTCCTATGTAAAACGCTCATGCACGCTTGCTGGAAGTCCAAGCCCCTCGCCCACAAAACCTCCTTTACCCCCTCTTTCCAACCCTTTCGAGGACGACCCCTACCCCTCTTTCCTTCGCCTATAGATTTATATGCTTTCCATGTCATTCTACTTTGATCCATTCTCTCTAAATGACCAAACCACCTCAACAACCCCTCTTCTGCCCTCTGACTAATGCTTTTATTAACTCCACACCTTCTCCTAATTTCCACACTCCGAATTTTCTGCATAATATTTACACCACACATTGCCCTTAGACAGGACATCTCCACTGCCTCCAACCGTCTCCTCGCTGCTGCATTTACCACCCAAGCTTCACATCCATATAAGAGTGTTGGTACTACTATACTTTCATACATTCCCTTCTTTGCCTCCATAGATAACGTTTTTTGACTCCACATATACCTCAACGCACCACTCAACTTTTTTCCCTCATCAATTCTATGGTTAACCTCATCCTTCATAAATCCATCCGCCGACACGTCAACTCCCAAGTATCTGAAAACATTCACTTCTTCCATACTCCTCCTCCCCAATTTGATATCCAATTTTTCTTTATCTAAATCATTTGATACCCTCATCACCTTACTCTTTTCTATGTTCACTTTCAACTTTCTACCTTTACACACATTCTCAAATTCATCCACTAACCTTTGCAATTTTTCTTTAGAATCTCCCATAAGCACAGTATCATCAGCAAAAAGTAACTGTGTCAATTCCCATTTTGAATTTGATTCCCCATAATTTAACCCCACCCCTCTCCCGAACACCCTAGCATTTACTTCTTTTACAACCCCATCCATAAATATATTAAACAACCATGGTGACATTACACATCCCTGTCTAAGACCTACTTTTACCGGGAAGTATTCTCCCTCTCTTCTACACACCCTAACCTGAGCCTCACTATCCTCATAAAAGCTCTTTACAGCATTTAGTAACTTACCACCTATTCCATATACTTGCAACATCTGCCACATTGCTCCTCTATCCACTCTATCATATGCCTTTTCTAAATCCATAAATGCAATAAAAACTTCCCTACCTTTATCTAAATACTGTTCACATATATGCTTCAATGTAAACACTTGATCTACACATCCCCTACCCACTCTGAAGCCTCCTTGCTCGTCCGCAATTCTACATTCTGTCTTACCTCTAATTCTTTCAATTATAACCCTACCGTATACTTTTCCTGGTATACTCAGTAAACTTATTCCTCTATAATTTCTACAATCTCTTTTGTCCCCTTTCCCTTTATATAAACGGACTATACATGCTCTCCGCCAATCCCTAGGTACCTTCCCCTCTTTCATACATTTATTAAACAAAAATACCAACCACTCCAACACTATATCCCCCCCTGCTTTTAACATTTCTGTCATGATCCCATCAGTTCCAGCTGCTTTACCCCCTTTCATTCTACGTAATGCCTCACGTACCTCCACCACACTTACATTCTGCTCTTCTTCACTCCTAAAAGATGGTATACCTCCCTGGCCAGTGCATGAAATTACCGCCTCCCTTTCTTCCTCAACATTTAAAAGTTCCTCAAAATATTCTCGCCATCTACCTAATACCTCCCTCTCCCCATCTACTAACTCCCCTACTCTGTTTTTAACTGACAAATCCATACTATCCCTAGGCTTTCTTAACTTGTTTAACTCACTCCAAAATTTTTTCTTATTTTCATTAAAATTTCTTGACAGTGCCTCTCCCACTCTTTCATCTGCTCTCCTTTTGCACTCTCTCACCACTCTCTTCACCTTTCTTTTACTCTCCATATACTCTGCTCTTCTTATAACACTTCTGCTTTGTAAAAACCTCTCGTAAGCTACCTTTTTCTCTTTTATCACACCCTTTACTTCATCATTCCACCAATCACTCCTCTTTCCTCCTGCCCCCACCCTCCTATAACCACAAACTTCTGCCCCACATTCTAATACTGCATTTTTAAAACTATTCCAACCCTCTTCAACCCCCCCACTACTCATCTTTGCACTAGCCCACCTTTCTGCCAATAGTCGCTTATATCTCGCCCGAACTTCCTCCTCCCTTAGTTTATACACTTTCACCTCCCTCTTACTTGTTGTTGCCACCTTCCTCTTTTCCCATCTACCTCTTACTCTAACTGTAGCTACAACTAAATAATGATCCGATATATCAGTTGCCCCTCTATAAACATGTACATCCTGGAGCCTACCCATCAACCTTTTATCCACCAATACATAATCTAACAAACTACTTTCATTACGTGCTACATCATACCTTGTATATTTATTTATCCTCTTTTTCATAAAATATGTATTACTTATTACCAAATCTCTTTCTACACATAGCTCAATTAAAGGCTTCCCATTTACATTTACCCCTGGCACCCCAAATTTACCTACTACTCCCTCCATAACATTTTTACCCACTTTAGCATTGAAATCCCCAACCATCATTACTCTCACACTTGATTCAAAACTCCCCATGCATTCACTCAACATTTCCCAGAATCTCTCTCTCTCCTCTACACTTCTCTCTTCTCCAGGTGCATACACGCTTACTATAACCCACTTTTCACATCCAATCTTTATTTTACTCCACATAATCCTTGATTTTATACATTTGTAGTCCCTCTTTTCCTGCCATAGCTTATCCTTCAACATTATTGCTACTCCTTCTTTAGCTCTAACTCTATTTAAAACCCCTGACCTAATCCCATTTATTCCTCTCCATTGAAACTCTCCCACCCCCTTCAGCTTTGTTTCACTTAAAGCCAGGACATCCAGTTTCTTCTCATTCATAACATCCACAATCATCTCTTTCTTATCATTTGCACAACATCCACGCACATTCAGACTTCCCACTTTGACAATTTTCTTCTTCTTATTCTTTTTAGTAATCTTTACAGGAAAAGGGGTTACTAGCCCATTGTTCCCGGCATTTTAGTTGACTTTTACAACACGCATGGCTTACGGAGGAAAGATTCTTATTCCACTTCCCCATGGATATATAAGGAAAAGTAATAAGACCAAGAACTATTAAGATAAAATCAAAGAAAACTCAGATGAGTGTGTATAAATAAACGTGTACATGTATGTGTAGTGTGACCTAAGTGTTTACCTGGAGAGAGTTTCGGGGGTCAACGCCCCCGCGGCCCGGTCTGTGACCAGGCCTCCTGGTGGATCAGCGCCTGATCAACCAGGCTGTTGCTGCTGGCTGCACGCAAACCAACATACGAGCCACAGCCCGGCTGATCAGGAACTGACTTTAGGTGCTTGTCCAGTGCCAGCTTGAAGACTGCCAGGGGTCTGTTGGTAATCCCCCTTATGTGTGCTGGGAGGCAGTTGAACAGTCTCGGGCCCCTGACACTTATTGTATGGTCTCTTAACGTGCTAGTGACACCCCTGCTTTTCATTGGGGGGATGGTGCATCGTCTACCAAGTCTTTTGCTTTCGTAGTGAGTGATTTTCGTGTGCAAGTTCGGTACTAGTCCCTCTAGGATTTTCCAGGTGTATATAATCATGTATCTCTCCCTCCTGCATTCCAGGGAATACAGGTTTAGAAACCTCAAGCGCTCCCAGTAATTGAGGTGTTTTATCTCCGTTATGCGCGCCGTGAAAGTTCTCTGTACATTTTCTAGGTCGGCAATTTCACCTGCCTTGAAAGGTGCTGTTAGAGTGCAGCAATATTCCAGCCTAGATAGAACAAGTGACCTGAAGAGTGTCATCATGGGCTTGGCCTCCCTAGTTTTGAAGGTTCTCATTATCCATCCTGTCATTTTTCTAGCAGATGCGATTGATACAATGTTATGGTCCTTGAAGGTGAGATCCTCCGACATAATCACTCCCAGGTCTTTGATGTTGGTGTTTCGCTCTATTTTGTGGCCAGAATTTGTTTTGTACTCTGATGAAGATTTAATTTCCTCATGTTTACCATATCTGAGTAATTGAAATTTCTCATCGTTGAACTTCATATTGTTTTCTGCAGCCCACTGAAAGATTTGGTTGATGTCCGCCTGGAGCCTTGCAGTGTCTGCAATGGAAGACACTGTCATGCAGATTCGGGTGTCATCTGCAAAGGAAGACACGGTGCTGTGGCTGACATCCTTGTCTATGTCGGATATGAGGATGAGGAACAAGATGGGAGCTAGTACTGTGCCTTGTGGAACAGAGCTTTTCACCGTAGCTGCCTCAGACTTTACTCTGTTGACGACTACTCTCTGTGTTCTGTTAGTGAGGAAATTATAGATCCATCGACCGACTTTTCCTGTTATTCCTTTAGCGCGCATTTTGTGCGCTATTACGCCATGGTCACACTTGTCGAAGGCTTTTGCAAAGTCTGTATATATTACATCTGCATTCTTTTTGTCTTCTAGTGCATTTAGGACCTTGTCGTAGTGATCCAGTAGTTGAGACAGACAGGAGCGACCTGTTCTAAACCCATGTTGCCCTGGGTTGTGTAACTGATGGGTTTCTAGATGGGTGGTGATCTTGCTTCTTAGGACCCTTTCAAAGATTTTTATGATATGGGATGTTAGTGCTATTGGTCTGTAGTTCTTTGCTGTTGCTTTACTGCCCCCTTTGTGGAGTGGGGCTATGTCTGTTGTTTTTAGTAACTGAGGGACGACCCCCGTGTCCATGCTCCCTCTCCATAGGATGGAAAAGGCTCGTGATAGGGGCTTCTTGCAGTTCTTGATGAACACAGAGTTCCATGAGTCTGGCCCTGGGGCAGAGTGCATGGGCATGTCATTTATCGCCTGTTCGAAGTCATTTGGCGTCAGGATAACATCGGATAGGCTTGTGTTAATCAAATTTTGTGGCTCTCTCATAAAAAATTCATTTTGATCTTCGACTCTCAGTCTGGTTAGTGGCTTGCTAAAAACTGAGTCATATTGGGACTTGAGTAGCTCATTCATTTCCTTGCTGTCATCTGTGTAGGACCCATCTTGTTTAAGTAGGGGCCCAATACTGGAGGTTGTTCTCGATTTTGATTTAGCATAGGAGAAGAAATACTTTGGGTTTCTTTCTATTTCATTTATGGCTTTTAGTTCTTCCCGCGATTCCTGACTCCTAAAGGATTCTTTTAGCTTAAGTTCGATGCTTGCTATTTCTCTGACCAGTGTCTCCCTGCGCATTTCAGATATATTGACCTCTTTTAGCCGCTCTGTTATTCTTTTCCGTCGCCTGTAAAGGGAGCGCCTGTCTCTTTCTATTTTACATCTACTCCTCCTTTTTCTTAGAGGAATAAGCCTTGTGCATACATTGAGTGCCACCGAGTTAATCTGTTCTAGGCATAAGTTTGGGTCTGTGTTGCTTAGTATATCTTCCCAGCTTATATCGGTTAGGACTTGGTTTACTTGGTCCCACTTTATGTTTTTGTTATTGAAGTTGAATTTGGTGAATGCTCCCTCGTGACTAGTCTCATTTTGTCGGTCTGGGGCTCCACGCATACATGTCTGAACCTCAATTATGTTGTGATCTGAGTATATTGTTTTTGATATGGTGACATTTCTTATCAGATCATCACTGTTAGTGAAGATGAGGTCTAGTGTATTCTCCAGTCTAGTAGGCTCTATTATTTGCTGGTTTAAATTGAATTTTGTGCAGAGATTTAAAAGCTCGTGTGAGTGTGAGTTTTCATCAGAGCTGCCTCCTGGTGTTATTACTGCAACAATATTATTTGCTATATTCCTCCATTTTAGGTGCCTTAAGTTGAAATCCCCCAGGAGCAAGATGTTGGGTGCAGGAGCTGGAAGATTTTCTAGACAGTGGTCAATTTTTAACAGCTGTTCCTGGAATTGCTGGGATGTTGCATCCGGAGGCTTGTAGACTACCACAATGACTAGGTTTTGGTTCTTGACCTTTACTGCTAAAACTTCCACTACGTCATTTGAGGCATTAAGCAGTTCTGTGCAAACAAGTGACTCTGCAATGTACAGGCCAACCCCCCCCCTTTTGCCTGTTCACTCTGTCAAATCTGTATAGGTTGTAACCTGGGATCCATATTTCGTTGTAAGTAGAAGTAGCAAGACGTACCTGTAATCTTGCATATTTATGAGACAGACAAAAGACACAAGCAATCCTACCATCATGTAAAACAATTACAGGCTTTCGCTTTACACTCACTTGGCAGGACGGTAGTACCTCCCTGGGCGGTTGCTGTCTACCAACCTACTACCAACCTACTACTACTTGCAAGCACTAAAATAAATGGAATATTATGAAATATTTTGCTGGAGCACGTGAGGGGACCTTCGCTCACTGGTAAACAATGCCAGACTTGCTGCCGCCCTGGCTCACGCCGTGGGTACGCGTCCCGGACGAACTACGACTCGCGAGTCAACCTATGAAAAGCGAGTCCATGCTTATACAAAAATACCTCTATGATTGGCGAGTTTTACGATTGCCGGGAACTATGAAAAGCGGGGGACCACTGTACCAGCCAAGCAACAGTTACCACTTCAGTAAATCCATATCACCTCCACTAGTGATCTCATGGGATACAAGAGTAGAAAAAGCAACACCAAGACAGACACCAAACCTCCTAGGAAACTGTTACTCATAATGTCTACCCTGAAGGATGCCAGCGCATCTTCCACCCCCTCACCCCCATCCAGCCC
This sequence comes from Cherax quadricarinatus, assembly GCF_038502225.1. Taxonomy (NCBI): domain Eukaryota; kingdom Metazoa; phylum Arthropoda; class Malacostraca; order Decapoda; family Parastacidae; genus Cherax; species Cherax quadricarinatus. The sequence continues at coordinate 22,491,604 of NC_091349.1, forward strand.
AACACAACAACAACAATGGCGGACATCTCCAAAACATTCTCTGGATTCTCTCAACATTCATCCTCATCCTTGCCCTGCACCCAAGCTGACTTCTCTTCAACTATGGATAACACCCGAGATCTCTTCACCCCAAATGGCAACATAGACTACAACTCATCAACATCCACAGGTTTAGCTCAGGAATGCAGTCCTCAACAATGACCCGACACCATTGATAAAATTCTAACAGGAAAATAGTATGCTAAGACGGCAAAATGACCTAGAATGCCATCTTATGACACAAAACTCAAAAATTAGTGAACTAGAAAACAAACTCGTCTAAAGAACATGCTAACATGCACTCAACTATAGACACACATACTAAACAAATCAAAGCACTCCTGCTAATAAAAGATGAGATAAAAGTTAACAATAAAACCAGTGATATCAAGGAAGCTTGACTGCTAGGCCGGGTCAAAAGCAAAGTGTTATGTTAAAATTCAATTCCATTGTTGTCAAAAATGATCTAATAAGTTCCTCCGTCAAGAAAAGGAGCAATGTGTATGTAAATGAGTGCCTAACTAAATAACGACAGAACCTATTATACAGACTTCGAAAACTTAAGCGTGATACTGCAACAATAAAACAGTGCTTTACTCATGATGGCATTATCTTCGTAAAATTATCAGACACGGGTCGTAGGTTTGAAATAACAAATGATCAAGAACTAGCATGTTTCCTCTCATTCACTGGCTTGACTGAACCTCATTAAGCCATATCTCAACACAATATCAACCATGTACAGTGCTGTAGTATAGTAGAATTTTTATTATTATTATTATCACATTGGCCGATTCCCACCAAGGCAGGGTGGCCCGGAAAAGAAAAACTTTCACCATCATTCACTCCATCACTGTCTTGCCAGAAGGGTGCTTTACACTACAGTTTTTAAACTGCAACATTAACACCCCTCCTTCAGAGTGCAGGCACTGTACTTCCCATCTCCAGGACTCAAGTCCGGCCTGCCGGTTTCCCTGAACCCCTTCATAAATGTTACTTTGCTCACACTCCAACAGCACGTCAAGTATTAAAAACCATTTGTCTCCATTCACTCCTATCAAACACGCTCATGCATGCCTGCTGGAAGTCCAAGCCCCTCGCACACAAAACCTCCTTTACCCCCTCCATCCAGACTTTCCTAGGCCGACCCCTACCCTGCCTTCCTTCCACTACAGACTGATACACTTTTGAAGTCACTCTGTTTCGCTCCATTCTCTCTACATGTCCGAACCACCTCAACAACCCTTCCTCAGCCCTCTGGACAACAGTTTTGGTAATCCCGCACCTTCTCCTAACTTCCAAACTACGAATTCTCTGCATTATATTCACATCACATATTGCCCTCAGACATGACATCTCCACTGCCTCCACCCTTCTCCTCGCTGCAACATTCATCACCCATGCTTCACACCCATATAAGAGCGTTAGTAAAACTATACTCTCATACATTCCCCTCTTTGCCTCCAAGGACAAAGTTCTTTGTCTCCACAGACTCCTAAGTGCACCACTCACCCTTTTCCCCTCATCAATTCTGTGATTCACCTCATCTTTCATAGACCCATCCGCTGACACGTCCACTCCCAAATATCTGAATACATTCACCTCCTCCATACTCTCTCCCTCCAATCTGATATCCAATCTTTCATCACCTAATCTTTTTGTTATCCTCATAACCTTACTCTTTCCTGTATTCACTTTTAATTTTCTTTTGCATACCCTACCAAATTCATCCACCAATCTCTGCAACTTCTCTTCAGAATCTCCCAAGAGCACAGTGTCCTCAGCAGAGAGCAACTGTGACAACTTCCACTTTATGTGTGATTCTTTATCTTTTAACTCCACGCCTCTTGCCAAGACCCTCACATTTACTTCTCTTACAACCCTATCTATAAATACAGTGGACCCCCGCATAACGATGGCATCGCATAGCGATTTTTCCGCATAACGATTACTTTTATCGCAAAATTTTTGCCGCGCATACCGATTAAAAACCCGCATACCGATTTTCGTCCGAGACGCGTCCAATGTGCCCTCAGCCAGCCTCACATGTGCCGCTCCGTCCCATTGTTTACCAGCCAGCCTCCGCGGTAACATCCAAGCATACACTCGGAATATTTCGTATTATTACAGTGTTTTCGGTGCTGTTTCTGGAAAATAAGTGACCATGGGCCCCAAGAAAGCTTCTAGTGCCAACCCTGTGGTAAAAAGGGGGAGAATTAGTATGGAAATTAAGAAAGATTTTGAAGGGTTTGGGGCTAACCCTGAGAAGCCTATGCCAGTTGTGGAATCCATTGTGCCTACTTCAAAGATTAAGGAAATGTGTGCACAGTGGGTTGAACTGCAAACCTTTATAGATGAAAATCACCCTGACACAGCTGTTGCAAGCCGTGCTGGTGACTATTTCAATGACAATGTTGTGGCCCATTTTAGACAAATCGTAAAGGAACGGGAGGTACAGAGCTCTATGGACAGATTTGTTGTGCGACAGAGGTCCAGTGACTCTCAAGCTGGTCCTAGTGGCATTAAAAGAAGAAGGGAAGTAACCCCGGAAAAGGACTTGCTACCTCAAGTCGTAATGGAAGGGGATTCCCCTTCTAAACAGTAAGAAGATAATGCTCTCCCCTCCTCCCTTCCCATCAATCATCACCAGATCTTCAATAAAAGTAAGTGTCATTTAATTGTGCATGCCTTTTTCAGTTTGTGTGTATTAAAATTAACATTTCATGTGGTAAAAAAAATTTTTTTTCATACTTTTGGGCGTCTTGCACGGATTAATTTGATTTCCATTATTTCTTATGGGGAAAATTCATTCGCATAACGATTATTTCGCATAACGATGAGCCCTCTTGCACGGATTAAAATCGTTAACCGGGGGTCCACTGTACAGTGGACCCCCGGTTAACGAACTTTTTTCATTCCAGTAGTATGTTCAGGTGCCAGTACTGACCGAATTTTTTCCCATAAGGAATATTGTGAAGTAGATTAGTCCATTTCAGACCCCCAAACATACACGTACAAACGCACTTACATAAATACAGTGGACCCCCGGTTAACGATTTTAATCCGTGCAAGAGGGGTAATTGTTATGCGAAATAATCGTTATGTGAATGAATTTTCCCCATAAGAAATAATGGAAATAAAATTAATCCGTGCAAGACACCCAAAAGTATGAAAAAAAATTTTTTTTTACCACATGAAATATTAATTTTAATACACACAAACTGAAAAAGGCATGCACACTTACATGACACTTACTTTTATTGAAGATCTGGTGATGATTGATGGGATGGGAGGAGGGGAGAGCATTATCTTCTTACTGTTTAGAAGGGGAATCCCCTTCCATTAGGACTTGAGGTAGTAAGTCCTTTTCTGGGGTTACTTCCCTTCTTCTTTTAATGCCACTAGGGCCAGCTTCAGAGTCACTGGACTTCTTTCGCACAAGATATCTGTCCATAGTGGCCTGTACCTCTCGTTCCTTTATCACTTCCCTAAAGTGTTTCACAACATTGTCAGTGTACAGGTTGCCAACACGGCTTGCAATAGCTGTGTGAGGGTGATTTTCATCCATGAAGGTTTGCACTTCAAGCCACTTTGCACAGATTTCCTTTATCTTTGTAGTAGGCAACTTCTTCAATTTCTCTCTCCCCTCCTCTGAACCAGTTTCCCCAGGTCTGGCCTCTTGCTCTTGAAGTTGATCTATCAGCTCATCAGTGGTTAGTTCTTCATTGTCCTCCTCCACCAACTCTTCCACATCCTCCCCACTAACCTCCAACCCCAAGGACTTTCCCAATGCCACAATGGATTCCTCAACTGGCACAGGATTCTCAGGGTTAGCCTCAAACCCTTCAAAATCCCTTTTGTCTACACATTCTGGCCACAGTTTCTTCCAAGCAGAGTTCAAGGTCCTCTTAGTCACTTCCTCCCAAGCCTTACCTATAAGGTTTACACAATTGAGGATATTAAAGTGATCTCTCCAAAACTCTCTTAGAGTCAGTTGAGTTTCTGAGGTCATTACAAAGCACCTTTCAAACAGAGCTTTTGTGTACAGTTTCTTGAAGTTGGAAATAACCTGCTGGTCCATGGGCTGCAGGAGAGGAGTGGTATTAGGAGGCAAAAACTTCACCTTAATGAAGCTCATGTCCCCATAAAGTCGCTCTGCCACGTCTGTAGGATGACCAGGGGCATTGTCTAACACCAGGAGGCACTTAAGTTCTAATTTCTTTTCAGTTAGGTAATCTTTCACATTGGGGGCAAATGCATGGTGTAACCAGTTATAGAAAAATTCCCTAGTGACCCATGCCTTACTGTTTGCCCTCCACAGCACACACAAATTATCCTTGAGGACATTCTTTTGCCTGAACGCTCTGGGAGTTTCAGAGTGATACACTAATAAAGGCTTCACTTTGCAATCACCAGTAGCATTGGCACACATGAGAAGAGTAAGCCTGTCTTTCATAGGCTTATGTCCTGGGAGTGCCTTTTCCTCCTGAGTAATGTAGGTCCTGCTTGGCATTTTCTTCCAGAACAGGCCTGTTTCATCACAATTAAACACTTGTTCAGGTTTCAGTCCTTCAGTTTCTATGTACTCCTTGAATTCCTGCACATATTTTTCAGCCGCTTTGTGGTCCGAACTGGCAGCCTCACCATGCCTTATCACACTATGGATGCCACTACGCTTCTTAAATCTCTCAAACCAACCTTTGCTGGCCTTAAATTCACTCACATCATCACTAGTTGCAGGCATTTTTTTAATTAAATCGTCATGCAACTTCCTAGCCTTTTCACATATGATCGCTTGAGAGACGCTATCTCCTGCTAGCTGTTTTTCATTTATCCACACCAATAAGAGTCTCTCAACATCTTCCATCACTTGCGATCTTTGTTTCGAAAACACAGTTAAACCTTTGGCAAGAACAGCTTCCTTGATTGTCTTTTTGGTGCCCACAATAGTAGCGATGGTTGATTGGGGTTTCTTGTACAACTTGACTAGGTCGGCGATACGCACTCCACTTTCATACTTATCAATGATCTCTTTCTTCATTTCAATGGGTATTCTTACCCTTATTGGTGTACGGTTGGCACTAGAAGCTTTCTTGGGGCCCATGGTCACTTATTTTCCAGAAACAGCACCGAAAACACTGTAATAATACGAAATATTCCGAGTGTATGCTTGGATGTTAGCGCGGAGGCTGGCTGGTAAACAATGGCACGGGCGGCACATGTGAGGCTGGCTGAGGGCGCACATTGGACGCGTCTCGGACGAAAATCGGTGAGCGGGTTTTTAATTGGTATGCGCGGCAAAAATTTTGTGATTAAAGTAAGCGGTATGCGAAATAATCGCTATGTGATGCCATCGTTATGCGGGGGTCCACTGTACACTTACATAATTGGTCGCATTTGGAGGTGATCGTTAAGCGGGGGTCCACTGTATATTAAACAACCACGGTGACATCACACATCCTTGTCTAAGGCCTACTTTTACTGGGAAATAATTTCCCTCTTTCCTACATACTCTAACTTGAGCCTCACTATTCTCGTAAAAACTCTTCACTGCTTTCAGTAACCTACCTCCTACACCATACACCTGCAACATCTGCCACATTGCCCCCCTATCCACCCTGTCATACGTCTTTTCCAAATCCATAAATGCCACAAAGACCTCTTTAGCCAGTTGTGAGTGTGGGGGAAGTTCGTGAGGCAGTAGGTAAAATGAAAGGGGGTAAGGCAGCCGGGAATGATGGGATAAAGATAGAAATGTTAAAAGCAGGTGGGGATATAGTTTTGGAGTGGTTGGTGCAATTATTTAATAAATGTATGGAAGAGGGTAAGGTACCTAGGGATTGGCGGAGATCATGCATAGTTCCTTTGTATAAAGGCAAAGGGAATAAAAGAGAGTGCAAAAATTATAGGGGGATAAGTCTGTTGAGTGTACCTGGTAAAGTGTATGGTAGAGTTATAATTGAAAGAATTAAGAGTAAGACGGAGAATAGGATAGCAGATGAACAAGGAGGCTTTAGGAAAGGTAGGGGGTGTGTGGACCAGGTGTTTACAGTGACACATATAAGTGAACAGTATTTAGATAAGGCTAAAGAGGTCTTTGTGGCATTTATGGATTTGGAAAAGGCGTATGACAGGGTGGATAGGGGGGCAATGTGGCAGATGTTGCAAGTGTATGGTGTAGGAGGTAGGTTACTGAAAGCAGTGAAGAGTTTGTACGAGGATAGTGAGGCTCAAGTTAGAGTATGTAGAAAAGAGGGAAATTTTTTCCCAGTAAAAGTAGGCCTTAGACAAGGATGTGTGATGTTACCGTGGTTGTTTAATATATTTATAGATGGGGTTGTAAGAGAAGTAAATGCGAGGGTCTTGGCAAGAGGCGTGGAGTTAAAAGATAAAGAATCACACACAGGGTGGGAGTTGTCACAGCTGCTCTTTGCTGATGACACTGTGCTCTTGGGAGATTCTGAAGAGAAGCTGCAGAGATTGGTGGATGAATTTGGTAGGGTGTGCAAAAGAAGAAAATTAAAGGTGAATACAGGAAAGAGTAAGGTTATGAGGATAACAAAAAGATTAGGTGATGAAAGATTGAATATCAGATTGGAGGGAGAGAGTATGGAGGAGGTGAACGTATTCAGATATTTGGGAGTGGACGTGTCAGCGGATGGGTCTATGAAAGATGAGGTGAATCATAGAAGTGATGAGGGAAAAAGAGTGAGTGGTGCACTTAGGAGTCTGTGGAGACAGAGAACTTTGTCCTTGGAGGCAAAGAGGGGAATGTATGAGAGTATAGTTTTACCAACGCTCTTATATGGGTGTGAAGCATGGGTGATGAATGTTGCAGCGAGGAGAAGGCTGGAGGCAGTGGAGATGTCATGTCTGAGGGCAATGTGTGGTGTGAATATAATGCAGAGAATTCGTAGTTTGGAAGTTAGGAGGAGGTGCGGGATTACCAAAACTGTTGTCCAGAGGGCTGAGGAAGGGTTGTTGAGGTGGTTCGGACATGTAGAGAGAATGGAGCGAAACAGAATAACTTCAAGAGTGTATCAGTCTGTAGTGGAAGGAAGGCGGGGTAGGGGTCGGCCTAGGAAGGGTTGGAGGGAGGGGGTAAGGGAGGTTTTGTGTGCGAGGGGCTTGGACTTCCAACAGGCATGCGTGAGCGTGTTTGATAGGAGTGAATGGAGACAAATGGTTTTTAATACTTGACGTGCTGTTGGAGTGTGAGCAAAGTAACATTTATGAAGGGATTCAGGGAAACCGGCAGGCCGGACTTGAGTCCTGGAGATGGGAAGTACAGTGCCTGCACTCTGAAGGAGGGGTGTTAATGTTGCAGTTTAAAAACTGTAGTGTAAAGCACCCTTCTGGCAAGACAGTGATGGAGTGAATGATGGTGAAAGTTTTTCTTTTTCGGGCCACCCTGCCTTGGTGGGAATCGGCCAGTGTGATAATAAATAAAAAAAAATAATTATATGTTTCACTGTAAACACCTGATCCACACACCCCCTACCTTTCCTAAAGCCTTCTTGTTCATCTGCTATCCTATACTCCATCTTACTCTTAATTCTTTCAATAATAACTCTACCATACACTTTACCAGGTATTCTCAACAGACTTATCCCCCTATAATTTTTGCACTCTCTTTTGTCCCCTTTGCCTTTATACAAAGGAACTATGCATGCTCTCTGCCAATCCCTAGGTACCTTACCCTCTTCCATACATTTATTAAATAATTGCACCAACCTCTCCAAAACTATATCCCCACCAGCTTTTAACATTTCTTTATCCCATCAATCCCGGCTGCCTTACCCCCTTTCATTTTACCTACTGCCTCACGAACTTACCCCACACTCACAACTGGCTCTTCCTCACTCCTACAAGATGTTATTCCTCCTTGCCCTATACACGAAATCACAGCTTTCCTATCTTCATCAACATTTAACAATTCCTCAAAATATTCCCTCCATCTTCCCAATACCTATAACTCTCCATTTAATAACTCTCCTCTCCTATTTTTAACTGACAAATCCATTTGTTCTCTAGGCTTCCTTAACTTGTTAATCTCACTCCAAAACTTTTTCTTATTTTCAACAAAATTTGTTGATAACATCTCACCCACTCTCTCATTTGCTCTCTTTTTACATTGCTTCACCACTCTCTTTACCTCTCTCTTTTTCTCCATATACTCTTCCCTCCTTGCATCACTTCTACTTTGTAAAAACTTCTCATATGCTAACTTTTTCTCCCTTACTACTCTCTTTACATCATCATTCCACCAATCGCTCCTCTTCCCTCCCGCACCCACTTTCCTGTAACCACAAACTTCTGCTGAACACTCTAACACTACATTTTTAAACCTACCCCATACCTCTTCGACCCCATTGCCTATGCTCTCATTAGCCCATCTATCCTCCAATAGCTGTTTATATCTTACCCTAACTGCCTCCTCTTTTAGTTTATAAACATTCACCTCTCTCTTCCCTGATGCTTCTATTCTCCTTGTATCCCATCTACCTTTTACTCTCAGTGTAGCTACAACTAGAAAGTGATCTGATATATCTGTGGCCCCTCTATAAATATGTATATCCTGAAGTCTACTCAACAGTCTTTTATCTACCAATACATAATCCAACATACTACTGTCATTTCGCCCTACATCATATCTTGTATACTTATTTATCCTCTTTTTCTTAAAATATGTATTACCTATAACTAACCCCTTTCTATACAAAGTTCAATCAAAGGGCTCCCATTATCATTTACACCTGGCACTCCAAACTTGCCTACCACACCCTCTCTAAAAGTTTCTCCTACTTTAGTATTCAGGTCCCCTACCACAATTACTCTCTCACTTGGTTCAAAGGCTCCTATACATTCACTTAACATCTCCCAAAATCTCTCTCTCTCCTCTACATTCCTCTCTTCTCCAGGTGCATACACGCTTATTATGACCCACTTTTCGCATCCAACCTTTACTTTAATCCACATAATTCTTGAATTTACACATTCATATTCTCTTTTCTCCTTCCATAACTGATCCTTCAACATTACTGCTACTCCTTCCTTTGCTCTAACTCTCTCAGATACTCCAGATTTAATCCCATTTATTTTCCCCCACCGAAACTCCCCTACCCCCTTCAGCTTTGTTTCGCTTAGGACCAGGACATCCAACTTCTTTTCATTCATAACATCAGCAATCATCTGTTTCGTGTCATCCGCACTACATCCATGCACATTCAAGCATCCCAGTTTTATAAAGTTTTTCTTCTTCTCTTTTTTAGTAAATGTCTACAGGAGAAGGGGTTACTAGCCCATTGCTTCCTGCATTTTAGTCGCCTCATATGACACACATGGCTTACGGAGGAAAGATTCTTTTCCACTTCCCCATGGACAATAGAAGAAATATAGAAGAACAAGAGCTATTTAGAAAAAGGGGAAAACCTAGATGTATGTATATATATATGCATGTGCAAGTCAGTGAAGTGTGACCAAAGTGTAAGTAGGAGTAGCAAGATATCCCTGTTATCCTGCGTGTTTATGAGACAGAAAAAGAAACCAGCAATCCTACCATCATGCAAAACAGTTACAGGTTTCTGTTTCACAGTCATCTGGCAGGACAGTAGTACTTCCCTGGGTGGTTGCTGTCTACCAACCTACTACCCATATTTTCATATCTATTCGTGAATAACAGTAATTAATTCCCGGTTACTTAAGACACTTAAGGTGCTAATTCAGGTGCTTGAGTGTTTTATTCTCTGTTTTATTTTATATTCGAAACCATTATTTTTAACTTTAAAATAATCAAGGTGCTAAAGTGTTTTACTTTACTATTCAGTAGCTCCTTTATTTTTAGATTTTAAGTAATTATCTTAATCCATATGTTCATATTTGTTAGTGGTTTAGCATCAATTGCTTTTTGTCTTTTTTAATAATTGTAACAGCTATTTCTCCACGTACCCCTTATGAATGCAATTATCGATCCTGATATCAACCTCTTATTGAACTGCACACATATCCTAACAGTAATTGCCATTACTACACTGATAGTCAGGCTAATACCCTTCTCAGTGTCAGCAAAAACATTACAGTCTTCAACTACAGTGTTAGATCATTGACTAAACACTATGATGACCTCATTGCACTACTGAAGTCTCTAATTGATACTATAACTTTCATTATACTTACTGAAACATGGCTGGTAGACAGCAACCACCCAGGGAAGTACTACCGTCCTGCCAGATGACTGTGAAACAAAAACCTGTAACTGTTTTGCATGATGGTAGGATTGCTGGTTTTCTTTTTCTGTCTCATAAACACGCTAGATAACAGGGATATCTTGCTACTCCTACTTACACTTTGGTCACACTTCACAGACACGCACATGCATATATATATATACATACATCTAGGTTTTTCTCCTTATTCTAAATAGCTCTTGTTCTTTTTTATTTCTTCTATTGTCCATGGGGAAGTGGAAAAGAATCTTTCCTCCGTAAGCCATGCGTGTCGTATGAGGCGACTAAAATGCCGGGAGCAATGGGCTAGTAACCCCTTCTCCTGTATACATTTACTAAAAAAGAGAAGAAGAAAAACTTTATAAAACTGGGTTGTTTAAATGTGCGTGGATGTAGTGCGGATGACAAGAAACAGATGATTGCTGATGTTATGAATGAAAAGAAGTTGGATGTCCTGGCTCTAAGCGAAACAAAGCTGAAGGGGGTAGGAGAGTTTCAGTGGGGGGAAATAAATGGGATTAAATCTGGAGTATCTGAGAGAGTTAGAGCAAAGGAAGGGGTAGCAGTAATGTTAAATGATCAGTTATGGAAGGAGAAAAGAGAATATGAATGTGTAAATTCGAGAATTATGTGGATTAAAGTAAAGGTTGGATGCGAGAAGTGGGTCATAATAAGCGTGTATGCACCTGGAGAAGAGAGGAATGCAGAGGAGAGAGAGAGATTTTGGGAGATGTTAAGTGAATGTATAGGAGCCTTTGAACCAAGTGAGAGAGTAATTGTGGTAGGGGACCTGAATGCTAAAGTAGGAGAAACTTTTAGAGAGGGTGTGGTAGGTAAGTTTGGGGTGCCAGGTGTAAATGATAATGGGAGCCCTTTGATTGAACTTTGTATAGAAAGGGGTTTAGTTATAGGTAATACATATTTTAAGAAAAAGAGGATAAATAAGTATACACGATATGATGTAGGGCGAAATGACAGTAGTTTGTTGGATTATGTATTGGTAGATAAAAGACTGTTCAGTAGACTTCAGGATGTACATGTTTATCGAGGGGCCACAGATATATCAGATCACTTTCTAGTTGTAGCTACACTGAGAGTAAAAGGTAGATGGGATACAAGGAGAATAGAAGCATCAGGGAAGAGAGAGGTGAAGGTTTATAAACTAAAAGAGGAGGCAGTTAGGGTAAGATATAAACAGCTATTGGAGGATAGATGGGCTAATGAGAGCATAGGCAATGGGGTCGAAGAGGAATGGGGTAGGTTTAAAAATGTACATAAGAACATAAGAACATAAGAAAGGAGGAACACTGCAGGAGGCCTGCTGGCCCATACTAGGCAGGTCCTTTACAATTCATCCCACTAACAAAACATTTACCCAACCCAATTTTCAATGCTACCCAAGAAATAAGCTCTGATGTGAAAGTCCCACTCAAATCCAACCCTTCCCACTCATGTACTTATCCAACCTAGATTTGAAACTACCCAAAGTCCTAGCCTCAATAACCCAACTAGGTAGACTGTTCCACTCATCAACTACCCTATTTCCAAACCAATACTTTCCTATGTCCTTTCTAAATCTAAACTTATCTAATTTAAATCCATTACTGCGGGTTCTCTCTTGGAGAGACATCCTCAAGACCTTATTAATATCCCCTTTATTAATACCTATCTTCCACTTATACACTTCGATCAGGTCTCCCCTCATTCTTCGTCTAACAAGTGAATGTAACTTAAGAGTCTTCAATCTTTCTTCATAAGGAAGATTTCTGATGCTATGTATTAATTTAGTCATCCTACGCTGAATGTTTTCTAACGAATTTATGTCCATTTTGTAATACGGAGACCAGAACTGAGCTGCATAATCAAGGTGAGGCCTTACTAATGATGTATAAAGCTGCAGTATGACCTCTGGACTTCTGTTGCTTACACTTCTTGATATAAATCCCAGTAATCTATTTGCCTTATTACGTACGCTTAGGCATTGCTGTCTTGGTTTAAGGTTGCTGCTCACCATAACCCCCAAGTCCTTTTCGCAATCTGTATGGCTAAGTTCTACATCATTTAATTTATAAGTACTAGGGTTATGGGCACTCCCAAGCTTCAGAACCTTGCACTTATCTACATTGAACTGCATCTGCCACTTTTCTGACCAAGAATAGAGTTTGTTTAAATCCTCCTGAAGTTCCCTAACATCTACGTTTGAATCAATTATCCTACCTATCTTTGTGTCATCGGCGAATTTGCTCATATCACTAGTAATTCCCTCATCAAGATCATTGATATATATTATAAACAACAACGGGCCCAAGACTGATCCCTGTGGAACGCCACTTGTTACAGATCCCCACTCGGATTTAACCCCATTTATGGACACTCTCTGCTTCCTGTCAGTGAGCCATGACTCGATCCACGAGAGCACTTTTCCCCCAATGCCATGGGCTGCCACTTTCTTTAACAGTCTATGGTGCGGAACTCTATCAAAAGCCTTACTAAAATCTAAGTAAATAATATCAAATTCTTTATTGTGGTCAACAGCCTCAAAAGCTTTACTGAAGAAAGTTAATAAATTAGTTAGACAAGACCGGCCTCTTGTGAATCCATGCTGAGTATCATTAATCAAGCTATGCTTATCGAGATGGCTTCTTATAATCTCAGCTATAATTGACTCTAGTAATTTGCCTACAATTGAGGTCAGGCTTATTGGGCGGTAATTTGACGGTAACGACTTGTCCCCTGTTTTAAAAATAGGAGTTACATTAGCCATCTTCCACATATCAGACACTACACCTGTTTGAAGAGATAAATTAAAAATATTAGTTAATGGTTCACAGAGTTCCATTTTGCATTCCTTAAGAACCCTTGAAAAAACCTCATCAGGACCCGGCGACTTATTTTGCTTCAGTCTGTCTATCTGCCTCACAACCATCTCACTAGTGACTGTGATGTTACATAATTTATCTTCTTCTAGCCCACTGTAAAAATTAATTACTGGAATATTGTTAGTGTCTTCCTGTGTAAAAACTGAGAGAAAATAATTATTTAAAATCAAGCACATTTCATTCTCATTGTCAGTAAGGTGCCCATAGTTATTTTTAAGGGGACCTATCTTATCTCTAACTTTTGTTCTATAGACCTGGAAAAAACTTTTTGGGTTAGTTTTAGAATCCCTAGCAACTTTAATTTCATAGTCCCTTTTAGCTTTTCTTATCCCCTTTTTAATGTCCCTCTTAATGTCAATATACTGATTCATAAGATGACCCTCACCTCTTTTGATACGCCTATAAATTCCTTTCTTATGCCCTAGTAGATATTTGAGCCTATTATTCATCCATTTTGGGTCATTTCTATTTGATCTAATTTCTTTATATGGGATAAACGCTCTTTGAGCAGCATGTATAGTGTTCAGAAAACTGTCATATTGATAGCTCTCTTCGTTACCCCAGTCAACAGATGATAAGTGTTCTTTAAGCCCATCGTAATCTGCTAAGCGAAAATCTGGGACTGTTACTGAGTTATCGCTACTATCGTACTTCCATTCAATGCTAAATGTAATTGATTTGTGGTCGCTAGCACCCAGTTCCTCTGAAATTTCTAAATTATTAACAAGGGATTCATTGTTTGCCATAACTAAGTCAAGCAGGTTATTTCCCCTTGTAGGTTCTGTCACAAACTGCTTCAAAAAACAATCCTGAAATACTTCTAAGAAGTCGTACGATTCTAAATTCCCAGTCAAGAAATTCCAATCAACATGACTAAAGTTAAAGTCTCCTAGAATTACTACATTATCGTGCCTTGTGGCCTTAACAATTTCCTCCCATAGTAGTTTCCCTTGGTCCCTATCTAAGTTAGGGGGACGGTATATCACTCCTAAAATCAGTTTTTCATGCCCCTCTGAAAATTCTATCCAAACAGACTCTGTATGTGTTACTTCAGACTTAATACCCGTTTTTATGCAACAGTTCAAGCGATCTCGGACGTACAATGCCACCCCACCCCCCCTCCCAATACTTCTATCTTCTTGGAACAATTTAAAACCCTGAATATGACATTCCGCAGGCATGTCCCGACTTTTTGAATTAAACCACGTCTCAGTTAAGGCAAATACATCAATGTTACCTACACTAGCAACTAATCTCAACTCGTCCATCTTATTCCTAGCACTACGGCAATTAGCATAATAAACATTGAAAGACTCTCCTTTCTCTTTACCCTTCCTGCTCATTTCTATTTTTCTACTAAACCTATTACCGTCTTTATCACCCAAGGTCCCTGGCTTTTCAATATCTATCTCGTTCTTATTATTACTAGTTCCCCTAGAACTCGTAATATTACTACACTGGGACTTCACTGTTTTCCTGCCAAAACCCATACCACTAACTATTCCTAGTTTAAAGTCCTAACTGCTCCCTCCACTGCAGTTGCCAGTGCTCCCACCCCACACCTAGATAAGTGAACCCCATCCCTAGCATACATGTCATTTCTGCCATAGAAGAGGTCCCAGTTGTCAATGAATGTTACCGCATTTTCCTTACAGTATTTGTCCAGCCAGCAATTGACACCAATTGCCCTGGACAACCATTCACTTCCAACTCCCCTCCTTGGCAAAATACCACATATGAGAGGGTTCCCACCCTTACTTCTAATTATTTCTATTGCTGACCTATACCTGCTAATCAGGTCCTCACTCCTACGTCTGCCAACATCGTTGCCTCCAGCACTGAGACAGATAATAGGATTGCTCCCATTACCTCTCATGATGTCATCCAGACGGCTAACAATATCCTCCATCCCAGCCCCAGGAAAGCAAACTCTCTGTCTCCTACTCCTGTCCTTCAAGCAGAACGCCCTATCCATATACCTAACTTGGCTATCCCCAACAACAACAATATTCTTACCTTCCTTAATGTCTTTCGTCGTGTCGTTCCCAGTAGTCAACTCACATTCGTCGGGTAGCACTGAGAATGTATTGGATGTTTCCACAACAGTTTCCACGGCAGTCTCTTTCTTCTTCATCGTTTCTACCTTTCCATTCGTCTTCTTGATCGTCAACTTCTTTCCCTGCTGTCCAGCCACTGACCAGTTTCCCTTCTTGACCTGAGGACTCAAAACAGGAGGACTACTACGAATCTTCTTGTTCTCCTCGGTCAATCGCCGAATTTCCAAATTCGCCAACCTCAATTCTTCCTTAAGCTGTTGGTAAAGTTGCTCGATGGAGGGCATCTTGCTTCAATTCTAGAGAGCGCGCAAACAGGTCTTCACAGAGCCAAGTACACGTCAACACTGCGCAAATGCCAACTCAATCAGGAGCTACTGCGCAGCACGTCCGCACGGCCCAATAGCGATGCGAACACTGTAGTGTTAGAGTGTTCAGCAGAAGTTTGTGGTTACAGGAAAGTGGGTGCAGGAGGGAAGAGGAGCGATTGGTGGAATGATGATGTAAAGAGAGTAGTAAGGGAGAAAAAGTTAGCATATGAGAAGTTTTTACAAAGTAGAAGTGATGCAAGGAGGGAAGAGTATATGGAGAAAAAGAGAGAGGTTAAGAGAGTGGTGAAGCAATGTAAAAAGAGAGCAAATGAGAGAGTGGGTGAGCTGTTATCAACAAATTTTGTTGAAAATAAGAAAAAGTTTTGGAGTGAGATTAACAAGTTAAGGAAGCCTAGAGAACAAATGGATATGTCAGTTAAAAATAGGAGAGGAGAGTTATTAAATGGAGAGTTAGAGGTATTGGGAAGATGGAGGGAATATTTTGAGGAATTGTTAAATGTTGATGAAGATAGGGAAGCTGTGATTTCGTGTATAGGGCAAGGAGGAATAACATCTTGTAGGAGTGAGGAAGAGCCAGTTGTGAGTGTGGGGGAAGTTCGTGAGGCAGTAGGTAAAATGAAAGGGGGTAAGGCAGCCGGGATTGATGGGATAAAGATAGAAATGTTAAAAGCAGGTGGGGATATAGTTTTGGAGTGGTTGGTGCAATTATTTAATAAATGTATGGAAGAGGGTAAGGTACCTAGGGATTGGCAGAGAGCATGCATAGTTCCTTTGTATAAAGGCAAAGGGGATAAAAGAGAGTGCAAAAATTATAGGGGGATAAGTCTGTTGAGTGTACCTGGTAAAGTGTATGGTAGAGTTATAATTGAAAGAATTAAGAGTAAGACGGAGAATAGGATAGCAGATGAACAAGGAGGCTTTAGGAAAGGTAGGGGGTGTGTGGACCAGGTGTTTACAGTGAAACATATAAGTGAACAGTATTTAGATAAGGCTAAAGAGGTCTTTGTGGCATTTATGGATTTGGAAAAGGCGTATGACAGGGTGGATAGGGGGGCAATGTGGCAGATGTTGCAAGTGTATGGTGTAGGAGGTAGGTTACTGAAAGCAGTGAAGAGTTTTTACGAGGATAGTGAAGCTCAAGTTAGAGTATGTAGAAAAGAGGGAAATTTTTTCCCAGTAAAAGTAGGCCTTAGACAAGGATGTGTGATGTCACCGTGGTTGTTTAATATATTTATAGATGGGGTTGTAAGAGAAGTAAATGCGAGGGTCTTGGCAAGAGGCGTGGAGTTAAAAGATAAAGAATCACACACAGGGTGGGAGTTGTCACAGCTGCTCTTTGCTGATGACACTGTGCTCTTGGGAGATTCTGAAGAGAAGCTGCAGAGATTGGTGGATGAATTTGGTAGGGTGTGCAAAAGAAGAAAATTAAAGGTGAATACAGGAAAGAGTAAGGTTATGAGGATAACAAAAAGATTAGGTGATGAAAGATTGAATATCAGATTGGAGGGAGAGAGTATGGAGGAGGTGAACGTATTCAGATATTTGGGAGTGGACGTGTCAGCGGATGGGTCTATGAAAGATGAGGTGAATCATAGAATTGATGAGGGAAAAAGAGTGAGTGGTGCACTTAGGAGTCTGTGGAGACAGAGAACTTTGTCCTTGGAGGCAAAGAGGGGAATGTATGAGAGTATAGTTTTACCAACGCTCTTATATGGGTGTGAAGCATGGGTGATGAATGTTGCAGCGAGGAGAAGGCTGGAGGCAGTGGAGATGTCATGTCTGAGGGCAATGTGTGGTGTGAATATAATGCAGAGAATTCGTAGTTTGGAAGTTAGGAGGAGGTGCGGGATTACCAAAACTGTTGTCCAGAGGGCTGAGGAAGGGTTGTTGAGGTGGTTCGGACATGTAGAGAGAATGGAGCGAAACAGAATAACTTCAAGAGTGTATCAGTCTGTAGTGGAAGGAAGGCGGGGTAGGGGTCGGCCTAGGAAGGGTTGGAGGGAGGGGGTAAAGGAGGTTTTGTGTGCGAGGGGCTTGGACTTCCAGCAGGCATGCGTGAGCGTGTTTGATAGGAGTGAATGGAGACAAATGGTTTTTAATACTTGACGTGCTGTTGGAGTGTGAGCAAAGTAACATTTATGAAGGGATTCAGGGAAACCGGCAGGCCGGACTTGAGTCCTGGAGATGGGAAGTACAGTGCCTGCACTCTGAAGGAGGGGTGTTAATGTTGCAGTTTAAAAACTGTAGTGTAAAGCACCCTTCTGGCAAGACAGTGATGGAGTGAATGATGGTGAAAGTTTTTCTTTTTCGGGCCACCCTGCCTTGGTGGGAATCGGCCAGTGTGATAATAAAAAAAAAAATAATATTTACCATACCTGGTTACACAGCCATATATAACTGTAGGCCTGACCAATCAGGAGGAGGCACTGCCAACTATTACTCTGATGAACTGGAATGTACAAAATCAACTAATGTACGGGACGAAAACGGCGAATATATAATAGCTAAATTCACATCAAGAACACTTAAGAAACCTATAACAGTTGGCACAGTCTACAGACTACCACACTCAAATACTTACACTTTCAGCAGTAACCTTAGAAACATGATAATTGAGTCAGAGTTGAATAAACACCATCTGATACTAGCAGATTTCAACATAAACCTTATCCAAGCAAGTGACCCTCCAGTAGCTGATTTCACAAATGCTATGAACAACAGCTTGTTGCTACCCTTTATAACGAAGCCAACAAGAATCTCTGAGACAAGTGCCTCATTACTTGACCATATCTGGACCAACCCAATATCCCCACTACAAGCAGGTATAATCACAGACAACACCACAGACCACTTCCCTACCTTTCTCATAACCAACTTATCTAAACTGCCTCAAGAAACAAAAAAGATCTCATTTCGCCTGCATGATGAGACATCGATAAACAACCTAAAACTAGCACTAGGTTCCATAGATTGGCAGAGAGCACTAGATGACGGTAATACTATCGATAAAGATATAAAAAATTTTTTACATAAAACCCTAAACCTCTATAACAAGCATTGTCCAGTCAAAATGAAACAGATCACAGAAAAGAGATTAAACAGCCCATGGCTAACAAAAAGTATCCTCAAATTGAAAAACAGTTCAGATTAGGCTTAATTACTAAAGAATTTACAAAAAGATACACATCAATACTCACAAAAGTGATACGTAAATCAAAGAAAATGTATTATGAAAATAGATTTAGTGAAATGAAAGGTGATATGAAAAGTACCTGGCAAACCCTCTCCAAAATTTTGGGCTCTAGGAAACTGTTTTGGAAATAGAGAGATAAACTTAACTAAACCAGATGAACCTCACATACAACCTATAGACACGGCCAACAAACATAATGTCTTCTTCTCTACTGTAGGATCAAAGCTAGCAAGTCAAATTCCTAGCTCAAATACCCAGCTGAGCGAGTTCCTCACTGGCAACTATCCAGATACTCTATTTCTAGCTCTAACTAATCCCACTGAAGTCTCACTCATCATTAAATCATTAAAGAACAAATCAGGTGATCTGGATAACTTGCCACCATTCATATATAAAAAAAAGCTGCACCAGAACTGCCACCCATTATTGCAACAATGTTTAACAAATCTATAGCATCCTCAACCTTCCCATCTATACTCAAGACAGCAAGGGTAACCCCAATCCACAAAGGAGGAGATCCAACTGAATTGAACAACTACAGACCCACATCAAATTTGCCCTTACTTTCCAAGATATTTGAAAAATAATACACAAGCGGCTTTACTCCTACCTTACATCCAACAACATACTTAACCCATGCCAGTTTGGGTTTAGACCTATGGTATTTGTGCCTGGGGCTCAACCACAGCCAACCACCTTAGACCCTTAATAATCCAACAAAAAGCTGCTGTGCGGGTGATAACCAGCTCCTGTGCTAGACAGCACACCCCACCACTTTTCAAAAGACTCAACTTGCTAAATATATAAGACATACACTCTTATTATTGTGCCTACTACATATAAGGAACATTAAACTCCACTGTAAACCCTCCCCTAAAACTACTCCTTGAGAGTTACAACAGAATGCACAGGCACAATACAAGGCATAAGGCACTTTTCAACATCCCTCGAGTAAGACTCTCGCTATGCAAGAACGCTATGCACATAAAAGGTTCGAAGATCTGGAACTCACTACCAGAACAGGTCAGGGATCCCCTGACAGCTTATAAATTTAGGACTTTGCTAAAAAATCATTTTATCTCACAATATTAACCAAATCTACCAAACATCTGCTAACTAGTTTTATCATATGACCTCCTGGCTTTTAATTCTGCCATTCCATAAAATATTACCACCTGAACCATTACTTGTAAGGTAGATTTTGTGTTCATTTTCAAGCTTATTTTACCGAACCCTACTCACTTGTACTAAGTTTAAATAAGATAGTATTAATTTTAAATAAGATTGTAAAACAGCTAACCACTATTCCTTGTCTAGTTTTAAGTATAGTTACTATGTACTACTATCTTATCTAGTTTTAATTAGTTACTATGTATTAAGATTAGTTTGCCCAAAATGCCTCGGCATGATAGTGGCTATCTTTGTACTTAGCAAATCAAAATTGTAATTACACATTGTAACCTTTACAAAGAAACAAACTTTACTTTACTTTGTTTTTCAGGTAATAAAATACAGTGGTACCTTGACTTATGAGTTTAATTCGTTTTATGACCGAACTCGTAACTCAGTTTCCTCATACATATGTCAAATCAATTTTCCTCATTGAAATTAATTGAAATGCCATTAATCCATTCCAGCCCCCCAAAAAAACACCCCAATTTTTTTGTTACGGGTTTTTAAATAAAAAAAAAGTATGTATTTATAAATAAGAAATATTGTAGTATACTCCACCCACTACTTTCACTACTCCACCCCCACCATCTCTACTACACCCACCACCCTCACTACTCCACCCACCACCATCTCTACTACACCCACCACCCTCTCTACACACACCATTATCACTAGTCCATCCATCACCCTCACTACTCCACCCACCACCATCTCTATTCCACCCACCACCTTCACTACTCCACATACCACCATCTCTACTACACCCACGACCCTCACTACTTCACCAACCACCATCACTACTCCATCCACCACCATCACTACTCCATCCACCACCATCACTACTCCACCCACCACTGTTACTACTCCACCCACCACTATCAGTACTCCACTCACCACTATCATTACTCCACTCACCACTATCACTACTCCACCCACCCCGTAACTACTCCACCCACCACCACGACTACTCCACCCACCATTATCAGTACTCCACTCACCGTAACCCTTTCAGGGTCGAGAGGCCCTCTCCTAAACTTGTTCTCAGGGTCGAAAATTTTTCGGAAAAAAATTATTTTTTCCTTTGAAAAGATAGAGAATCTTTTCCCAATCATAATGACACCAAAAGTATTAAATTTGATGGAAAACTTACGGAATTATGCTCTCGCGAAGTTAGCGGTCTCGGTGATTTCGCCCACTTTGAGCCCTATTTTTGGCCAATTCTAGTGCACTAGTCGACAAAAATCATAACTATTTTGCTAGAATTCCATTGTTTCTATAGAATGAGTACATGAAACCACCCATTTACCTATTTCAACTATCCAGTAAAGTGGTCAGAAATTAGCAATTTTGCCAATTTCACACAAATTTCAAAAAATGCCAGTTTCCAAATAGGGTCCAGAATAAACAAGACAGACATTCCTGGCACTAAAATAACATTTCGTCTGTTCATTAGTTACGTCCCTGGGCCCCTCTTACATTTCTTTTGCTTTCCACTTTGAATTTTTATTCTCACAAAAAACAGAAGATTTACTATTATGCAGACTACTGCAGTAGTGTAGAAATGGTATAAATAATATCAGCACTCTTGTGAAAGAATATTAGACTCACTAGTTGATGTGTATTGGACGTGTGGCATGATTTGTTTACTTTTGAACTTTGGCAGAATTCGAACATTTCTGCTACTTTGAGCTCAATTTCAAGGTACTTTTCATTGTGAAACCAATCAAAATCATCTCATTTTCTATAATATGTTTACCATTCTATAAAATGAGACCAGGAAAACTAGAATACAACCATAAATACCATACAAAAATACAGTGCAAAGTTGCTGTTTTAAACCAAAAACATGGTCAAAGTTTTTTTTTTTTATCATTACACACTGTGTGCTGCAGGATATTTTTTATACTGTGCACACTGACCACATAGACCCATTCTTTCATATGTAAGCCTACCAGCTTTCTCTCGCTAGATTTGAAGGCGCTAGAATTTACGCGTACTAGTGCGTCCATAACCCTAGTGTGTAAGCCGTACTAGTACATTGGAAACCCTGAAAGGGTTAATTAATGTTTCTAGAAAAACTCTGAGTGTTGAAATAGAGGTTACCTCTTCCCCAGATATATACAAGAAATAAACAAGGGATGTGGTACCTCACTACAATCTGGGATTAGTATGAGAGTATTATCCTTCCAGTTAAGTCTTGGAAGAGCATGTGAGATGGGACGAAGTACCCGACATTTCTCTGGGTACAGTGTTGGATCTGACTTCAGATATGCTGCCACTTAGGAGAGGGAGCATGGACACGGGGGTCGTCCCACAGTTACTAAAAACAACAGACATAGCCCCACTCCACAAAGGGGGCAGTAAAGCAACAGCAAAGAACTACAGACCGATAGCACTAACATCCCATATCATAAAAATCTTTGAAAGGGTCCTAAGAAGCAAGATCACCACCCATCTAGAAACCCATCAGTTACACAACCCAGGGCAACATGGGTTTAGAACAGGTCGCTCCTGTCTGTCTCAACTATTGGATCACTACGACAAGGTCCTAAATGCACTAGAAGATAAAAAGAATGCTGATGTAATATATACAGACTTTGCAAAAGCCTTCGACAAGTGTGACCATGGCGTAATAGCGCACAAAATGCGTGCTAAAGGGATAACAGGAAAAGTCGGTCGATGGATCTATAATTTCCTCACTAACAGAACACAGAGAGTAGTCGTCAACAGAGTAAAGTCCGAGGCAGCTACGGTGAAAAGCTCTGTTCCACAAGGCACAGTACTCGCTCCCATCTTGTTCCTCATCCTCATATCCGACATAGACAAGGATGTCAGCCACAGCACCGTGTCTTCCTTTGCAGATGACACCCGAATCTGCATGACAGTGTCTTCCATTGCAGACACTGCAAGGCTCCAGGCGGACATCAACCGAATCTTTCAGTGGGCTGCAGAAAACAATATGAAGTTCAACGATGAGAAATTTCAATTACTCAGATATGGTAAACACGAGGAAATTAAATCTTCATCAGAGTACAAAACAAATTCTGGCCACAAAATAGAGCGAAACACCAACGTCAAAGACCTGGGAGTGATCATGTCAGAGGATCTCACCTTCAAGGACCATAACATTGTATCAATCGCATCTGCTAGAAAAATGACAGGATGGATAATGAGAACCTTCAAAACTAGGGAGGCCAAGCCTATGATGACACTCTTCAGGTCACTTGTTCTATCTAGGCTGGAATATTGCTGCACACTAACAGCACCTTTCAAGGCAGGTGAAATTGCTGACCTAGAAAATGTACAGAGAACCTTCACAGCACGCATAACGGAGATAAAACACCTCAATTACTGGGAGCGTTTGAGGTTCCTGAACCTGTATTCCCTGGAACGCAGGCGGGAGAGATACATGATTATATACACCTGGAAAATCCTAGAGGGACTAGTACCGAACTTGCACACGAAAATCACTCACTACGAAAGCAAAAGACTTGGCAGACGATGCAACATCCCCCCAATGAAAAGCAGGGGTGTCACTAGCACATTAAGAGACCATACAATAAGTGTCAGGGGCCCGAGACTGTTCAACTGCCTCCCAGCATACTTAAGGGGGATTACCAACAGACCCCTGGCAGTCTTCAAGCTGGCACTGGACAAGCACCTAAAGTCGGTTCCTGACCAGCCGGGCTGTGGCTCGTACATTGGTTTGCATGCAGCCAGCAGCAACAGCCTGGTTGATCAGGCTCTGATCCACCAGGAGGCCTGGTCACAGACTGGGCCACGGGGGTGTTGACCCCCGGAACTCTCTCCAGGTAAACTCCAGGTAAACTTAGTGGTAGTGTATCTGGAGCTTGCTCATAACTCGGATTTTGGCTTGCAACTTAAGGCAAAAAATTGACAGACGGCTCATAACTCAAAAAACTCATAAGTTAGGACACTCATAAGTCAAGGTACCACTGTATAATCAAACATGATGGTCATGGTTTAGAACATCCCAATAATTGAAGCAGATTTAGTAAATACTCATTAAACAGACCAAGGGGTATAGAGGGGTCTTATCTCTTCTCAGGAAAATAATAAAAAATTGTATATTTCTGCTACTTTGAGCTCGATATCTAGTTACTAGCACTCTTGAAACTAACCAGGATCATCATTTTATCAGTATTATGGCATCTTTTTTATCAAATGATACCATGAAACAACCAATAAAACAATTAAAAATATTCTTAGAAAATGCCTCATAGTTGCTGTTGTAAACCAAACATAAGGTCAGAAGTCTGTTTTTCCTGTCATGCACCATGTGGGACAAGATTTTTTTTATACAGTATATACTCGCTGCACAGACTCATTCTTTCATGTCTATGTCAAAATTTATTGCTTACAGCAAATTTTTGAGCTGAGCTCTAAACAAAGGAGGTGATCAAGCCAACTTGAATAGCTACAGACCAATTTCTAACTTACCACTACTCTCTAAAATCTTTGAAAAATTAATTCATAGACAGATCTATTCCTACCTCATCTCAAACATCATACTAAACCCCTGTCAGTTTGGATTCAGGAGTAATAAAAGCACAAATGATGCTATTGTACATATGCTAGAACTAATATATACCGCTCTCGAGAAGAAAGAAGTCCCACTGGGAATTTTCATTGACTTACGCAAAGCTTTTGATACAGTCGACCATGAATTGCTGCACACTAAATTAACACACTATGGTATAAGAGGCCACTTCCTCAACTACCTAAAGTCATACTTTAGTAGCAGAAGCCAATACGTGTACGCAAATGGTGCAAACTCTTCCACACAACCAATCACAGTAGGAGTCCCACAGGGAAGTGTCCTAGGACCACTCCTCTTTCTCATCTACATCAATGACCTACCGTATGCATCACAGCTACTCAAACCCACATTATTTGCAGATGACACTACATACATCTTCTTACACCCAAACCCAGCCATTCTTGCCAACACTGTCAATGCTGAATTGCAGAAAATATCTGCCTGGATGATGATGAATAAACTTACCCTAAATACTGACAAAACCTATTTCATTCAGTTTGGAACCAGAGCTGTAAATATTCCACTTAACGTAACACTAAATATATCACCCATCACAAGACTCACAGAGGGAAATTTCCTAGGAATCCTCCTAGACAGTAGCCTCAAATTCCAGACACATATACAACAAATTTCCAAGAAAATCTCTAAGACAGTAGGCATACTATTAAAGATACGGTACTGTGTTCCACAATCAGCTTTCCTTGCACTGTATCATTCACTCATCTACTCTTATCTCACATATGGAGTTTGTGCATGGGGATCAACAACATCAAATCACCTAAGGCCTCTAATAACCCAGCGAAAAGCTGCAATTAATCAGAATGATAACAAATTCTCACTCGCGACAGCTTACTCCACCTCTATTCAAAAGTCTAAATTTGCTCACCATAAAGAACATCCACACTTATTCATGTGCCTACTACATACATAGAACAATACATGCAAACATAAACCCTCCGCTCAAACTTCTCACCAACCTTAACAGAACACACGACCATAACACAAGACACAGATCTCTTCTTGATGTACCCTATGTCCATATCATACTGTGTAAAAACTGTATGCACATAAAGGGCCCCAAAATCTGGAATTCATTACCAGAACATACTAAAGTAACCAGGCCTGAAAATCAACTAAAAAACCAATTACTCGCCCAGGACTAAATAATCAACACTCAATATTTAACATTACCAATAATTCTCCAAATTACTTAAATCTTAAAACTTCAAGACAACATACAGTAACTTGATTGTCTTGTTTGTTATACACTGTAATGTGACAAATTTGTACGACTATAATGCTTCTATATCGAAATGTTCAAATTTCATTATTTCAAATACTCAATTGTACTTCATATTGTAAATTATTTATGGTAATTTTTACCACTGAACCTTTCATTGCTTGTTAATTTTAAGTTAATTTTAAGCCTGCCCATAATGTTCTGCATACAAGGGGCTTTTGGCATGTTCACCCAACTACTATAATTCCTGTGTATCATGTCCAAATAAACTATATGAATATGAATAGATCTACATACAAGACAGTCAAGAAAGATTAGAGGTGCATGAGTTTCCCTGTCTCCTAATATTATTTTTTTTTTTTATTATCACACTGGCCGATTCCCACCAAGGCAGGGTGGCCCGAAAAAGAAAAACTTTCACCATCATTCACTCCATCACTGTCTTGCCAGAAGGGTGCTTTACACTACAGTTTTTAAACTGCAACATTAACACCCCTCCTTCAGAGTGCAGGCACTGTACTTCCCATCTC
>NC_091349.1:22522830-22745330 GCF_038502225.1 Cherax quadricarinatus
TACAAATGTAGTCAAAATAATTTTGTTTTGTTCTAACTTTTCAAGCTAAATTTTATGTTTATGATAATTTATCTCTATATATCATGTGTTTATTACTAAATTTAGAAAGAAAGAATTTTGTTTTTCTTTTTAGGTCACCCTGTCTCGGCAGGATACAACTGGTGTGTTAAAAAAAAAAATTGTGTTTATGTGAGTTACAAATATTGCAAGTTAAAGCACATACTGCAGCATAAGTGTGAAATGTAAACCTAGTAAATGTCGTATGTACTCTCTTAGAAACTTGTACTCATATTAAGTATAGACTTTTATTTTCATGTGTTTCTTAATATGGTACATATTTCATGAATAGATGGAAATAACTGTGACTGTAGCTATGTTCCTGTCATGTAGCAGGTTCAGTATTGGACCTCCTACACATTGGCACCACACTTCAATTTCCCTGACCATTCTTCTGTTTATTCAGTGACGGTCATTACACTATGTCAGTGGAACGCCTTCCTTCTGAACAAAATACTAATGGAAAAATAAATAAATATAGAAATGACTTTAGGAAAAATAAGAATAATGACTTTTGAGGATTTTACTTAAATTTTTTGTTTTATTATCACACTGGCAGATTCCCACCAAGGCAGGGTGGCCCGAAAAAGAAAAACTTTCACCATCATTCACTCCATCACTGTCTTGCCAGAAGGGTGCTTTACACTACAGTTTTTAAACTGCAACATTAACACCCCTCCTTCAGAGTGCAGGCACTGTACTTCCCATCTCCAGGACTCAAGTCCGGCCTGCCGGTTTCCCTGAACCCCTTCATAAATCTTACTTTGCTCACACTCCAACAGCACGTCAAGTATTAAAAACCATTTGTCTCCATTCGCTCCTATCAAGCACGCTCACGCATGCCTGCTGGAAGTCCAAGCCCCTCGCACACAAAACCTCCTTTACCCCCTCCCTCCAACCTTTCCTAGGCCGACCCCTACCCTGCCTTCCTTCCACTACAGACTGATACACTCTTGAAGTCATTCTGTTTCGCTCCATTCTCTCTACATGTCTGAACCACCTGAACAACCCTTCCTCAGCCCTCTGGACAACAGTTTTGGTAATCCCGCACCTCCTCCTAACTTCCAAACTATGAATTCTCTGCATTATATTCGCACCAAACATTGCCCTCAGACATGACATCTCCACTGCCTCCAGACTTCTCCTCGCTGCAACATTCATCACCCATGCTTCACACCCATATAAAAGCGTTGGTAAAACTATACTCTAATACATTCCCCTCTTTGCCTCCAAGGACAAAGTTCTCTGTCTCCACAGACTCCTAAGTGCACCACTCACCCTTTTCCCCTCATCAATTCTATGATTCACCTCATCTTTCATAGACCCATCCGCTGACACGTCCACTCCCAAATATCTGAATACATTCACCTCCTCCACACTCTCTCCCTCCAATCTGATATCCAATCTTTCATCACCTAATCTTTTTGTTATCCTCATAACCTTACTCTTTCCTGTATTCACTTTTAATTTTCTTCTTTTGCATACCCTACCAAATTCATCCATCAATCTCTGCAACTTCTCTTCAGAATCTCCCAAGAGCACAGTGTCATCAGCAAAGAGCAACTGTGACAACTCCCACTTGACTCACGAAATCGTAATGACACGATTGCAAACAAACCATACCCCGACCGGGATTGAACCCGCGGTCAGAGAGTCTCAAAACTCCAGCCCGTCGCGTTAGCCACTAGACCGCGGGTTCAATCCCGGCCGGGGTATGGTTTAACTCCCACTTTATGTGTGATTCTTTATCTTTTAACTCCACGCCTCTTGCCAAGACCCTCGCATTTACTTCTCTTACAACCTAAGTGAGCGGTGCACTTAGGAGTCTGTGGAGACAAAGAACTTTGTCCTTGGAGGCAAAGAGGGGAATGTATGAGAGTATAGTTTTACCAATGCTCTTATATGGGTGTGAAGCATGGGTGATGAATGTTGCAGTGAGGAGAAGGCTGGAGGCAGTCGAGATGTCATGTCTGACGGCAATGTGTGGTGTGAATATAATGCAGAGAATTCGTAGTTTGGAAGTTAGAATGAGGTCCGGGATTACCAAAATTGTTGTCCAGAGGGCTGAGGAAGGGTTGTTGAGGTGGTTCGGACATGTAGAGAGAATGGAGCGAAACAGAGTGACTTCAAGAGTGTATCAGTCTGTAGTGGAAGGAAGGCGGGGTAGGGGTCGGCCTAGGAAAGGTTGGAGGGAGGGGGTAAAGGAGGTTTTGTGTGCGAGGGGCTTGGACTTCCAGCAGGCATGCATGAGCGTGTTTGATAGGAGTGAATGGAGACAAATGGTTTTTAATACTTGACGTGCTGTTGGAGTGTGAGCAAAGTAACATTTATGAATGGGTTCATGGAAACCGGCAGGCCGGACTTGAGTCCTGGAGATGGGAAGTACAGTGCCTGCACTCTAAAGGAGGGGTGTTAATGTTGCAGTTTAAAAACTGTAGTGTAAAGCACCCTTCTGGCAAGACAGTGATGGAGTGAATGATGGTGAAAGTTTTTCTTTTTCAGGCCACCCTGCCTTGGTGGGAATCAGCCAGTGTGATAATAAAAAAAAATAACCACGGTGACATCACACATCCTTGTCTAAGGCCTACTTTTACTGGGAAATAATTTCCCTCTTTCCTACATACTCTAGCTTGAGCCTCACTATCCTCGTAAAAACTCTTCACTGCTTTCAGTAACCTACCTCCTACACCATACACCTGCAACATCTGCCACATTGCCCCCTATCCACCCTGTCATACGCCTTTTCCAAATCCATAAATGCCACAAAGACCTCTTTAGCCTTATCTAAATACTGTTCACTTATATGTTTCACTGTAAACGCCTGGTCCACACACCCCCTACCTTTCCTAAAGCCTCCTTGTTCATCTGCTATCCTATTTTCCATCTTACTCTTAATTTTTTCAATAATAACTCTACCATACACTTTACCAGGTATACTCAACAGACTTACCCCCCTATAATTTTTGCACTCTCTTTTGTCCCCTTTGCCTTTATACAAAGGAACTATGTATGCTCTCTGCCAATCCCTAGGTACCTTACCCTCTTCCATACATTTATTAAATAATTGCACCAACCACTCTAAAACTATATCCCCACCTGCTTTTAACATTTCTATCTTTATCCCATCAATCCCGGCTGCCTTACCCCCTTTCATTTTACCTACTGCCTCACGAACTTCCCCCACACTCACAACTGGCTCTTCCTCACTCCTACAAGATGTTATTCCTCCTTGCCCTATACACGAAATCACAGCTTCCCTAACTTCATCAACATTTAACAATTCCTCAAAATATTCCCTCCATCTTCCCAATACCCCTAACTCTCCATTTAATAACTCTCCTGTCCTATTTTTAACTGACAGATCCATTTGTTCTCTAGGCTTCCTTAACTTGTTAATCTCACTCCAAAACTTTTTCTTATTTTCAACAAAATTTGTTGATAACATCTCACCCACTTAAAATTTAAATATAATAAAAATGGCCTCTGGTTCTGGTGCTGTAGTTGGGCAGGAGTAGGTAAGGCCCTGGACAGATCTCTGATGTTAAAGATGTAGGTTATCCTGGGCGGATGGTAACAGTCCGATGTTTTGGAATCTCCTCTACCACTTGGTTGGAGCACCACAAGTAGAATAAATAAGGGCCGGTAGTAGTCGAATAATGTTAATACGTCCAATTAACAAGTGTCTTGCTCCTTTATCTGGCGTCTATCCTGGATGACCACGCCAAGAACAGAGCTGGTAATAAGAAAAAATAAACTGGTTACCAATGGCTATGATAATATAAAGAAAAGGAGTGGTAAATGCCAAAATCATTACTGGTAACCAGCAAACAAAAGAAAGCAACAAACAGTAATACTCCTGGTAGACCACCTTATCTGATCAGAAGAAGAGTGGAGGTAAAGTGACTCTCCAAACTTCAACCCACACCAGGTAAGGTCCATACCACCAGGAGTAGAAATTGAAACAAATCAGACACAAGGAACTAGTTTTGCCCCAGCCCGCCAAAGGGGAAGGGGGTGCGCGACACAACTCGCTAATGGTTCCTGGTTGCCTGAACAACCCTAACCCCACTTACAACCCACTTTTCCCTCACACACTATATCTTGCTTATGTGCAAAATTTCAGGTACGTTTTGCTACTTCTACCTACACTTAGGTCACACTACGCATGCATGTACAAGCATATATATACACACACCCATTTGGGTTTTCTTCTTTTTTCTTACTAGTTCTTGTTTATTTCCTCTTATCTCCATGGGAAAGTGGAATAGAATTCTTCCTCGGTAATCCATGCATGTTGTAAGAGGCAACAAAAATACCAGGAGCAAGGGGCTAGTAACCCCTTCTTCTGTATACATTACTAAATTTATGAAGAGAAACTTTCGTTTTTCTTTTTTGGGCCATCCTGCTTCAGTCAGATACAGCCAGTGCATTGAAAGAAGAAGTATTAACTCTTAATTCCTCAATGACATCTTAGAAAAGTACATTTATTGTAAATCCGATTAGATGTTGCTGTTATATTTTGATTACCTAATTGCAGTTCCTTGCTGCTCTTGTCCTGATAGCTGGCATAGGTGATTCTTGGTTCAGTGTACTTATTCACGTTGTGCTCTGACTCTCCTAGCCCAATATACTTCTGTCTACCCTGTAGTCCAACAGATCCAGTAGTAGTTGGTTGGTCTCCATGTGTGTGACACAAGAATGTTCACTTCACTTGATGTCCAGGAAATTAATGTTTTTGTCCTAGGAAATAAACAGGCAGATATGAAGGTAAAAGCCACAGTAGTGAGCCCACTCTGTAGTATACCTTTTGTCTTGCAGACTTTATGGGCCATATCAGCAGGTGTATTTTACAAGTGGTGGACCAGGTGGATCCTGCAGACTGGCAGCAAGTTACACAAAGTTTGGTATGATATGGGTACTTGGTCTAACTCCTGCAAAGGAATCTTAATTTTAAGATGATTCTTTGTTGCCTGAAAATTGGGCACATGTATCTCACCAGTAGCTACTTGTTAGCTGGTGTTGCTGCTGCTCTCCCTCTTTCCTTCCTCTGTATATCTTATGGCTCACAGCACACTCTGCTAATTACCTGGAGTTTACCTGGAGAGAGTTTCGGGGGTCAATGCCCCCGCGGCCCGGTCTGTGACCAGGCCTCCTGGTGGATCAGTGCCTGATCAACCAGGCTGTTGCTGCTGGCTGCACGCAAACCAACGTACGAGCCACAGCCCGGCTGATCAGGAACTGACTTTAGGTGCTTGTCCAGTGCCAGCTTGAAGACTGCCAGGGGTCTGTTGGTAATCCCCCTTATGTGTGCTGGGAGGCAGTTGAACAGTCTCGGGCCCCTGACACTTATTGTATGGTCTCTTAACGTGCTAGTGACACCCCTGCTTTTCATTGGGGGGATGGTGCATCGTCTGCCAAGTCTTTTGCTTTCGTAGTGAGTGATTTTCGTGTGCAAGTTCGGTACTAGTCCCTCTAGGATTTTCCAGGTGTATATAATCATGTATCTCTCCCTCCTGCGTTCCAGAGAATACAGGTTTAGAAACCTCAAGCGCTCCCAGTAATTGAGGTGTTTTATCTCCGTTATGCGCGCCGTGAAAGTTCTCTGTACATTTTCTAGGTCGACAATTTCACCTGCCTTGAAAGGTGCTGTTAGAGTGCAGCAATATTCCAGCCTAGATAGAACAAGTGACCTGAAGAGTGTCATCATGGGCTTGGCCTCCCTAGTTTTGAAGGTTCTCATTATCCATCCTGTCATTTTTCTAGCAGATGCGATTGATACAATGTTATGGTCCTTGAAGGTGAGATCCTCCGACATAATCACTCCCAGGTCTTTGACGTTGGTGTTTCGCTCTATTTTGTGGCCAGAATTTGTTTTGTACTCTGATGAAGATTTAATTTCCTCATGTTTACCATATCTGAGTAATTGAAATTTCTCATCGTTGAACTTCATATTGTTTTCTGCAGCCCACTGAAAGATTTGGCTGATGTCCGCCTGGAGCCTTGCAGTGTCTGCAATGGAAGACCCTGTCATGCAGATTCGGGTGTCATCTGCAAAGGAAGACACGGTGCTGTGGCTGACATCCTTGTCTATGTCGGATATGAGGATGAGGAACAAGATGGGAGCTAGTACTGTGCCTTGTGGAACAGAGCTTTTCACCGTAGCTGCCTCGGACTTTACTCTGTTGACGACTACTCTCTGTGTTCTGTTAGTGAGGAAATTATAGATCCATTGACCGACTTTTCCTGTTATTCCTTTAGCGCGCATTTTGTGCGCTATTACGCCATGGTCACACTTGTCGAAGGCTTTTGCAAAGTCTGTATATATTACATCTGCATTCTTTTTGTCTTCTAGTGCATTTAGGACCTTGTCGTAGTGATCCAGTAGTTGAGACAGACAGGAGCGACCTGTTCTAAACCCATGTTGCCCTGGGTTGTGTAACTGATGGGTTTCTAGATAGGTGGTGATCTTGCTTCTTAGGACCCTTTCAAAGATTTTTATGATATGGGATGTTAGTGCTATTGGTCTGTAGTTCTTTGCTGTTGCTTTACTGCCCCCTTTGTGGAGTGGGGCTATGTCTGTTGTTTTTAGTAACTGAGGGACGACCCCCGTGTCCATGCTCCCTCTCCATAGGATGGAAAAGGCTCATGATAGGGGCTTCTTGCAGTTCTTGATGAACACAGAGTTCCATGAGTCTGGCCCTGGGGCAGAGTGCATGGGCATGTCATTTATCGCCTGTTCGAAGTCATTTGGCGTCAGGATAACATCGGATAGGCTTGTGTTAATCAAATTTTGTGGCTCTCTCATAAAAAATTCATTTTGATCTTCGACTCTCAGTCTGGTTAGCGGCTTGCTAAAAACTGAGTCATATTGGGACTTGAGTAGCTCACTCATTTCCTTGCTGTCATCTGTGTAGGACCCATCTTGTTTAAGTAGGGGCCCAATACTGGACGTTGTTCTCGATTTTGATTTGGCATAGGAGAAGAAATACTTTGGGTTTCTTTCGATTTCATTTATAGCTTTTAGTTCTTCCCGCGATTCCTGACTCCTAAAGGATTCTTTTAGCTTAAGTTCGATGCTTGCAATTTCTCTGACCAGTGTCTCCCTGCGCATTTCAGATATATTGACCTCTTTTAGCCGCTCTGTTATTCTTTTCCGTCGCCTGTAGAGGGAGCGCCTGTCTCTTTCTATTTTACATCTACTCCTCCTTTTTCTTAGAGGAATAAGCCTTGTGCATACATCGAGTGCCACCGAGTTAATCTGTTCTAGGCATAAGTTTGGGTCTGTGTTGCTTAGTATATCTTCCCAGCTTATATCGGTTAGGACTTGGTTTACTTGGTCCCACTTTATGTTTTTGTTATTGAAGTTGAATTTGGTGAATGCTCCCTCGTGACTAGTCTCATTTTGTCGGTCTGGGGCTCCTCGCATACATGTCTGAACCTCAATTATGTTGTGATCTGAGTATATTGTTTTTGATATGGTGACATTTCTTATCAGA
Source organism: Cherax quadricarinatus (assembly GCF_038502225.1). NCBI lineage: Eukaryota > Metazoa > Arthropoda > Malacostraca > Decapoda > Parastacidae > Cherax > Cherax quadricarinatus. Next base: position 22,530,384 of record NC_091349.1, read on the forward strand.
TCATCATTGTTAGTGAATATGAGGTCTAGTGTATTCTCCAGTCTAGTAGGCTCTATTATTTGCTGGTTTAAATTGAATTTTGTGCAGAGATTTAAAAGCTCGTGTGAGTGTGAGTTTTCATCAGAGCTGCCTCCTGGTGTTATTACTGCAACAATATTATTTGCTATATTCCTCCATTTTAGGTGCCTTAAGTTGAAATCCCCCAGGAGCAAGATGTTGGGTGCAGGAGCTGGAAGATTTTCCAGACAGTGGTCAATTTTTAACAGCTGTTCCTGGAATTGCTGGGATGTTGCATCCGGAGGCTTGTAGACTACCACAATGACTAGGTTTTGGTTCTCGACCTTTACTGCTAAAACTTCCACTACGTCATTTGAGGCATTAAGCAGTTCTGTGCAAACAAGTGACTCTGCAATGTACAGGCCAACCCCCCCCCATTTTGCCTGTTCACTCTGTCACATCTGTATAGGTTGTAACCTGGGATCCATATTTCATTGTCCAAGTGATCCTTTATGTGGGTCTCAGTGAAAGCCGCGAACATTGCCTTTGCCTCTGCAAGCAGTCCACGGATGAAAGGTATTTTGTTGTTTGTTGCTGGCTTTAGACCCTGTATATTTGCAAAGAAGAATGTTATCGGACTGGTGGTATTGTTGGTACTGGGGGGGGATTTTTTTTCCGGCATTAGTATCTGTATCTGTTGGTTTGGAGTGGAGGCCATCGACTGTGGTTCCACTCCAGGAATGACTGGATTTGGTGTACGATTTCTGCCATTTCCTGCCAGTTTTTTTTCCTTCCTGGCACTAAAAAACCTCTCCCTCTTGAGTGGCTGTGGCTACCCAGGTTTTCCCATGGCCTGGATGTTTTGTATCTTTTTGTCCCCCTTAGATGGTATGCCTGGCAATTTAAGTTATAGCACAGTCTTTCCTGTACTGAAGAGGTACACATTTCAGGGTGAAAAAGCTTACAGGAAGGGAGTTTGCATTTTCCTGTTGTCATATGGGCATGGCATTTTCTAGGGTGGTCATAGTTGCACGTCCCATCTGTTTTTCCAGATTTCCCATGCCAGCAGATACCAAGTGCATAGTATGTGCACAGGCTTGGTTTCCGCTTGCCTTGGGTTTCTGTGACTGTATTCCCTGTTGGTGCATGTTTCCCTGTCTTACTTCTATCCTCCCTAGCACCAACAATGGAGCTCCCACCAGTTGTTTTTGGTAATTTATCCTCACTATTGCTATTGGAGTCCTCTTGTTTGCTATTTCCTGCGGTATTTCTAGTTTGCAATATTGTTTTTATCTTATCTTTGACTACACTTGTTTCCCTACTATGGCTCCTGTCCCCTATGAGGTCATTTATATGTATTCCTTCCTGCGTATAATTCCCGACTACCTGGACAAAATCTCCAGCTTCACCATTACTGTCTCCCAGGACAGTATCTCCAGCTTCACCATTTCTGTCTCCCAGGACAGCACCTCCAGCTTCACCATTACTGTCTCCCAGGACAGCACTATCAGCCCCACATTTACTGACTACCAGGACATCATCTCCAGCCTTACAGTTTGTGACTACATGGCCAGTATCAAGGGCAGTACCATTCAGCCCAGACTTTTTATGTTCCCATCTGTTGTAGAAAGCTTCCAGGTTTTCTATGAAAGCAGCTTTGATGTTGTCCTCTTTTAATACCCTTGTGATTTTAGTCCACAGATTTTCCTCATTTGGGCATACCCAGAAACACTTCTCTGTTTTAATACTGCTTGTAGCTAGTTCTGGGATATCTGCACAAGGGGCGTGACACCGATTTCCACAAAAATGACAATTTATCCATGTGGAAGCCCGTTTGTTTGACTGACCACAGACTACACACAGCTTCATAATGATTTGAATGGTTGATTTACTGCAATTCTACTAGCAACCTCTTGAATATTATATTAATAACCTTAAATGAAGCTCTAGCTATTTGTATTTCTGTTTCTAACTCTTTTTGTATATTGGACAGCTTACCGTCACGTTCCTGATTTTTAATGTTTGTGTTTATAAGGGCGCCTACAACCCCATCCGTTTACAGTCTGCTTTATTGTCCAACGAAACTGGTTTTCACACTAGGGCACCGGAAGGTTAACCTTCATCATGGTTTTCACACTTACTGGGGCGCCTGAAGGTTCAAGTTCATGATGGTTTTCACACTTACTGGGGCACTGGAAGGTATCTCAGGTTCCCCAGTAAGACTCTTTTGACAGTGATAATTTAATAGGTTTTTTAATTCATGTTGGATCTTTTAACTTTGTATGTTAGCTTTTGATAAATATGACACTTGTACAAGACTTGGGTATCTTTATTCCAAAAATATTTTGCCAGCTAATGGCTTCTTTAGTCCAGTGCAGAGAAATGGTGGAAGATGAGGAGTGTGAGGTAATCACTCCCTTAACCTGGAATCAAGGTGTTCAGTCCATCAATCTTGATGGATTGAACACATCAAATCCAGTCTGAGAGACTAATTACCTCACACTCCTCATCTTCCACCATTTCTCTGCATTGGACTGAAGAAGCCACTAGCTGGCGAAGTGTTCCCAGAATAAAGATACACAAGTGTTACTCTGTCATATTTATCAACTTTCCAGTTTCCTAAACCATTTAAACCATGATAGCTTTTGTATGTGTTAAGTATATGTTTATAGTTTTAAACATTTATTAATTTTACCTTTGGTTTATATTATGTAGTGTATATAATGTTCTATTTGTACGAACACTGATTGTAGTGCTCTGCAAACATCACAACTACTGTAATAATGTTGGTAGAAATACTGACAATATGTTAGGTAAAAGGATACAAGTGCAACTAAAGTGACATTTTATTGTCGCAATGTTTCACTCTCCAGGAGTTTTGTCAAGCTTGACAGGCTTGACAAAGCTCCTGGAGACCAAAATGTTGCCACAGTAAAATGTTACATTAATTGCACTTGTGGTCATTTACCTAACATCACAATTACTAACTGTCTGCAGCTGTAGGAGCATAATTACTCATTTGTAGCTATAGTATAAATTCAAATTCAAATTCAAAGTTTATTCTCTATAAGGATTACAATGCTGAGTTTACAGAATTTGGTTATTGTGTGGTTTACATGTAGTAAAATAATGATTACAGAGTGTAGCACTAGAACACCTAGCATGGCTAGGCATTTCGGGCAGACTTAGTTTAATTCTTAATTTTAAAATATTACAGATTATGAGGTAAGTTGGTATTATGGCTAAGTGACTAAATACTAGTTTGTGAGTTTAGCAATGTGAATGCTTTTGTTTTGGCACAATACATAGTTTCAGTATTTGAGTATCACAGGATTCATTATATTAAGATTAAGATTAATATTTCTTTATGGTCAAATGGGTGAGTGAGTGTAAGTGTGAACCACCAGGTGGTATTCGTGTTGTTAGTTGACAGGGTGTATCAGGGAGATAAGATGTTTTCTAATGGTAGTTTTGAAGGTGATGAATGTGTCTGCAGTTCTAGAGTTCTCAGGTAGGGTGTTCCAGATTTTAGGGCCTTTGACATACATTGAATTTTTGTAAAGGTTTAGTCGGACACGGGGAATGTCGTAGAGATGTTTGTGTCTTGTGTTATGCCTGTGGGTTCTGTCACAACTATCAAGAAAGCATTTTAGTTCAAGGTTGATATTGGAGTTTAAGGTCCTGTAGATGTAGATTGCACAGTAGTAAGTGTGGATGTACTGAACAGGGAGTATGTTGCATAGATATGATATTGGTGTTCAGTCTTCAGTGCATAATATATTTTATAGTGGTTTTGTCTTGTACCTGTATTTATGTTCACGTTCAGAGTGTCTGTGTCAGCTTAGTCACTGAGTAAGACACAGGTGCAACACCTGGCTGTCTTATTCTGAAAATGTTTTGCCAACCAGTGGCTTTATTATTTCAGGTGTTGAAACTGAAGACAGTAGAAGATGAGGTAATCAGTCCCTCAGTCTAGATGGTGCTCACTGCCTTAGTACTGATGACTATAGTGGTGCACACCATCTAGTCTGAGGGACTGATTACCTTGTTTTCTACTGTCTTCAATTTAATTGTCTTCAAATAACCTTTGCATTTAACTGATAAAGCCACTGGTTCTCATAACATCTTCAGAATAAAGATACTAAGATGTTGTACATGTTTTATTCTTCAGTTTATTAGTAGTATATACCATTATTGTTCTGATGGCCTGGTCAATGTTCATTTTGTGTCTGATGGCCTGGTTAATGTTCAGTGTGTCTGATGGCCTAGTTAATGTTCAGTGTGTGTGTCTGATGGCCTAGTTAATGTTCAGGGTGTGTCTGATGGCCTGGTTAATTTTCAGTGTGTGTTAGCCTGGTTAATATTCAGTGTGTGTTAACTGGGTAAATGTTCAGAGCTTCCCTGTTGAGTGTGTCCTTGTTGACCTGGTCATTGCTGAGTGTGTCCCTGTTGAGTGTGTCCCTATTGAGTGTGTGCCTGTTGGGTGTGTCCTTGTCCCAGTCAATGTTGAGTATGACCCTGTTGTCCTGGTCAATGTTGAATGTGTCCCTGTTGTCCTGGTCAATGTTGAGTGTGTCCTTGTTGGCCAGGTCCGTGATGAGTGTCACTTCTGGCCTTGTTAATGTTGAATGTGTCCCTGTTGGCCGGGTCGGTGTTGAGTATCACTACTGGCATGTCAGTGTTGAGTGTGCCCCTGTTGGCTGGGTCAGTGTTGAGTGTGCCCCTGTTGGCCAGGTCAGTGTTGAGTGTGTCCCTGTTGGCTGGGTCAATGTTGAGTGTCACTGTTGTACCTAGTCAGTATTTACCTAGTCACTTGGTATAAACCTTGGTAATAAACACTGACAGGTTGGTTTAGAAAAACCCATAAGCAAACACTAGGACATATTTATTAGGAAATGTTTCGATCCTGGGACCTTGATCACTTCTAACATATGGAGGTTGAAAGACAGTATATATAGGTGGAAAATGAGGTGTGAGTAATGCATGGTGACCTGAATAATGCCATATTGGGATGAGGACAGGTAGATGATGAGATCATGTGACTCCTGTGTTGCTGAGTAGGTGGTGCTGTGCCTGGTTGAGTATCATGTATGCTAATGTTTTAGAAATTTTGTGGTTTCCAGTGTTATGTTCTGTTGTGTCAGTGACAGCGATTAGTGAAGCTTCTAGACACCATCGGCGTCTAAGGTGTTGTTTGGTAAGAATGAGTTCTGCCTCATCCCAGTTCATCAAATGCCCCGTGGAGTCTTTGTGGAGGACACAGGTGTACCTTAAGTCGTCTCCATTACTGGCATTTCAATGCTCGTATAGGCATCAAATGAGCATCGACATACCAGTAATGACGGTTAAGGTATGCCTGTGTCCTCCACAGAGACTCCATGAGGCATTTGATGAACTGGGATGAGGAAGAACTCATTCTCACCAAACAAGACCTTAGACGCCGATGGTGTCTAGAAGCCTTGCTAATCACTGTCACCGACACAATAGAGCATAACACTGGAAACCAGAAAATTTCTAAAACATTAGCGTACATGATACTCAACCAGGCAAAGCACCACCTACCCAGCAACACAGGAGTCACATGATCTCATCGGCTACCCATCCTCATCACAATATGACATTCTTCAGGTCACCATGCGTCACTCACACCTCACTCTCCACATATTTATATACTGTCTTTCAACCTCTGTATGTTAGAAGTGATCAAGGTCCCAGGACCGAAACATTTTCTAAAAAATATGTCCTAGTATTTGCTTGTGTTTTTCTAAACCACCCAATCACTTACATTTTTGCAGCTGTTGAACTGAAGTCTCACATAATTTTCTCTGTTGCTTGATGACGAAAGATTAATTGCCTCATTTCCAGCCTGACTTATACCACTTTAGTTTAATATACTCATCTTTCTTTTAGAATATAAGATAATTAGCTGGTATATCATCATCTTGGTTTCACTTTATGATAGTTATTTCTTTAAACATGATTGTAATTTAACTTCTATTAACGCAGAGATCATAAAATAATTTTGTTTTTGATTTGAGAGTATTGCTAATTGGTCACATTTCTCAGAAATAAAAAAGATTTTTGTTATTGACATTAAACTCCTTGATCACTGCAAGTTATGTTAGCGTAACTTAGAAGAAATAATATTCAATTTATACTTCTATTAAGTTAGTTCCAGAAATATGCAGTGTAAGGTCAGCAAAGACAAAGATGCTATTTGGAGGAGAGGTTGTCAGGGCACTAGCACTCAGAACCTGTTTACCTCCCCCTCCCTTCCATTACCTCACCTCCCGTTCCCTCCAGCCATCCTTGGGAGGACAAAAGCTCCTTGTGTCATCCACACCAGATCTATAATACCTTGATCATCCTATCGTGTTCTAACCTCTCTAAATGCCCAAACCATCTTAATACCGTGTAAGCAGGTCTTGTTGATACTTGAAATGTAGAGAGACTGAGGTGTTTCTCCTGAATATTATCTGCTTTGACAGCATAACATCATTGCTCTTCCAAAATAATGTCTGCTCTGACAACATGACATCATTGTTCCTCCTGAATATTGTCTGCTCTGATGGCATGACATCATTGTTCCTCCTGAATAATGTCTGCTCTGACAGCATGACATCATTGTTCCTCCAGAATAATGTCTGCTCTGACAGCATTACATCATTGTTCCTCCTGAATATTGTCTGCTTTGACAGCATGACATCATTGCTCCTCCTGAATAATGTCTGCTCTGACAGCATGACATCATTGTTCCTCCTGAATAATCTCTGCTTTGATGGCATGACATCATTGTTCCTCCTGAATAATGTCTGCTTTGACAGCATGTCATTGTTCCTCCTGAATAATGTCTGCTCTGACAGTATGACATCATTGTCCCTCCTGAATAATGCCTGCTCTGACAGTATAACATCATTGCTCCTCCTGAATAATGTCTGCTCTGACAACATGACATCATTGTTCCTCCTGAATAATGTCTGCTCTGACAACATGACATCATTGTTCCTCCTGAATAATGTCTTCACTGACAACATGACATCATTGCTCCTCCTGAATAATGTCTGCTCTGACAACATGACATCATTGTTCCTCCTGAATAATGTCTGCTCTGACAACATGACATCATTGTTCCTCCTGAATAATGTCTTCACTGACAACATGATGTCATTGTTCCTCCTGAGTAATGTCTGCTCTGATGGCATGACATTACTGTTCCTCCTGAATAATGTCTGCTCTGACAGCATGACATCATTGTTCCTCCAGAGTAATGTCTGCTCTGACAGCATGACATCATTGTTCCTCCTGAATAATATCTACTCTGACAGCATGACATCATTGTTCCTCCTGAATAATGTCTGCTCTGCCAGCATGACATCGTTGTTCCTCCTGAATAATGTCTACTCTGATGGCATGACATCATTGTTCCTCCTGAATAATGTCTGCTCTGACAGCATGACATCATTCTTCCTCCAGAATAATGTCTGCTCTGACAGCATGACATCATTGTTCCTCCTGAATATTGTCTGCTTTGACAGCATGACATCATTGCTCCTCCTGAATAATGTCTGCTCTGACAGCATGACATCATTGTTCCCCCAGAGTAATGTCTGCTCTGACAGCATGACATCATTGTTCCTCCTGAATAATGTCTGCTCTGACAGCATGATGTCATTGTTCCTCCTGAATAATGTCTGCTCTGATGGCATGACACCATTGTTCCTCCTGAATAATGTCTGCTTTGACAGCATGACATCAGTGTTCTTAATTATTTATATTATGACACCATGACATCAGTGTTATTCTGAATTAAACTGAACGGAATAACACCAGTGTTCCTCTGAATATTGTGTTGTGATAACTTAGGACCTTGTATCCTCTGCCACTGAGCTGGAGATCGACTCTTACCTGCAGATACAACTTTTGGATAAAGAGTTTTAGATTAGCCAGTGGTAGTACTATCCTCTGGTGCTGGGGTACTATCCTCTGGTGGTGATGTAGTTCACTCTGTGAGGGTACTATCCTGTGGTGATGATGTAGTTCACTTTGTGAAGATACTATCCTGTATTGGTGATGTAATTCAGTTTGTGAGGGTACTATCTTGTACTGGTGATGTAATTCAATCTGTGAGGTTACTATCCTGTGGTGGTGATGTAGTTAAACTTGTTAGGATACTATCCTTTGTTAAATGTTGAAGAGAGAGAAGTTGTGATTTCATGCATTGGCCAGAAAGGAGTGAGGAAGAGCCAGATGTGAGCATGGGGGAGGTGCAAGAGGCAGTGGGTAAAATGAAAGGATGAAAGCAGGTGGGATTGATGGAATCAAGACAGAAATGTTGAAAGCAGTTAGGGATAGTTTTTGAGTGGTTGGTGCTTGTGAGGGAAAAGTTCAATAGATAGGAGTAGCGAGGGAGTATATATTAACAATAGTTTCATTGCCGGCTACTTGTTAAGGTAGGGTAAGTCAAGCTCCCGCTATTCCCGCCTTTTTCTCCCCCTCCCCGAAAGTGATAGTTTCATTGCCGGCTACTTGTTAAGGTAGGGTAAGTCAAGCTCCCACTATTCCCGCCTTTTTTCCCCCACCCCGAAAGTGATAGTTTGACTGCCGGCTGCTTGTTAAGGTAGGGTCAGTCTAGCTCCCGCTATCCCTTCCCCTCCTTCTTCCCCCCCACCCCCCGAAAGGTGACGTGTGGGGCTCTGGTCCAAACAGTAATCACTAGACTCACAGCTCCCAGCACTACTGTAAGTACATGCCTGCCTTGTATTCTAGTGGATTTATTGGTTGAAAGCTTCACTTTTGACCAATAATAAACTTAGTCCTTTCAGTCTTGCTCTAAGTTAACTGTTATAATAATCACCACATCTTTTAGGTATTGTACTTATCATGGAGAGTGATTTCTTAAGCAGTGAGTAACCTGTCTATCTTTTCAGCTTGGATGACAGAGAGGGTCACCTGTCAATCAACGAGAAAAACTGATGGAGATGGACTAACGTCCTGGAGACGTCCCATTTTGGATTTAATTACCTGTGCACCTGTATGAAATTGCAGGACGTAACCCCACATCATTGCAGCGGTAAAGAACCTGCTTTCCTGTCATCGGGATAGAATAATCACGGTGATACTCTGTGAAGAACTAGCCGGTGGTGGTCACCAACACCTGCGAACCCCCCCCCCACATCAGCAACGGCTAAGATTTCAACAACACGAAGTGTCACCAACACCAGACACCCCAATATATATATACATTAGCGTTGAGTTCAAATGTTATTTTATTTATTTCATTTTTCATTTTTCTTTCAAATAGGATGTACCTGTCATGTTTTATTGCTTTATGTTTGCTTTAATAAATAATAAAGTGTTTATCTTTGTTAATTATTATTTCGTTTTCTATTCATTAATTTTCCTGAGGAGGAGCCAGCTTTGGTAATACTGTCTGAAGTTATTACAGAGCTGAGTAAGCCTTCACAAGTGGCGACCTTGCCAGGATACAACTCGACAGAATCAAGATTCAATTCCATCTCGAATCTACCATTGGAACTTCAACGCTGCATACCACAGACAGTTACCACCAGCCATGAGTAATCATTCTCTATGGTAGGACTACAGTACAGGTATTTAAAAGATTTGGTAATTGTTATAGTCTCAATTTATTGTAAGTCAAGTCAGGCAGGATAATATTTAATTCTGTCACCTTTCTTGTGAGCTTGAAACACTTTGGAGGATTAGACTCTAGGGACCCGAGATTTTCCAGTGACAATTTGTTTCATTGAGCTCTTTATTATATCAAGGGAACTGTCGTAGGACACTCTTGATTTGTTGGTGAGAAGATTGGATGGTCAAGTGACCCCAGTCTACTTACTGTTTGCTCGGAGCCGGCATAGAACCCTTCGTTTTCATTAATACATATTGTTTAATTAAAGTAGGGATTGAGCCCTCTGATTTATTTACAGTTTGAGTGGAGCAGGAATTGAACCCTCAGTTTTCTTTGATACCCGTTTCATTTCCCCTGATAGTTTAAGTTATTCTTGCAAATATGGAGGAATACCAGTTTTGGATGAACGCTGGGAGTAAGTTAGGAATAACAGGGAAAAATTTAGAAACTTTCATTAGTGCTAAGATCCAGGAAAGACTTGAAAGAGAGAGAATTGAGAGAGAAGAAAGACAGCTAGAAAGGGAAAGAGAAGAGAATAAGGAGAGAGAGAGAATCGAAAGAGAAGAGAAAAAGGAGAAAGAGAACCTTGAAAGACAGGAGAAAAAGGAGAGAGAGAGAATTGAGAGAGAAATCCGAGAAAGACAGAAAGAGAGCGAGAAGACCAAAAAGAGCGTGATAGACTTGATCGTGAGGAAAGAGCTAAAGTACGTGAGGAACAAGTTAAATTAAGGGAACTTGAGGAAAGAGCAAAGGATAGAGAATATGAGTTAAGGGAGAGAGAAAAGGATTGCGAGCTCGAACAAGCTCGCCTTGAATTAGAGAATAAAAAGATAACTTTCTCACAACAGCAATTAGATGGAGTAATGGAACAACGTGCAGCTAGTACACATATTCCAACACCTAATTTACCTCCCTTCACAGAGGGGGAAGACATAACTTCTTACATTATCAGGTTTGAAAATACCGCTACCCTCTGTGAATGGCCTGCTGACACATGGGCTACCAGGTTAGGAATGTTATTTTCTGGTACAGCTTTGAATATCTATGCAACTTTGTCACAGGATATCATATGTAATTATAACCTACTGAAGAAGGCAATCCTTAAAGCATATCAAAAAACCACTAATTCTTACAGGAAAGATTTCAGGTATGCCACCTTACAGCTTGGCCAGAACTTTCAGCAGTTACAGGTAACACTCTTTCGTTTGTTCGACTTTTGGATAAAGAGTTCAGGAATTGATCGCAGTTATGAATCTCTTAGAGACTTCATGGTTGCTGACCAGTTCCTGACAGCTCTTCCCCATCAGATACGAACATTCATCAGAGAACGTAACCTGATTAAAGCTGAGGAAGTTGCTGAGGCTGCTGACCTGTATGCTGAGGCTCACAATTCCTATAAAGACCTAAAGGGATCGAACCCTAAGGGCAAGGGTTCATCAGACCTAAGAAATCAAAGCCTCTAGTGGAAAGTAAAATGACTTCTTTTATTCCTGTTTGTCATTTGTGTGGTGTTAAGGAACATAAACGTCCAGATTGTCCTTCTAAGAAGGTCCAAAAAGTTGGAAGATGTTTTAAAGACTGTAATGACCAAGCACCCTTCTGTTCAGGAACAGTTAATGGACTTAATGTATCTACCATTTTACGAGACACTGGATGCACATGTATAGTCATTTCTGATAAGCTGTTCCCTAACCTTAAAGAAACTCATTCCTCTGCTATACTTTCAGACTACTTGGGCCGTACAGACACTTTTCCTACCATCCGTTGTTACATTAGGTCTAAATGGTTCACAGGTTGGTCTGAAGCTGTACTAGCTCCCATCGCTTCTTGCTCCGTACTAATAGGTAATGTAAAAGGTGCCATTCTTCCTTCTGAGGTTGACCTTTCATCACCAAAGATGGACATAGGTGTTTCAGATCCTCTTCCTGTAGAGTCGGAGAAGCCCCTCGAAAGTTCAGATGAGACAATGTCTCGTGAGATTCATGTGGGATTAAAAACCAGTGATGCTACTCTCGAAAGCGAGGTAGTAGGATCACCGGTTCACTTGTTAGATGAAAGTGAAGATATCACCTCCGATATCATAAATGTCTTGACTAGGGCTCAGACCAAAGCCCATGCTTCCCCTACTGTCCATCCTTTGATTTTCCCTGACTTTAAGCCTTTAGACATATCGAAGGACTCCTTTGTCAATTTACAACGTAATTGCCCTTCTCTTCAGAATTGCCATAATGCCGCTAAATAAAATCAAGTTATCCAAAGGAAAAACTTTTCATATAAATTTGAATATATAAAAGGTATCTTGTACAAGTCAGTATTCAAATTAAATTCAGAGGAGACAGACTATTCCATCTTAGTTGTTCCAAGTCAATGCAGAGAGACTGTTCTTAAAATGGCTCATGACCTGCCAGTGGCCGGACATTTCTCGCATCATAAAACCTTAAATAAAATTAGGGAAACCTATTTTTGGCCAAAAATGTCCTCAGATGTCACTACCTATTGTAGATCGTGTAAAGTTTGCCAACTGTCATCCTCCCAAGGTACCAGGCGAGTACCTATGGTCAAAATGTCAGTAGCTATTGACATCGTTGGTCCTTTATCTCCACTTTCATCTGGGGGACATAGATATATATTAACATTTGTTGATTATGCTTCGAGTTTCCCTGAAGCCGTTCCCTTAAAGACCATAACTACTACAGAGGTGGCTGAAGCCCTTTTGTCCATCTTCTCCAGAGTGGGCATCCCTAGAGAAATTTTGTCTGACCATGGGACACAATTCACATCTGACTTAATGCAACATCTATACCAACTTCTGGGAGTGAAGCCTCTCTTCACCACACCCTATCATCCCAGCTGTAATGGGAGGATTGAGCGCCAGCATTCGATTCTCAAGTCCATTTTAAGGAAACTTTGCTCCCTTAAACCTAAGGAGTGGCATCGTTACCTACCCTGTGCTTTGTTTGCCATGAGGGAAGTTCCCAGTGACTCTTTGGGGTTTTCACCTTTTGAACTTCTCTATGGTAGACAGGCCAGAGGTCCACTGTCCATCCTTCATGACTTATGGACTAATGAGGAGGTAAATGCTGAGGTTCAGTCTTCTTACCAGTTTCTCCTTGACCTTAGATCTAAACTTGCGGAGACCTCTGACATAGTTTCGAAAAACCTAAGCTTGTCAATGGACCAGTACAAAACCTATTTTGACTCCAAAAGTCAGAGGAGAAGTTTTAACGTAGGGGATGAAGTTCTTGTACTTTTGCCGATCAAGTCAAATTATTAGTAGCATGGAAAGGTCCATATAAAGTATTAAAAATTTGTGGGAAAGTTGACTACCTCATAGAAGTCAAGGGGAAACCTAAGCTTTATCATATCAACATCCTTAAGAAATATTACCGAAGAAATTCGGTTAACTGCCTTAATAACTTTGACTTAGTTTTTCCTCACGAACTTGATAAGACAACTGAAGAATGTAAGGTGTGAATAATTGACACCTCTAACTCAGACTATGATGAAGAACTACATGACTTGGTGCCTCTTGACCACTCGGGCGCAACCAACATTAATATTAATGAATCTTTGGATGACCATAAGAGACATGAACTACTTCAATGTGTGAGTAACTTTTGAGACGTCTTTACTGATATTCCAGGTGTTACCTTCACGGTAGTCCATAAGATTGACTTAGTGATGGGCAGTCCTATCAAACGAAAATTATACCCAGTTCCAGTTCACCTTAGGGATGCATTTGACCGAGAGGTAGACAAATTATTAAAACTAAAGATCATTGAACCTTCAGTATCTTCATATTGTTCACCAGTAGTCATGGTTAAGAAGGAGGATAATTCATATAGACTTGCTATTGACTTCAGAGGCCTTAATGCTATAACTCGGTGGGATGCTGAGCCTATGCCCTTAATAGATAGCGATCTACACAAATTTTATGACGCTTCCTTCTTTTCAGAGATTGATATTGCACAAGCATATCATCAAGTAATGTTAGATCCTTCTTCTAAGCAGTACACTGCTTTTCCTACACACCAAGGACTGATGCAATATAGAACTATGCCCTTCGGTTTGGTAACTGCCTGTGCTACCTACGTGAGACTGATGAGAAAGGTCTTGGGTAATATACCAAATGTTTCAGTTTATTTTGATAACATTTACGTAATGTCATCCACATGGGGCGAGCATATCCAAACATTAACATTAGTTTTACGTAGGTTATGCTCACATGGCCTCACTGCCAAGCCGAAGAAATGCTTCCTTGGGTATAACAAGATTAGATATCTTGGACTGATACTTTCTAATAACTCTCTGCAGCCTCTCCCCAGTAAGATCAAAGCTTTATTAGAATTTAAATTCCCCAAAACCAAAAACCTCATGCGTAGCTTTCTTGGTTCTGTAAATTTTTATGCACGGTTTATCCCGAACCTTACTGATCGTACAGGCATCCTATCTGACTTCCTTAAAAAGTCTGTGAAGGAACCTCTTGAACTTTCCGACGTAGCTCGGGAAAAGTTTAATGAGATTAAAAGTATCTTTTCGAAAGACCCTATACTTAAGATTCCAGATATTAATAAAACATTTTGTTTGAGAACTGATGCCTCCAATACTGGCTTAGGTGAGGTGTTACTACAATACCATGATGGTACTCCCTTCCCTGTATGCTTCCTAAGCCGGAAACTCCTTCCTGCAGAAACGAGATACTCCACCATAGAAAAGGAATGTTTGGCCCTTGTGTGGGGTATCTCCAAACTTAAATTTTATTTGCTGGGAAAAGAATTCATTTTAGAAAAGGACCACAAACCTTTGATATACCTAGAAACTTTTAAGGGAACCAACAGTCGCCTCTTGAGGTGGACATTGGCACTCCAGGCTTTTAAGTTCCATATTGTGTATATCAATGGTTCATCCAATTATTTCTCTCACTGGTTAAGTCGTGACAGTCAGTAGAAGATTTCTTGCCTTACACGACTTCCTTATGTTAGAACTTTTTCCTCGCCTATTCTTCTTATACTCCTTGACTATAAGTCTTGGTATGGGGGAGTGTGAGGGAAAAGTTCAATAGATAGGAGTAGCGAGGGAGTATATATTAACAATAGTTTCATTGCCGGCTACTTGTTAAGGTAGGGTAAGTCAAGCTCCCGCTATTCCCGCCTTTTTCTCCCCCTCCCCGAAAGTGATAGTTTCATTGCCGGCTACTTGTTAAGGTAGGGTAAGTCAAGCTCCCACTATTCCCGCCTTTTTTCCCCCACCCTGAAAGTGATAGTTTGACTGCCGGCTGCTTGTTAAGGTAGGGTCAGTCTAGCTCCCACTATCCCTTCCCCTCCTCCTTCCCCCTCCCCCCGAAAGGTGACGTGTGGGGCTCTGGTCCAAACAGTAATCACTACTCTCTCAGCTCCCAGCACTACTGTAAGTACATGCCTGCCTTGTATTCTAGTGGATTTATTGGTTGAAAGCTTCACTTTTGACCAATAATAAACTTAGTCCTTTCAGTCTTGCTCTAAGTTGACTGTTATAATAATCACCACATCTTTTAGGTATTGTACTTATCATGGAGAGTGATTTCTTAAGCAGTGAGTAACCTGTCTATCTTTTCAGCTTGGATGACAGAGAGGGTCACCTGTCAATCAACGAGAAAAACTGATGGAGACGGACTAACATCCTGGAGACGTCCCATTTTGAATTTAATTACCTGTGCACCTGTATGAAATTGCAGGACGTAACTCCACATCATTGCAGCAGTAAAGAACCTGCTTTCCTGTCATCGGGATAGAATACTCACGGCGATACTCTGTGAAGAACTAGCCGGTGGTGGTCACCAACACCTGCGACCCCCCCCTCACATCAGCAACGGCTAAGATTTCAACAACACGAAGTGTCACCAACACCAGACACCCCAATATATATATATATATATATATATATATATATATATATATATATATATATATATATATATATATATATATATATATATATATTAGCATTGAGTTCAAATATTATTTTATTCATTTCATTTTTCATTTTTCTTTCAAATAGGATGTACCTGTCATGTTTTATTGTTTTATGTTTGCTTTAATAAATAATAAAGTGTTTATCTTTGTTAATTATTATTTCGTTTTCTATTCGTTAATTTTCCTGAGGGGGAGCCAGCTTTGGTAATACTGTCTGAAGTTATTACAGAGCTGAGTAAGCCTTCACAGTGCTTTTATTTAATGTATGAAAGAGGGGTAGGTACCTAGAAATACCTGGAGGGTGTTCTGGGGGTCAGTGCCCCTACAACCCAGTTCATGACCAGGCCTTGGAGTGGATCAGGGCCTGATCAACCAGGCTTTTACTGATGGCCACACACAAACTAAGGTATGAACCACAGCTTGGCTAGTCAGGTACTGACTTTAGGTGTCTGTCCAGTTCCCCCTTGCAGGCAGCCAGGGGTCTACTGGTAATCCCCCTTATGTATGCTGGGAGGCAGTTTAACAGTCTTGGGCCCCTGGCACTTATTGTGTTGTCTTAGCATATTCATGGTGTCCATGCTTTTCATTAGGGGATGTTGCACTGCTTCCAAGTTTTTTGCTTTTGTAGGAAGTGATTTCCATGTGAAGAGTTGGGACTAGTCCCTGTTAAGATTTTCTCTGTGTATATTATCATGCATCTTTCTCACCTGTGTTCAAGGAGTACAGGTTAAGGGACTAAAATCATTCCAAATAATTTAGGTGTTTTATTATACTTACATGTGAAGTGAAAGTTCTCTATATATTCTCCAGGTCTGCAGTTTTGCCTGCCTTGAAAGGGGCTGTTAGTGTACAGCAACATTCCAGCCTAGAAAGAATAAGCAATTTAAAGAGAATCATTGGGTTGGCATCCCTAGTTCTGAAGGTTCTCACTATCCATCTGTTACAAAATGCGACATTTATAAAATATAGACATCTCCAGAGAATACTCCTTTCAAGGGAGGTTCCTTGACAGTGGTGAGGGGCTCTTGATCTAGGGAATTGAATCTGTGCTCCAGTTCCCTGAATTAAGCCTGAATACCTTCTGTCCCCTCCCCCCACATGCGCTATATAATCCCTATGGGTTTAGCACTCCCCCATTATTGTAATCCAGGAAATACTAGGTCAACTTATTGATCCCCCTCTAGTATAGCCTGTTTCTGGTTTTGTAACAATTTGTCAGAATATTCTAGTCCATTTATCCTGTAAAATTAAGAGGCTTCTCAATATCATTCTTGGATTGCAAATGGATGAATACAAACATACCGGATAAAAGTTGAAATATTTAATAAAAAAGGTGTCCAGGTGGTAATATCTGCAGTTAATATAGTTGGTATAATTAAAGAGATCAGCTCCTACACTATTCTTGGAGTATAACTTGGTATACTTATATAACATAGTTATCTTGTACATATAATAGTAAGCAAACACTATAACATGTTTATTAGAAAACGTTTCGGTCCTGGGACCTTGATCACTTCTAACATATAGAGGTGGAAAGACATTATATATAGGCGGAGAGTGAGATGTGACGCACGTGACCTGAGGAATGTCATAAGAACATAAGAACGGAGGAACACTGTAGAAGGCCTACTGGCCCATGCGAGGCAGGTCCTTATCAAAACAACCTCTACCTATGATGAGGACGGGTAGATGATGAAATCATGTGACTCCTGTGTTGTTGGGTTGGTGCTGCTTAAGTATCATGTATGCCAATGTTTTTGAAATTTTGTAGTTTCCAGTGTTGCGTTCTATAGTGTCGGTGACGGCGATTAGTGAGGCTTCTAGGCACCGTCGGCGTCTGAGGTCTGGTTCGGTGAGAACGAGTTGTGCCTCATTCCAGTTCATCAAATGCCCCGTGGAGTCTCTGTGGAGGACACAGGCATACCTTACATCGTCTCTGTTAGAGGCATTTCGATGCTCATTCAGGCGGACTGCCACCAGGCCACCGGGCCACCCCATCCTTCATCGCATTGAGTAAATGTACCAGAAAAGTCCTTATGACCTCCCAATGTTGAATATAAAATTCACACGGAATGCCATCAATACCTGGCGCCTTGCCCTTGCACATTCCCTGCAAAGCCTCCCACACCTCAGCTTCAGTTATAGGCCCACCCATGAGAAAGCGATCATTATCATTCAACTCACATCGTACATTCCGCCCCAATTCCCGTATTGCATCCACGCTTGCATCTTTATTTAGCATTTTGAGATTAAACCATTTATCAACATAATAACTTATTCCTTCAGTTGTTGTTACAACCTGACCCTCACTATACCCTTCAACGCCATCCTGCACCACTAAACTCACGATTTGTGTCTGACTACGTAAGACACAAGCAGACGGCTTATCACCCCACACAGCCTCCTCGACTCCACTCGAAATACGCGCCCCATCAAAAACCGTATTTTTCAGCACCTGGATATGTTCCTTTAAATTGTCAATCTCATCCACTGGGTAAATTTCAGATACCTCTCCTTGCGCATAACAGTGCTGTAAAGAACCCTCCAGGTACCTCAAAAATCCATACTCCAATCGAGAGGCCTCCTTACCCCGATGTACATAAAAATCCTTAATTCGAGGCTTCATAACCTCATCCCATTGTCGCACTAAATCACTACCTTCCAAGGAGTCTACTCCCACAGACGTCCATAAGTGTGTGAAGAGTGTCTTATCTTCTGCACTTTGAAGTAAACGAGTATTTAACTTCCAGTATCCTTTAAAAGGAGTCGGGAGACCTCTCCAGTCGAGCTCTACAAGAACACCGCGATGGTCGGAGAAATACACATCTAACACACGCACTTTGGTTACAACTACCCACCGAGACATATACACCCTGTCTAAGCGCGCAGCATAGTCCTTACGCACGAAAGTGTGCTCAATCCCTAAGTCACTGCTTCCACTTACATCCGCCAACCCCAGCCAAGACAACAAATCACCCAAAATAATCGAACAATAACCCGCTCCCCTCGGTTCTACGTCTTTATGGCGCACCACACAGTTCCAGTCGTCACCAACCACTGTTATATCAGGCAGGGATCTCAAATAGTACACAAGAACATCGTTAACAAAAGTATTTTTAAAATTAACATCATGTTCAGCTGGCCCATATACTCCTACAAAACCAACCCGTTGAGTACCCCACTCACCTATGACGTGTACCACGCGACCCCCCCCCCTGCCTCCCAATGTTTCATCATGAACGGGCTGGTCACTTTTATCAACACAGCCACACCACCTTTCAAACGACTCGAGTGAGCCATATAAACATCATAACCATCTATCGCAAACGAACTTCCAACTTTATGGTTATGTTCTTGTACGAAACATATGTCTACTGCAAAGCAATGCAACCACTCATCAACCTGCACTTGCTTTCTGTTATTTTCCATACCATTAACATTTATGGATATACACCTAACTTTGCTAACGGTGGCTTTCCTCGAGGGACCACCACACCCTTTTTCCCTTTACGTTGACTAACGCCTAAGGCGTCACCTTTACCTTGTACATTCTCTGTTATATTACTCGCTGTCCTGGAACCACGCAACCCCCCACCAGTGACTTCCGACCACGTCTTCTTCCCAGAACGCTGTCCAGGGGTCAAGACATCGTCGGAGTCGGGTGGGGTAGCCACACGCTTCCTAGAAACAGCATCCTCAGCTTTATCAGTACCTGTAATGTTCTCCTTGTGAACTTCTACCACAAACAGTATGAACTCTCGGACCTTCTACCTCACTTACGTTAATTAACTGATCGACATCCTTTAACTGTGTTCTCTCCTCATCTGAACACTCCAACGCAGGCACACATGGCACAGAATCATACTCCTGCGAAGCTAAAAGGTCGCTCAATGTCGATACAATGTTAGCTTCCATGTCAGCATCCTCTCTTGCTTGAGGGCTCTCATGTCCATCATGTTCTACCACATCATGGTTGACCGTATCAGGTAGAGTCATGCAGGATGACTCCACGAGCATGGCCCGATCCACCTCATCACTCCACGATTTCAGGCACGGTAAGTCCTCGACTACTTCATCTGCCAGAATCCGACGAGGAGCCTCACCATCCGGACGACGACCACGTCCTGATGGCAGCTGGCGCTTAACGCATTGTGCAGCAATGTGATCCAATGCTCCACAAAGGCGACAAGTTCATCTCTGTCCAGGATACGTAACATACACCTGGGTACAGAACTCCTCTAGGTTTATGTACGAAGGTATTGGTTGGCGCAGGGACATTTTCAACGTGAAAGACCCTTCTTGTAAACCAGCAAAGTGGCCATCAGACCACCGACCCATAGTAACCTGGTGGATCGTCCCATAGTATTTGAAGGCGTCACATATGTCAACTTCGTTAGCCTCAAAAGGCACGTTTCGCACACGTACCCACGTGTGTACCCACGTACACACGTATTGTGAAACGTCGTGTAACTTAACTGTGACTGCTGGGGTGACTTGCTTGCTAATATCCTGATACTGGTTGACAATCTGCTCGTAAGTCTTGGTATCACAAAACTTGACAAAAATCCGGGATAGTCCATTTAAGGCGACGCCACACAGGGATTCACGCTGGATGCCATATATATCGCTGATGATCATCGTCACTCATTTCCTTGCTGTCATCTGTGTAGGACCCTACTTAAACAAGATGGGTCCTACACAGATGACAGCAAGGAAATGAGTGAGCTACTCAAGTCCCAATATGACTCAGTTTTTAGCAAGCCGCTAACCAGACTGAGAGTCGAAGATCAAAATGAATTTTTTATGAGAGAGCCACAAAATTTGATTAACACAAGCCTATCCGATGTTATCCTGACGCCAAATGACTTCGAACAGGCGATAAATGACATGCCCATGCACTCTGCCCCAGGGCCAGACTCATGGAACTCTGTGTTCATCAAGAACTGCAAGAAGCCCCTATCACGAGCCTTTTCCATCCTATGGAGAGGGAGCATGGACACGGGGGTCGTCCCACAGTTACTAAAAACAACAGACATAGCCCCACTCCACAAAGGGGGCAGTAAAGCAACAGCAAAGAACTACAGACCAATAGCACTAACATCCCATATCATAAAAATCTTTGAAAGGGTCCTAAGAAGCAAGATCACCACCCATCTAGAAACCCATCAGTTACACAACCCAGGGCAACATGGGTTTAGAACAGGTCGCTCCTGTCTGTCTCAACTATTGGATCACTACGACAAGGTCCTAAATGCACTAGAAGACAAAAAGAATGCAGATGTAATATATACAGACTTTGCAAAAGCCTTCGACAAGTGTGACCATGGCGTAATAGCGCACAAAATGCGTGCTAAAGGAATAACAGGAAAAGTCGGTCGATGGATCTATAATTTCCTCACTAACAGAACACAGAGTAGTCGTCAACAGAGTAAAGTCCGAGGCAGCTACGGTGAAAAGCTCTGTTCCACAAGGCACAGTACTCGCTCCCATCTTGTTCCTCATCCTCATATCCGACATAGACAAGGATGTCAGCCACAGCACCGTGTCTTCCTTTGCAGATGACACCCGAATCTGCATGACAGTGTCTTCCATTGCAGACACTGCAAAGCTCCAGGCGGACATCAACCAAATCTTTCAGTGGGCTGCAGAAAACAATATGAAGTTCAACGATGAGAAATTTCAATTACTCAGATATGGTAAACATGAGGAAATTAAATCTTGATCAGAGTACAAAACAAATTCTGGCCACAAAATAGAGCGAAACACCAACGTCAAAGACCTGGGAGTGATCATGTCGGAGGATCTCACCTTCAAGGACCATAACATTGTATCAATTGCATCTGCTAGAAAAATGACAGGATGGATAATGAGAACCTTCAAAACTAGGGAGGCCAAGCCCATGATGACACTCTTCAGGTCACTTGTTCTATCTAGGCTGGAATATTGCTGCACACTAACAGCACCTTTCAAGGCAGGTGAAATTGCCGACCTAGAAAATGTACAGAGAACTTTCACGGCGCGCATAACGGAGATAAAACACCTCAATTATTGGGAGCGCTTGAGGTTCCTAAACCTGTATTCCCTGGAACGCAGGAGGGAGAGATACATGATTATATACACCTGGAAAATCCTAGAGGGACTAGTACCGAACTTGCACACGAAAATCACTCACTACGAAAGCAAAAGACTTGGCAGATGATGCACCATCCCCCCAATGAAAAGCAGGGGTGTCACTAGCACGTTAAGAGACCATACAATAAGGGTCAGGGGCCCGAGACTGTTCAACTGCCTCCCAGCACACATAAGGGGGATTACCAACAGACCCCTGGCAGTCTTCAAGCTGGCACTGGACAAGCACCTAAAGTCTGTTCCGGATCAGCCGGGCTGTGGCTCATACGTTGGTTTGCGTGCAGCCAGCAGCAACAGCCTGGTTGATCAGGCTCTGATCCACCAGGAGGCCTGGTCACAGACCGGGCCGCGGGGGCGTTGACCCCCGGAACTCTCTCCAGGTAAACTCCAGGTAAACTCACCAACACATTAATCAATGCGCTGGGGATTGTGCCCTTTATGAGGTCAATGCAAACAGTATTAACTCTCCTTCGAAAACCAGTCACCATTGTTGTTGTCGTCGCAAAACTCCTCCACCAGGTGTCGGGACTGAGGAGAGACAGCTGATGACCGCTCAGCACAGCGTCTGAGCAGAGGCTTGCACTATTGAAAAATTGCAGCACAGTTTTATACAACACTTCGTAAAATTAAGTTAACACAGTTCGGTTGGCAGGAGAGGAAAAAATTTGGAGTGTTGCCCGTGGGATACTTCTCCAGCTCGAAACCATTCTCTGCTAAGAGCTAGCAGTGTTTATTATGTTTGTGGATTGAGTTTATCTCTTTTAATTGCCATATCTTGTATCTGCCAAGCAATCATGGTACCCAGTAGGCATACAAGTGATGCTGAAAGTGACTTGGAAAGGTTTAAGCTTTTAAGTCTAGGAGTTACGAAGAAAATCGAGATATTAGACAAGCTTAAGAGTGGCTCATGTGTGGTGGATATAGTAAGGGTCTATGGCCTTAATGAAGTGTCAGTTTGTACAATTAAGAAGAATGAGGTGAGTAGATGAGCTGTAATGAATAACCCAGGATCTCATCTCGTGAAAAAAATGACACGTAAATCACAAGAAGTCAATAAAACTGAAACCTTGTTGCTTGAGTGGATCAAACAAAAAACAAAGAAAGGTGTACCAGTTAATTTCATCTTAATTAGGGAAAAGGCCTTACAGTTATTTAACCCTTAAACGTAGACCTACGTTCTCTCACGAAGCGCTCCGAATGTAGATCTACGTTTTTTTTTTACATTCTTTCTTATGGAGAAAATCAAGGTTGGAGCGCTATGCGCGTAAACGTAGATCTATGTTTGGACAGTTTAAGGGTTAAATCAGTGTGTGAGAAGGAAGGAAGGCCTGAAAAAGAGTGTATGTTTAGCACAGGCTGGTTCCACAACTTTAAGTTGCATAAGAAGTTACATGTATTCATTTTTCTGCAGAAAGTGCTTCAACTGATTATTTATTTATTTATTTATTTAATTTATTTATTTATTTATTTTAATGTCTTTGCAAACAGTACATTGAGATTGTGTATATACAATAGTGGGTTGCAATGCAAAGAGAGCCTCTGTTATGCCTAGGCATTATACAGCAGCAAGTAATTTCCCGGCTGAATTACAGGAAATTATTTCTGAGGGTGGTTTTAAGCCACATCAAGTATTTAATGCTGATGAGACAAATGTTTTTTGGAAGAAAATGCCAACAAGAACTTATATTAGTCAGTAAGA
Organism: Cherax quadricarinatus; assembly: GCF_038502225.1. Classification (NCBI taxonomy): domain Eukaryota; kingdom Metazoa; phylum Arthropoda; class Malacostraca; order Decapoda; family Parastacidae; genus Cherax; species Cherax quadricarinatus. The sequence goes on from NC_091349.1 coordinate 22,553,809, forward strand.
GAAAAGTCCACCGGGCTTCAAGACAGCAAAGGACTGCTTCACCTTGCTCCTTTGCGGTAATGTGTCAGGTGATTTCAAGTGTAAACCCATGGTTATTTACCGCTCTAAGAATCCTCGTGCTTTGAAAGGTGTAGATAAAAACACCTTACTAGTAATTTGGAGGTCCAACCAATCAGCATGGATGACAGAGGAAATATTTATTGACTTGTTAAAGCATAACTTTATTCCTGAAGTCAAGTTTTACCTGCACAGCAAGAACCTTGCATTCAAGGCTCTCTTCATTCTTGATAATTCCTGGATGTGACCCTACATGTAAAAGTTGTATTTTTACCTCCAAATACAACATCTTTAATTCAACCACTGGATCAGGGAGTCAATAAGTCATTCAAGTGTAACTACACAAAAAAAGCTATAAAAAAACTAGTTGCATGAATGGACTCTGACTCCAACCTGGCTGTAAAAATTTGTGTGGACTGCCTCCAAGTGAGTCGCCTACCCTGGCAAGCTCTGTTGACACCGAGCTCTGAGGTGGGTACCTCAGCCTCACAAGTGGCTTATAGGACAGATTTTCACAAATGATTGATGTTGCAAGAAACTCGCCTGCACGCACGTATAAAGGACTAACTTACTTGGTGTTGCAGCATATATCCTGATCTTCAACTTCCCTAAGCTTAGCCTTAGCCCCTTTGGACTTCCCCTCAGAAACCACGTGCAACCGGGAGCCTGAATTCCTGCAATATTCAATCGTTATTAGTGACCTGCCTGCACCTCAGAAATTTCTATATCCAAGACGGTGTGTATCCCCTAGTATAGCTATGCAGACACGGACACTAGCTTCCAGACTGACAGGAGACACTGGTACTTACTGGGCATGCACTGCCAGCTGCACAAAGGGCCTACAGATCAACTCACAATTTCCCTAGACACTGGCCAGAAATCTACGAGATAAAGTGGAGGTCTTGTCTTACTGTATGGGCCTGATGGAGGTCATCTACGGTACATCGAGGTGCCTCTACCAGATTTCCCCAGGTCTCGAATGTGAAGACATGTGGGGGGCGCCGTCTGCTGATCACGGCACGTCTTGTCCATTTGGTGTCTGTCTTAAGAAGGACGCTATTGTGTCTTTTAGACCCACGCCTCTATTATTTATGCTTCTAGATATGAAGCCAAGAATTCTGTTAGCTTATTGCGAACACTAATGCACTGTTGTCTTGGTTTCAGATTACTGCTAACCAGAACTCCTAAATCCTTTTTGCAATCAGTAGTATTAAGATCTACACTATTCAGTTCATAAGTGGCATCATTATTGTCCTGTCCAACATTTAGAACTTTGCATCTGTCTATATTAAACTGCATCTGCCACTTCTCCGACCACTGTATCAATCTATTCAAATCATCCTGGAGTGCACTAATGTTCTCAATAGAATGAACTGGACGGCCTATTTTGGTGTCATCAGCAAATTTGCTTATGTCGCTGTTTATTCCCTCATCTATATCGTTTATGTAAATTGTGAACAACAATGGGCCCAACACTGACCCCTGAGGAACACCGCTTGTGACGTGCCCCCACTCTGATTTCTCCCCATTTATGCAAACTCTCTGCTGACTATTTGTCAACCATGCCTCTGCCCAGGAAAAAATTTCTCCTCCTATTCTGTGTGTCTTAAGTTTCCTCAAAAGTCTCTGATGTGGAACTCTATCGAAAGCCTTACTGAAGTCCATATACACAATATCATATTCATTAACATGATCTACCTCCTCAAACACCCTAGCAAAAAAAAAAAAAAATAGTAAATTCGTAAGACAGGAACGCCCCTTAGTAAAACCGTGTTGAGATTCATTTATCAATTTTTTCCTAAGATTGTGTACAATGGACTCTACCAAATAATTATCGAGCTTGTATAACCCATAATTTGAGTTGTTTACTGTATTCCTTTCATGTTTCAAGAGGGAAGATTCAATTATGTTTCTTTCCATGACAGAACTGTTTGGCCCATGATGACACTCTTCAGGTCACTTGTTCTATCTAGGCTGGAATATTGCTGCACTCTAACAGCACCTTTCAAGGCAGGTGAAATTGCCGACCTAGAAAATGTACAGAGAACTTTCACGGCGCGCATAACGGAGATAAAACACCTCAATTACTGGGAGCGCTTGAGGTTTCTAAACCTGTATTCCCTGGAACGCAGGAGGGAGAGATACATGATTATATACACCTGGAAAATCCTAGAGGGACTAGTACCGAACTTGCACACGAAAATCACTCACTACGAAAGCAAAAGACTTGGCAGACGATGCACCATCCCCCCAATGAAAAGCAGGGGTGTCACTAGCACGTTAAGAGACCATACAATAAGTGTCAGGGGCCCGAGACTGTTCAACTGCCTCCCAGCACACATAAGGGGGATTACCAACAGACCCCTGGCAGTCTTCAAGCTGGCACTGGACAAACACCTAAAGTCAGTTCCTGATCAGCCGGGCTGTGGCTCGTACGTTGGTTTGCGTGCAGCCAGCAGCAACAGCCTGGTTGATCAGGCGCTGATCCACCAGGAGGCCTGGTCACAGACCGGGCCGCGGGGGCGTTGATCCCCGAAACTCTCTCCAGGTAAACTCTCCAGGTATACTATAATCTGGGCAGCATCCCAACCCGGTGGGTGATTACATGCACTAACGTGGTTAAAGATAGCGTTCGACTCCTGCCCTGTCCTGACTGAGTATTTATGCTGGGGAATTCTGGTTTCCAGAAATTTACCTGTTTGACCGATATATGAGAGAGAACACTGAGTACACATGACCTTGTAAACCTCACCAACTTTGTTGGAGGATGTTTTTAATCAGTCCTTGTTCCACTGTCCCCGTGTTTTTGAAAGCCAGGTTTATATTGATCTTTTTTAATGCCTCCCACAGGCAAGCCAGATTCTCATTGTATGGTAAAACTAGTATATTTTTTCTGACCATCACTTCTTTAGGTTCAGTTCTGTAGAAAGTCTTTTTTGCTGACATTAGTGCCTTATCGACAAAATCCTTAGGATATCTTAGTTTTGTGGCAATGTTGAATATCTTGCTGATTTCGTCCTCTAGTACTCTGGACTGCAGATGCGCAATGCTCTCAGAAACATTGTGAGGAACACACTCCTTTTTACCCTGGTTTCGTGTTGGAATAGTAGTGAATGTATGATGACACATTGGTGGACTTCTTATAAACTGTGAATTTGAATTTCCTATCGACACGATGGATTAAAACATCTAGGAACGGCAGTGTTATTTATTTCATGTTCTGTGGTGAACTTAATGGAAGGTACTAAACCATTGAGTCTGGGAAGAAACTCATCAGTGTTGTGATCATTAGACCACAGGCAAAGAACATCATCTTCATATCTGAACCAACTAGGTTTATCTGGGAGAATGTCTTTAAGAAGTCTGGTCTCATAGAATTCCATATATAGGTTACTGAGTAAGGGGCTAAGGGGATTTCCCATTGCCATGCCTTATTTTTGAGCATAGAATTTCCCTTCAAACACGAATTTGCAATCAGTGACACAAAGCTTTATCACTTCAATTATTGTTTGGTGGGGAAAAGCATGGGGAAGTTTTCTAGTTTCTCTTCGAGGTACGAAAGCAAGTCAGGGGCAGGGACTTTGGTGAACATAGCTGTGACATCAAAGCTCACTAAAGAAAAGTCATGAGGGGCATTTAATTTCTGGAGCCTCTCAGTGAGGTCAACATTATTTTTAATATGTACGTCTGAGATCTTACCAACCATGGGAGTTAGAAGTTTAGCCAACCATTTAGATAGACTATATGTTGTTGAGCCTACTGAACTAACAATGGGACTGGCTGGGTATCCTGGCTTATGGGTCTTGATTACCCCACATAGATATGGTAGAATTGCTGACCTAACCCACAGATATTTAATTAATTCATCATTTCCTTTCAATAACGTTTTAAGGTGTTTATTAAAATGGCTGTTGACTTTTTCAGTGGGGTTTTTAATGAGCGGTTCATACGTTTCATTATCACTCTAAATATTCTGTTTTGTACATAATAACAGCCACCTTAGATTTATCACCTCGTGAGAAGTGCAAAGTCTGATCATTATTGAGTTCTTTGTAAGCTTTTGTGAATCTTAATGGGCAATTGGGAAACACTGGTTGGAGTAAAGTCCCATATACCACACCTTTGCATATATTAAAATCATCAGGGGTCAAATCACCGTGTTTTTCCAGGATGCAAAACGATTTTGCTAAATCTACGTAATTAACGTCATTAGTTGAGGGCGCAAAACTTAATCCGAACCCTAGTGCTGCCTGTTGATCACTGCTTAATTCCTTGCTAGAGAGGTTCATAACAAACTCCGGATTCGCATGTGTAGTCCAACCACTCTGTGCTATGAGATTATTTAACTTCCTAGTGTGATTGCGTTTAGTGTTTTGTCTTACTCTTCTAAGTCCCTATAAATATAATCAAGCAAGTAGTCGTGCCAACCTGGGGGAATCTTATTAAAGAATACCCTCTTGGTTTATCTCATTTCAATGAAAAGTGTCTTCTTTCCATGTCTTACTAATTCAATATTTTTAATGAGCAGTAACCTGTGTAGTTGATGGAACGGTGTAGTAGCTAGTCTGACCAACCTGTTCTGCAGGAGGGATTTCGGTAGGACCTGTTCTTAGGCACTTATTTAGAAATTCTAACTTATGAGCAACTTTGTAGGCTTTGAGTAGTGAGCGTTTGTAGGATGTGAAAATTTGTGTGGACTGCCTCCAAGTGAGTCGCCTACCCTGGCAAACTCTGTTGACACCGAGCTCTGAGGTGGGTACCTCAGCCTCACAAGTGGCTTATAGGACAGATTTTCACAAATGATTGGTATTGCAAGAAACCTCGCCTGCATGCACGTATAAAGGACTAACTTACTTGGTGTTGCAGCATATATCCTGATCTTCACTTCCCTAAGCTAGCCTTAGCCCCTTTGGACTCCCCCTCAGAAACCACGTGCAACCGAAAGCATTAATTCCTGCAATATTCAATCGTAATTAGTGTCCTGCCTGCACCTCAGAAATTCCTAAATCCAAGAGGGTATGTATCCCCTAGTATAACTATGCAGACTCAAACACTAGCTTCTAGACTGCTCTGAGACACTGGTACTTACCTGGAGTTTACCTGGAGAGAGTTCCGGGGGTCAACGCCCCCGCGGCCCGGTCTGTGACCAGGCCTCCTGGTGGATCAGAGCCTGATCAACCAGGCTGTTGCTGCTGGCTGCACGCAAACCAACGTACGAGCCACAGCCCGGCTGATCCGGAACTGACTTTAGGTGCTTGTCCAGTGCCAGCTTGAAAACTGCCAGGGGTCTGTTGGTAATCCCCCTTATGTGTGCTGGGAGGCAGTTGAACAGTCTTGGGCCCCTGACACTTATTGTATGGTCTCTTAACGTGCTAGTGACACCCCTGCTTTTCATTGGGGGGATGGTGCATCGTCTGCCAAGTCTTTTGCTTTCGTAGTGAGTGATTTTCATGTGCAAGTTCGGTACTAGTCCCTCTAGGATTTTCCAGGTGTATATAATCATGTATCTCTCCCTCCTGCGTTCCAGGGAATACAGGTTTAGGAACCTCAAGCGCTCCCAATAATTGAGGTGATTTATCTCCGTTATGCGCGCCGTGAAAGTTCTCTGTACATTTTCTAGGTCGGCAATTTCACCTGCCTTGAAAGGTGCTGTTAGTGTGCAGCAATATTCCAGCCTAGATAGAACAAGTGACCTGAAGAGTGTCATCATGGGCTTGGCCTCCCTAGTTTTGAAGGTTCTCATTATCCATCCTGTCATTTTTCTAGCAGATGCAATTGATACAATGTTATGGTCCTTGAAGGTGAGATCCTCCGACATGATCACTCCCAGGTCTTTGACGTTGGTGTTTTGCTCTATTTTGTGGCCAGAATTTGTTTTGTACTCTGATGAAGATTTAATTTCCTCATGTTTACCATATCTGAGTAACTGAAATTTCTCATCGTTGAACTTCATATTGTTTTCTGCAGCCCACTGAAAGATTTGGTTGATGTCCGCCTGGAGCCTTGCAGTGTCTGCAATGGAAGACACTGTCATGCAGATTCGGGTGTCATCTGCAAAGGAAGACACGGTGCTGTGGCTGACATCCTTGTCTATGTCGGATATGAGGATGAGGAACAAGATGGGAGCTAGTACTGTGCCTTGTGGAACAGAGCTTTTCACCGTAGCTGCCTCGGACTTTACTCTGTTGACGACTACTCTCTGTGTTCTGTTAGTGAGGAAATTATAGATCCATCGACCGACTTTTCCTGTTATTCCTTTAGCGCGCATTTTGTGCGCTATTACGCCATGGTCACACTTGTCGAAGGCTTTTGCAAAGTCTGTATATATTACATCTGCATTCTTTTTGTCTTCTAGTGCATTTAGGACCTTGTCGTAGTGATCCAGTAGTTGAGACAGACAGGAGCGACCTGTTCTAAACCCATGTTGCCCTGGGTTGTGTAACTGATGGGTTTCTAGATGGGTGGTGATCTTGCTACTTAGGACCCTTTCAAAGATTTTTATGATATGGGATGTTAGTGCTATTGGTCTGTAGTTCTTTGCTGTTGCTTTACTGCCCCCTTTGTGGAGTGGGGCTATGTCTGTTGTTTTTAGTAACTGAGGGACGACCCCCGTGTCCATGCTCCCTCTCCATAGGATGGAAAAGGCTCGTGATAGGGGCTTCTTGCAGTTCTTGATGAACACAGAGTTCCATGAGTCTGGCCCTGGGGCAGAGTGCATGGGCATGTCATTTATCGCCTGTTCGAAGTCATTTGGCGTCAGGATAACATCGGATAGGCTTGTGTTAATCAAATTTTGTGGCTCTCTCATAAAAATTTCATTTTGATCTTCGACTCTCAGTCTGGTTAGCGGCTTGCTAAAAACTGAGTCATATTGGGACTTGAGTAGCTCACTCATTTCCTTGTATCAATCGCATCTGCTAGAAAAATGACAGGATGGATAATGAGAACCTTCAAAACTTGGGAGGCCAAGCCCATGATGACACTCTTCAGGTCACTTGTTCTATCTAGGCTGGAATATTGCTGCACACTAACAGCACCTTTCAAGGCAGGTGAAATTGCCGACCTAGAAAATGTACAGAGAACTTTCACGGCGCGCATAACGGAGATAAAACACCTCAATTACTGGGAGCGCTTGAGGTTCCTAAACCTGTATTCCCTGGAACGCAGGAGGGAGAGATACATGATTATATACACCTGGAAAATCCTAGAGGGACTAGTACCAAACTTGCACACGAAAATCACTCACTACGAAAGCAAAAGACTTGGCAGACGATGCACCATCCCCCCAATGAAAAGCAGGGGTGTCACTAGCACGTTAAGAGACCATACAATAAGTGTCAGGGGCCCGAGACTGTTCAACTGCCTCCCAGCACACATAAGGGGGATTACCAACAGACCCCTGGCAGTCTTCAAGCTGGCACTGGACAAGCACCTAAAGTCAGTTCCTGATCAGCCGGGCTGTGGCTCGTACGTTGGTTTGCGTGCAGCCAGCAGCAACAGCCTGGTTGATCAGGCTCTGATCCACCAGGAGGCCTGGTCACAAACCGGGCCGCGGGGGCGTTGACCCCCGGAACTCTCTCCAGGTAAACTCCAGGTAATATATATATATATATATATATATATATATATATATATATATATATATATATATATATATATATATATATATATATATATATATATATATCATCATGCAGACTGGCCTGCATGATGAATTAATTAAGTAAAAAATAATTTGATTAACCTCTACTCACGATAAGATTTGACACGAAGCTCTACAGAGAGCGAAACATGACTGAATGAGAGTCTACAAAGCTAATGACTCGATGAAGCTCTAAACAGAGTGAAAAACTACTTGATAAAGTTCTACACAGACCGATACATGTGAGAAAGCTCCACACACTGCAAAAACTAACTCAGTAGAACTCTGCATAATCATGAATAGATAAAGCTCTACTAACTGAAACATGTCAAGCTCTACACAGAGTAACATATGATAAAGCTCTACACATAGTGAAACATGACTTTATATAGCTTTACACAAAGCAAAACTTAATGAAGCTCTACACAGAACCAAACATGAAGATAAAGCTCTACTGAGAAACATGATAAATTTCCTCACTGAGAGTAACATGACTTGAAAACTTTGTTTACAGTGCAATAAATGACTCTACAAAAGCTCTATATAAGGATAAACAAAACATAATCAAAACTTTACATAAAACATGACTTTATTACTTTACACGAAGATGATGCAATAAAGCTCTATAGAGAGTGAATCATGGCTTGATGCTCATCAAAGAGCTTTAGCTCTAACAGAAGAAGCATCTCTTGACAGAGCTCAATTCAGAAAGAAACAAAAAAAGAGAGGATGAATGCCAACATAGAGCTGTGTAAAGCTTGATAAACCACTACTCAGAGAGCAAGATAATTTTAAAAAGCTCTATAAAACGAAACATCTTGATAAAGCTCAATGTATGATAAAGCTTTTTCCAGAGAAAAACATGACGGAATAAAGTTCTATACAGATTTGTATAAAGAGCGAAACATGATTAAGATCTACGTAACGTGAAACTTGATAAAACTATACGTAGATTGAAACTTGATGAAGCTCTATGTTGAGTGAAACATGGCTTAATAAAGCTCTACGTAGAGTGAAACATGGTTTGATGAAGCTCTATGTAGAATGAAACATGATAGAGTGCTACGTAGAGTGAAACATCACTTGATAAAGCTCTACGTAGAGTGCAACATGACTTAATAAAGCTTTACACGTAGAGTGAAACATGACTTGTTAAAGCTCTACGTAGAGTGCAACATGACTTGATAGAGCTTTACACGTAAAGTGAAACATGACTGGATAAATTGAAGATTGAGACACTTATGCAGCATATGGGAATCTTTATTCAACACTTGTTCAACCTTTGGACGAAGACCTACTTCGACTAGTGGATGGTACCACTATGACCCCGCCTCCGCCTGCTTCACGTCACCTCACTACAGTATATAAGCCACGTCTACGGCCCTATGCTGTACATTCTACAAGATTGATGGACTGAACACATCGACTCCAGGCTGAGGGACTGATTACCTCATACTCCTCCTCTCCTTACGCCTTCCTCTTTGTATTGGACTGATGAAGCCACTGTGTGGCGAAACGTTTCCTGAATAAAGATTCCCATATGCTGCATAAGTGTCTCAATCTTCAACTTGTCGGTTTTTCAAACCATTCATCACAACTGTCAGACACTGCAGCATCATGGGATCTTGTTACAAAGAATTCTTCAACACTTGTTCAACCTTTGGACGAAGACCTACTTCGACTAGTGGATGGTACCACTATGACCCCGCCTCCGCCTGCTTCACGTCACCTCACTACAGTATATAAGCCACGTCTACGGCCCTATGCTGTACATTCTACAAGATTGATGGACTGAACACATCGACTCCAGGCTGAGGGACTGATTACCTCATACTCTTCCTCTCCTTACGCCTTCCTCTTTGTATTGGACTGATGAAGCCACTGTGTGGCGAAACGTTTCCTGAATAAAGATTCCCATATGCTGCATAAGTGTCTCAATCTTCAACTTGTCGGTTTTTCAAACCATTCATCACAACTGTCAGACACTGCAGCATCATGGGATCTTGTTACAAAGAATTTTTCAACACTTGTTCAACCTTTGGACGAAGACCTACTTCGACTAGTGGATGGTACCACTATGACCCCGCCTCCACTTGCTTCACGTCACCTCACTACAGTATATAAGCCACGTCTACGGCCCTATGCTGTACATTCTACAAGATTGATGGACTGAACACATCGACTCCAGGTTGAGGGACTGATTACCTCATTCTCCTCCTCTCCTTACGCCTTCCTCTTTGTATTGGACTGATGAAGCCACTGTGTGGCGAAACGTTTCCTGAATAAAGATTCCCATATGCTGCATAAGTGTCTCAATCTTCAACTTGTCGGTTTTTCAAACCATTCATCACAACTGTCAGACACTGCAGCATCATGGGATCTTGTTACAAAGAATTCTTCAACACTTGTTCAACCTTTGGACGAAGACCTACTTCGACTAGTGGATGGTACCACTATGACCCCGCCTCCGCCTGCTTCACGTCACCTCACTACAGTATATAAGCCACGTCTACGGCCCTATGCTGTACATTCTACAAGATTGATGGACTGAACACATCGACTCCAGGCTGAGGGACTGATTACCTCATACTCCTCCTCTCCTTACGCCTTCCTCTTTGTATTGGACTGATGAAGCCACTGTGTGGCGAAACGTTTCCTGAATAAAGATTCCCATATGCTGCATAAGTGTCTCAATCTTCAACTTGTCGGTTTTTCAAACCATTCATCACAACTGTCAGACACTGCAGCATCATGGGATCTTGTTACAAAGAATTCTTCAACACTTGTTCAACCTTTGGACGAAGACCTACTTCGACTAGTGGATGGTACCACTATGACCCCGCCTCCGCCTGCTTCACGTCACCTCACTACAGTATATAAGCCACGTCTACGGCCCTATGCTGTACATTCTACAAGATTGATGGACTGAACACATCGACTCCAGGCTGAGGGACTGATTACCTCATACTCCTCCTCTCCTTACGCCTTCCTCTTTGTATTGGACTGATGAAGCCACTGTGTGGCGAAACGTTTCCTGAATAAAGATTCCCATATGCTGCATAAGTGTCTCAATCTTCAACTTGTCGGTTTTTCAAACCATTCATCATGACTGGATAAAGCTGTACGTAGACTGAAGCATGACTTGATAGAGCTCTACGTAGAGTGAAACATGACTGGATAAAGCGCTACATACAGTGAAACATGACTGGATAAAACTCTACTTAGACTTAAACATGACTTGATAAAGCTCTACACACCAAGACATGACTTGATAAAGCTCTACACACCAAAACATGACTTGATAAAGCTCTACACACCAAGACATGACTTGATAAAGCTCTACACACCAAGACATGACTTGATAAAGCTCTACACACCAAGACATGACTTGATAAAGCTCTACACACCAAGACATGACTTGATAAAGCTCTACACACCAAGAGATGACTTAATAAATCTCTACAAAGCAAGATGCGATTTAATAAATCTACTCAACAAGGCATGACATGATACAGCTCTACACAACAAGACATGACTTGATAAAGCTCTACACACCAAGACATGACTTGATAAAGCTCTACACACGGAGGCCTGGCCATGGACCGGGCCGCGAGGGCGTTTTTCCATGGAATAACCTCCAGGTATCCAGGTAACACAGCAAGACATGACAATATAAGGATCTACACAACAAGACATGACAATATAAGTATCTACACAGCAAGACATGACAATATAAGTATCTACACAGCAAGACATGTCAATGCAATGATCTACACAGTAAGCCATGACTTGATGAAGCTCTACACAGCAAGAGATGAATTTATAAAGCTCTACACAGCAAGACATTACTTGATAAAGCTCTACATACCAAGACATGACTTGATAAAGCGCTACACAGAATGAAACGTAGCTTAATGAAGCTCTACGCAGAATGAAACTTAGCTTAATAAAGCTCCACACTGAGCGATAGATGACTTATTAAACCTCTACCCAGAGCGAAACTTGACTTTATCTATGTATACAGAGATAAAGCTCTACAAAGAATAATAAAAAACATGATAAGCTCTACACAGACTAATAAAAGCCTGTCATAAAGCTCTACAGAGAGTGATAAATATCTTTGACTAAGCTATGTGATATCAGATTTAGATTGAATTTTGCCACCGAAGTGGCTAGTTTATTGTGCAGGTCAAATCCATCCTGTGGACGGTAGCACAAGAGCATATGTATATGTATACACAAAAGGCCTAGGAACTAGGCCCCAAAAGGGTTAAGAGGTGTACATATGGGTTTTTATTTATCTACATAACTATAGTTCACTTATCTGTTATAAGCAAATTTAGGAAATTTGCTTAGTATATCTGGTATCTTATTTTCATTAATAAGATATCTTGACATGTCACATAGGTTATTATAGTGTCTGTCTCTGTATTCCTCAATAAGTGGACAATTAAGCACATAGTGTTTCAAGACAGTGAGCATATGCCTGATCACATAATTTGCATTTAGTTTTATCATCATCTGAGTGTCTCCCAAACTGCCAGAAGTACTTGTAACCAAGCCTAAGCTTGGCCACTACATCAGTCATTACTTGTAACCAAGCCTAAGCCTGGCCACTACAACATCAGTCAGTACTTGTAACCAAGCCTAAACCTGGCCACTACAACATCAGTCAGTACGTACTTGTAACCAAGCCTAAACCTGGCCACTACAACATCAGTCAGTACTTGTAACCAAGCCTAAACCTGGCCACTACAACATCAGTCAGTACTTGTAACCAAGCCTAAGCCTGGCCACTACAACATCAGTCAGTACTTGTAACCAAGCCTAAACCTGGCCACTACAACATCAGTCAGTACTTGTAACCAAGCCTAAGCCTGGCCACTACAACATCAGTCAGTACTTGTAACCAAGCCTAAGCCTGGCCACTACAACATCAGTCAGTACTTGTAACCAAGCCTAAGCCTGGCCACTACAACATCAGTCAGTCTGTTCACATTGCAAGTTGCTCCATAAACATACTTATCTACGTTCATGTTATCAGAGTGGGTTATAGATCTACTCAGGCTTCTAACTGCATGTTGTGGGAATCATTATATTAGTCAAGAGCCTTCAATGATGACATAGAATCAGTAATGATGATAGAGTCAAGCTCAGTGTCATAGGATTGCCATTAGGATTGCTAACAATTCAGTTTGCAGTGTAGACGCCCAGTTGTTAATGTTTATGCCTAACTCAACAATTTTATTATCGTTCTTAACTATGGAGGTGGCAACAAGAGCAGATGCAGCCTTGCCAGAAGACTCCTGTTTAGATCCATCAGTGTATATAACTTGTGATAAACCATACCATGGGCGGGGATAGAACCCGCGATCAGAGAGTCTCAAAACTCCAGATTGTCGCGTTAGACGTCGCGTTAGAGTTTTGAGATTCTCTGATCGCGGGTTCTATCCCCGCTCGTGGTATGGTTTGTTTGCAAACGTGTCATTACGATTTCTTGAGCCATGTCAGCTTGTGATAACTTATTACTACCAGCTAGGCGAGAAATTTTTTCTTGAACAGTTGCTTTAACAAGTAATTTAAGGAAGTGATTACTAGCAATGAGCTTCTTGGGAGGGACTTGCAGGTATGTGATATTAAATGAACACATCTTCCATGGAGGGGTGAAATGCTCTTGTTGCCTACAGTGATACAGTTCATGCAGGTTATAAAACTTAATGCAATTGCACGTTTTCACAATTCATTTAGATCTGTGTGTATTTACCTCTAGACACTTGGTAAGATTTATTGTGATAGTGGTTCATTTCTTAACATTCTAATACCGAATACAGTGTTAATCTCACCAATCCTATCACTGATACAAGAAATACTAAGATCCTTCCTCATATTTAGAACCTTTGTAGATTTGGGACACCTAAGAATAATTCTGAGAGCTTCATTCTGCATTAACTCCAAGGGTCGGAGAGAACTTTCTCTAGCTAATATCAACATGGGAGCAGCATAATCAATTAAGGACCCAACATAGGCTATGTACATCATTCTCAGGATTCTCACATTAGCACCATAGTTGGGGTTGTAGCCAGCAACAGCTTTGAGAGCATTTAGCCTAGCTTTGCATTTCTTATTTAGTTGTGGTATAGTGGATTTGTTAAAGGGTACATCTACACCAAGATATCTGTAAGTTTTAACGTAGCTAATGTTTTCACCCTGCAAATAGATGGGTGGGGGATGTCGTTTGCTTGTTAGTATCTTTGTTATAGAGGAAGATATTATGAGGCCTAGTCGATTACAAATTACTTGAACTTCATTAAGAATGGTGCTCATCTTCTTATGTCCTGGTGCATGGATCATGATGTCATCAGCATAGCTTATAGCTGTATGTTTAGGTGAGGCAGGTAGAGCATTTAGGAGAGCATTAATCAGAATTTTAAATAGCATGGGACTAAGGACTCCTCCCTGTGGTGTACCTAGGGACATTTCTTTCGACTCACTTCTAAAGCCCTGGTAGAGGACAGAGGATACTCTATTTGACAGGTATCCTATTATCCAGCAGAGTAAGTTACCACCAAAATTCATTTTGGCTAGTTCATGTAGTATAACGGTTCTGTTCGCAATATCAAATGCAGATTTTAGATCAAGAAAAGTGGTGAAACTAGTAGAGGTGTGTGCAGTGAGAAAGGTGGAAATACAGTTCTGCGATAACAGCAGCTTGCCTATATCGTCATTTTTCTTCTTATGGGTACAGTAGACTACTGGTAAAAAACTTGGTGCTATCGTAAAAGTATTGGATGGTGTTAACTTAGGTGTCCTGTAATATCAGGTGGTGTGGGTCGTAATTATATGATGATTAGCTCAATTGTTCATTAAGAATGTCCTAATTATCCATTGAACGAGTAAAGGATTCAGTGGCTACTTGAGTACATGTTAATGAAGACTCATCAGTGGGTGAAGGATTTAATAGTTCGTTAAAACGTTTAATGAACCATTGAGCCGTCGGTTTAATGGCTTGTCAGGAGCATCTTATAAGTTCAGTGAATGTAATATATATGTCGTGCCGAATATGAAAACTGGTCAATTAGCAAGAACTCATTGAAAATTAAGTCCTTTCTGAAATTTTGTTTTATACGTTTAAAGATATATTTTTTTCATTAATGTTGATGTAAAAAATTATAATTTTGCACCTAAAGAATCTTAGAAAACTTACCTAACCTTATTATAACAAGAACAATTTATTTTAGCCTAACCCAACTAAATATATTTTAGATTTGTTTACAATAATTTAATACTTACTAAACAAACACACAGTGAAATATATTTTTTTCGTTAGGTTCAGAATGATTTTGACGAAATTATTCAATACACAAATTTTCGCTTGTCCTATATGGCAAGATGAGCGTTGCTATTTAAGCCAAGATCGCAAGTTCTGCCTATTCGGCACGACATATATATATATATATATATATATATATATATATATATATATATATATATATATATATATATATATATATATATATATATACATATATATATGTTGTGCCGAATAGGCAGAACTTGCGATCTTGGCTTAAATAGCAACGCTCATCTTGCCATATAGGACAAGCTAAAATTTATGTATGCAATAATTTCGCAAAATCATTCTGAACCTAACGACAAAAATATATTTCACTGTGTTTATTTAATACTAAATTACTGTGAACAAATATAAAATATATTTAGTTGGGTTAGGCTAAAATAAATTGTTTTTGTTATAATAAGGTTAGGTAAGTTTTCTAAGATTCTTTAGGTGCAAAATTAAAAATTTTTACATTAACATTAATGAAAAAAATATATCTTTAAACGTATAGGAGAAAATTTTAGAAAGGACTTAATTTTAAATGAGTTCTTGTTAATTGACCCGTTTTACATATTCGGCACGACATATATATATATATATATATATATATATATATATATATATATATATATATATATATATATATATATATATATATATATATATCATAGAGGTACCAATCATGCAATAAATGTTATTTTCGATACTGTAGCAAGTCTAAAGCATCAGGGGAATCTTGCCTTAATTGCCACCAGAGATGTTCATAAAGCTTTTGATAGCTTATGGCATGATGGTCTTATATACAAACTCATTGACCTACCAGACCATAACTGGACTTTTCTCAGATTAATATATAATTTCTTAACTCAACGAAAAATCATTCCCACCTTTCATGGCAAGTCGACAGAGCCTTTTATACCGACAGCTGGTGTCCCACAAGGTTCTTGTCTAAGTCCAATTCTGTTCAACTTTTATGTGAATGACCTTCCTCAACCAGAGTTTAATGATACAATTGTGACACAGTTTGCAGATGATGTTATTCATGTCGTCTCATCAACTCCGGTAACAGGAAAATACAAGTATGAGAGAGTCGTAGAAAAAATGAATATTGAACTTCGTAGAACATCTAATTGGGAAAAGAAATGGAGAATTACGACTAATCCTGACAAGGTCCTTGTTAGCACGATAGGATGTTTTGCATCAACAATTGAAGATAAAGGGGGTATCTCCATCAGAGGTACACCTGTAGCCATTAGAAACCCTAACAAGATCTTGGGATATGAAATAGACAGGCTGCTCCACTCAACATCTCATGTAACTAAAAAGATCAATATAGCCAAAGCCGGTCTTAGCAGTCTCTTTCGATTCAATCAAGCCCCTCAATATGTCAAAAAACATCTGTATAAAATGATAATAAGACCAATACTCGAATACCCTTGTGTCCCAATGTCATTAACAACAAAGACCAACATGCTACGGCTACAAAGGGTCCAGAATAGAGCTCTTCGCTTCATTACCGATACCAGGAGGAGAGACAGAGTTAAAATGGCAGATTTACACATACAACAAGATATTACTGCCATAAATGTACGCCTCGACACCCTAAAAAAGAAACAACTCTATTCAATGCAAGAACTATACATGCCAGATAGAGAACATCCTATACAAGTGGTAAATACCACGGATTATATCATCAATACTCCTCCTCACAGGACTCAAAGAATAACTCTCCCACAAAGGGTCCGTCGTTTTATACATAAAGATGATTACCATCGACCCATGATATTGAGCAACCTCCCTGATGAAGAAGATTGGGTACCACCAGAACCCTTCTATGTATACTGAGAACATCATCGCCCCCAATTAGGGAGACATCTTATATAACTTTCTAATGTAAAAATTATGCTATTTACTATGGCTGGACACCACCTGTAAGAAGCCATTGTCTCGAAATTATAAACTGGCCAGAAAATTATCGCCTTCATTGTCGCATAAATATACGTTGTGCAATCGCAAAAAAAAAAAAAGCAATTGCAACTTGTATAATTACTACCAATTCAGAGTCATGTACTTATATATCTGTTATATCTATGTGACTCTGATGGATTAGTATTATGCCCCTTAAAGAATATCTTATCATTTCACGTACACTTTTAAATTACACCAAAGTGGTTGGGCCACTTACCTTTATATCCTACCTCTCACCCCCCTCCCACCCTTTTCCAATATTTCTATCCTTACCCATCCTTTTTCCTTACCCATCTTACCAAAGCTCTGGTCATAAGAAGAAGAAGATATATATATATATATATATATATATATATATATATATATATATATATATATATATATATATATATATACATATATATGTACTCACCTGATTGTACTCACCTAATTGTGGTTGCAGGGGTCGAGACTCAGCTCCTGGCCCCACCTCTTCACTGATCGCTACTAGGTCCTCTCCCTCTCTGCTTCCTGAGCTTTGTCATACCTCTTCTTAAAACTATGTATGGTTCCTGCCTCCACTACTTCACTTGTTAGGCTATTCCACTTCCTGACGACTCTATGACTGAAGAAATACTTCCTAACGTCCCTGTGACTCGTCTGAGTCTTCAGCTTCCAGTTGTAACCTCTTGTTTCTGTGTCCCCACTCTGGAACATCCTATCTCTGTCCACCTTGTATATTCTCCGCAGTATCTTGTATGTCGTTATCATGTCTCCCCTGACCCTTCTGTCCTCCAGTGTCGTCAGTCCGATTTCCCTCAACCTTTCCTCGTATGACATTCCCCTGAGCTCTGGGACTAGCCTTGTTGCAAACCTTTGTACTTTCTCTAACTTCTTGCCGTGCTTGACCAGGTGTGGGTTCCAGACTGGTGCTGCGTACTCCAGTATGGGCCTAACATACACAGTGTACAGTGTCTTGAACGATTCCTTATTAAGGTATCGGAATGCTATTCTCAGATTTGTCAGGCGCCCGTATGCTGCAGCAGTTATTTGGTTGATGTGTGCCTCCGGTGACGTGCTCGGTGTTATGGTCACCCCAAGGTCTTTCTCCCTGAGTGAGGTCTATAGTCTTTGTCCACCTAGCCTATACTCTGCCTGCGGTCTTCTTTGCCCCTCTCCAATCTTCATGACTTTGCATTTGGCAGGATTGAATTCGAGAAGCCAGTTTCTGGACGACATGTCCAGCCTGTCCAGGTCTCTTTGCAGTCCTGCCTCATCCTCATCAGATTTAATTCTTCTCATCAACTTCATATCATCTGCGAATAGGGACACTTCAGAGTCTATTCCTTCCACCATGTCGTTCGCATATATCAAAATAGCACTGGTCCTAGAACTGACCCCTGTGGGACCCCGCTCGTCACAGGCGCCCACTGTGATACCTCTTCACGTACCATGACTCGTTGCTGCCTCCCTGTCAGGTATTCCCTGATCCAATGTAGTGCCCTCCCTGTTATATGCGCCTGATCGTCCAGCTTCTGCACTAATCTCTTGTGGGGAACTGTGTCAAAGGCCTTCCTGCAGTCTAGGAAAACGCAATCAACCCACCCCTCTCTCTCGTGTCTTGCTTCTGTTACCTTGTCATAAAACTCCAAGAGGTTTGTGACACAGGATTTGCCTTCCATGAACCCATGCTGGTTTTCATTTATAATCTTGTTCCGTTCCAGGTGTTCCACCACTCTCCTCCAGATAATCTTCTCCATGACTTTGCACACAATATATGTCAGAGACATAGGTCTGTAGTTAAGTGCCTCATTTCTGTTTCCTTTCTTAAAAATGGGGACTACATTTGCTGTCTTCCATTTCTCAGGTAGTTGCCCAGTTTCAAGGGATGTGTTGAAGATTGTGGTTAGGGGCACGCACAGCATCTCTGCTCCTTCTCTTAGGACCCATGGGGAGATGTCTGGTCCCATCGCCTTTGAGGTATCAAGGTCACTTAGCAGCTTCTGCACCTCCTCCTCGGTTGTTCGTATGTCATCAAACACTTGTTGGTATATTCCCTCTTGATGTTCCCTTCTGTGCTGTCTTCCCACAGCCCTTCCTGTCTATACTGTAAAAACTTCCTTAAATCTCCTGTTTAGCTCCTCACATACCTCCTGATCATTTGTTGTGAGTTCTCCACCTTCTGTCCTCAATCTGATCACCTGGTCTTTGACTGTTGTCTTCCTCCTGATGTGGCTATACAACAGTTTCAGGTCAGTCTTGATTTTCGATGCTATGTCATTTTCATACTGTCGCTGGGCCTCCCTCCTTACCTGTGCATACTCGTTCCTGGCTCTGCGACTGATCTCCCTATTTTCGTGTGTTCTCTGCCTTCTGTACTTTTTCCATTCTCCATTGCACTTTGGTTTTGCCTCCTTACACCATCGGGTAAACCAGGGGCTCGTTCTGGTCTTCCCATTGTTTCTGTTGCCCTTGGAAACAAACCTTTCCACTGCCTCCTTGCATTTTGTTGTTACATATTCCATCATTAATTTACAGGCTTTCCTGCCAGTTCTCTGTCCCACGGAACCTCCTGCAGGAAGTTCCTCAACCCTATGTAGTCCCCTCTTTTATAGTCAGGCTTTTCCCATTCAACTCCTGTTACTCTCTCTCCACTTGCAACTCTACTATGTATTCAAAGCACAGAACCACGTGGTCGCTAGCTCCTAGGGGACTGTCATACGTGATGTCCTCAATGTCTGAACTGCCCAGGGTGAACACAAGGTCCAATCTTGCTGGTTCACCCTCCCCTCTCACTCTGGTAGTGTCCTTAACATGTTGGTGCATGAGGTTTTCCAGCACCACGTCCAACATCTTGGCTCTCCATGTTTCGGGACCCCCATGTGGCTCCAGGTTTTCCCAGTCAATCTCCCTGTGGTTGAAATCCCCCATAACCAGCAACTTGCTCTGCTGAAGTGAGCTCTTCTTGCCACCTCAGCAAGTGTGTCCACCATTGCTCTGTTTCTCTCTTCATATTCCTATCTTGGCCTCCTGCAGTTCTGTGGTGGATTATACATCACTGCAATGACCACCTTGTGCTCCCCAGACTGAAGTGTACCTACCATGTAGTCTCTTTCTCCCGTCTCGTCTATGCCTCCAATTTTCTCGAATTTCCATCTGTTTTTTTATGAGCAGAGCAACCCCTCCTCCCCCTCTGCCCCTTCTATCTTTCCTCATGATCTGGTATCCTGGTGGGAAGATTGCATCTGTTATTGTCTCTGTGAGTTTTGTTTCTGTAACTGCTATGATGTCTGGGGTTTTCTCATTGTGTGTGTGTGTGTGTGTGTGTGTGTGTGTGTGTGTGTGTGTGTGTGTGTGTGTGTGTGTGTGTGTGTGTGTGTGTGTCTGTGTGTGTGTGTCTGTGTGTGTACTCACCTAATTGTGGTTGCAGGGGTCAAGATTCAGCTCCTGGCCCCGCCTCTTCACTGGTCGTTACTAGGTCCTCTCTCTCCCTGCTCCATGACCTTTATCATACCTCATCTTAAAACTATGTATGGTTCCTGCCTCCACTACATCACTTGCTAGACTATTCCACTTCCTGACAACTCTATGACTGAAGAAATACTTCCTAACATCCCTTTGACTTCCAATGTGACCCCCTTGTTTCTCTGTCCCCTCTCTGGAACTTCCTGTCTTTGTCCACCTTATATATTTCTTGCAGTGTTTTGTATGTTGTTATCATGTTTTCCCTAACCCTCCTGTCCTCCAGTGTCGTCAGGCTGATTTCTCTTAACCTCTCTTCGTAGGACATTTCCCTTAGCTCTGGAACTAGCCTTTTTGCAAACCTTCACACTTTCTCTAATTTCTTGACGTGCTTGACCAGGTGTGGGTTCCAAACTGGTGCTGCATACTCCAGTATGAGCTTGAAGTACACGGTGTACAGAGTCTTGAACGATTCCTTACTGAGGTATCGGAAGGCTATTCTCAGGTTTTCCAGGCGCCCATATGCTGCAGCAGTTATCTGGTTGATGTATGCTTCTGGAGACGTGCTCGTTATTATATTCACCCCAAGATCTTTCTCCTTGAGTTAGAAAAGCTTGGAAGGAGGATGGAGGAGATGATAGCTGCAGAGAGCAGAAGTGGGAGCAACATGCCATAGTAGCAGAAGCCAAGGTACAGTGCTTACAAGAGGAATTGAGAAATTTGAAACAGCCTAAAGAAAAAAATAACAATACAGACATAGCATCAGGAACTTCTATATCAGACACAGACAAGGGGACTGGAGGGAGCAAAGAAGCTATACTGTAAGCAAAGGCCCTGTCAGACCCACACGGGACCAAGACAAAGACAGGGATCACACTAGGAACAAATGAGAGGTCGGAAGACATTGAGATATGGTGTATGCAAGGACTCTACCAGACACTTGCAGAGGCCAGGAACAGCTGAGCAGGAAAGACAGACCAATGAGCCTAGAGGCCTCAGCTAGGGAAGGGATTGAAGGAAGGAACGCTCCAAGGGAAGGATCTAAAACACCTCAGAGGACACAATGGGAGAAACAGTGGGAGGAAGAAAGGGAGAGATCAGTTTTTGTCTATGGGTTCCTGGAAGCCAAAGGGGAAACCTATGATGAAAGAAAACAGGAGGAGAAAAAAGCGATTGAAGGTATCATGAAAGTGATAGGCAAGGGCGACATGACCCTGGTGACAATTTTTCATAGAACTGGGTGGTTCTCAAGGAGAAGGAAATGGCCTCTCAAAGTAATTTTCAAGACAGAATCCATAATCCTTTAGGAGAAAGCATGGCTGAGAGACGAACCAGAGTTCCAGAGTGTGTACCTCGATCGAGACAGAACGCAAGAGGAAAGGATGATACTGAAAGAGAGAGTGAAAAAACGAAAAGAGTAATGAGAGGAAATGACAAAGAAAAGCAGAATAACCTAGACACAAGAGGAAAGGCAAACATGCCCCCCATAAACACCCGCAGAAGGACTCCAACCACGACAGCCCCAAGGCAACTGAACAATCTAAACCAACAATCACACCAATCCCTCTGTCCCCACGTCAACACCACCAACCCCACCCCTACAGCAACCCCTATAGGAACTCTGCCCCCACCCCCACTGCAACACCCCATAGGCCCCCGCCAGGGCTCCTGCTCTCCCAACCCCAATATTCTTCCAGGACCACAGTTTTAGAACAGAAGCTGTAGGTTTGGTACACGAATGCGGATGGATTAACGAATAAATACGAGGAGTGGTATGAAAGAATCAATGAGAAGTACCCAGACAACATAGCAGTCACAGAAACGAAACTCACTGAGACAATAATAGATGCAATCTTCCCACCAGGATACCAGTGCCTGAGGAAAGATAGAAGGGGCAGAGGGGGAGGAAGGGTTGAACTGCTTGTAAAAAAAAAAGATGGAAATTCGTGGAAATGGGAGGCATGGATGAGATTTTAGAAAGGAATGCATAGTAGGTACACTTCAGTCTGGGGAGCACAAGGTAGTCATTGCAGTGATCTATAACCCACCACAGAACTGCAGGAGGCCATGAGTGGAATATGAAGCGAGCAACAGAGCAATGGTGGACACATTGGCTGAGGTGGCAAGAAGAGCTCACTCGAGCAGAGCAAAGTTACTGGTCATGGACGATTTCAACTACAGGGAGATCAATTGGGAAAACCTGGAGCCACACAGGGGTCCCAAAACATGGAGAGCCGAGATGGTGGAAGTGGTACTGGAAAACCTCATGCATCAACATGTTAAGGACACTACTAGAGAGAGAGGGGAGGATGAACCAGCAAGACTGGAACTTGTGTTCACCCTGAGCAGTTCAGACATTGAGGACATCACATATGAGAAGCCCTTAGGAGCTAGTGACCACGTGGTTCTGTGCTTTGAATACATAGTAGAGTTACAAGCAGATAGGGTAACATGAGTTGAATGGGAAAAGCCAGACTAACAAAGGGGGGACTACACAGGTTTAAGGAACTTCCTGCTGGAGATTTAATGGGACAGAGAACTGGTAGGAAAGTCAGTAAACAAAATGATGGAATACGTAACAACAAAATGCAAGGAGGCAGAGGAAAGGTTTGTTCCCATGGGCAACAGAAATAATGGGAAGATCAGAACGAGCCCCTGGTTTACTCGACGGTGTATGCCGGCAAAAACTAAGTGCAATAGAGAATGGAAAAAGTACAGAAAGCAAAGAACACTAGAAAATAAAAAGATTAGTTGAAGAGCCAGGAACAAGTATGCACAGGTAAGGAGGGAGGTCCAGCTACAGTATGAAAATAATATAGCATCGAAAGTCAAGTCTGACCCGAAACTTCTGTATAGCCACATCAGGAGAAGACAACAGTCAAAGACCAGGTGATCAGGCTGAGGACAGAAGGTGGGGAACTCAGAAGAAACGATCAAGAGGTATGTGATGAGCTCAACAGGAGATTTAAGGAAGTATTTACAATAGAGACAGGAAGGGCTCTGAGAAGACAGCACAGAGGGGAACATACCAACAAGTGATGGGTGACATACAAACAACAGAGGAGGAGGTGCAGAAGCTGCTAAGTGACTTTAATACTTCAAAGGCGATGAGACCAGACATCTCCACGTGGGTCCTTAGAGAAGGAGCAGAGGTGCTGTGCATGCCACTAACCACAATCTTCAATACATCCCTTGAAACTGGGCAACTACCTGAGGTTTGGAAGACGGCAAATGTAGTCCCCATTTTTAACATAGGAAACAGAAACATGGCACTAAACTACAGACCAGTGTCTCTGACGTGTATAGTATGCAAAGTCATGGAGAAGATTATCAGGAGGAGAGTGGTGGAGCACCTGGAATGGAACAAGATTATAAACAACAACCAGCAAGGATTCATGGAAGGCAAATCCTGTGTCACAAATCTTCTGGAGTTTTGTGATAAAGTAACAGAAGTAAGACACGAGAGAGAGGGGTGGGTTGATTTCATTTTCCTGGACTGGAGGAAGGCCTTCAACACAGTTCCTCACAAGAGATTAGTACAGAAGCTGGAAATATAAACAGAAGTGCAGTATAATGTGATCCTTTATTGACAACGTTTCGCCCACACAGTGGGCTTTTTCAAGTCACAAACAGATCTACCTGGGGTGGAAGGTACGCGAGTATGTACTATAAATACTCGCGTACTTTCCACCCCAGGTAGATCTGTTTGTGACTTGAAAAAGCCCACTGTGTGGGCGAAACGTTGTCAATAAAGGATCACATTATACTGCACATGTGTTTAGATTTCCATTGTGTCGGTATTTTATACCATTTATTTCCATAGTACAGAAGCTGGAGGATCAGGCACATATAACAGGAAGGGCACTGCAACGAATCAGAGAATACCTGACAGGGAGGCAACAACGAGTCATGGTACGTGATGAGGTATCACAGTGGGCGCATGTGACAAGCGGGGACCCACAGGGAACCAGTGCTATTTTTGATATATGTGAATGACATGATGGAAGGGATAGACTCTGAAGTGTCCCTGTTTGCAAATGATGTGAAGTTAATGAGAAGAATTAAATCAGATGAGGATCAGGCAGGACTACAAAGAGACCTGGACAGGTTGGACACGTGATTCACCAACTGGCTTCTCGAATTCAACCCTGCTAAATACAAAGTCATGAAGATTGGGGAAGAGCAAAGAAGACTGCAGACAGAGTATAGCCTAGGTGGACAAAGACTGAAAACCTCACTCAAGGAGAAAGATCTTGGGGTGACCATAACACCGAGCACGTCTCCCGAGGCACACAACCATATAACTGCTGCAGCATACGGGCGCCTGGCAAACCTGAAAATAGCATTCCAATACTTTAGTAAGGAATCATTCAAGACACTGTACTCTGTGTACATCAGGACCATACTGGAGTATGCAGCACCAGTTTGGAACCCACACCTGGTCAAGCACGTCAAGAAGTTGGAGAAAGTACAAAGGTTTGCAACAAGGCTATTTCCGGAGCTCAGAGGAATGTCCTACTATGAAAAGTTGAGCGAAATCGGATATAGGACACTGGAGGACAGGAGGGTCAGGGGAAAAGTGGTAACGGCATACAAAATACTGCGTGGAATAGATAAGGTGGACAGAGACAGGAGGTTCCAGAGATGGGACACAGAAACAAGGGGTCACAATTGGAAGCTGAAGTCTCAGACGAGTCACAGGGATGTTAGGAAATATTTCTTCAGTCATAGAGTCGTCAGTAAGTGGAATAGTCTAGCAAGTGATGTAGTGGAGGCAGGAACCATACATAGCTTTAAGACGAGGTATGACAAAGCTCAGGAAGCAGAGAGAGGGAGGACCTAGTAGCGATCAGTGAAGAGGCGGGGCTAGGAGCTGAGTCTCGACCCCTGCAACCTCAATTAGGTGAGGTGAGTACACACACACACACACACACACACACACACACACACACACACACACACACACAGGAGCTAGGACTCGGGGCCAGGAGCTAGGACTCGACCCCTGCAACCACAAATAGGTGAGTACAAGTGTCTGTAATATACCACTGTGGATAAAATACTTGGATATATCCTGAATATTCCTGAGTGAGTTGTCTCTGAATTCATTAATTTTATCGCACTCCAGTACTTAATGACGCAAGGTGTGACAATAGTTCATCTAGCAATGTTTACATTTCGTAACTGTGTCGAAGGCCTTCTTGCAGTCCAAGAAAATGCAATTGCCCCCAACCCTCTCTCTCTCGTGTCTTCTGTTACCTTGTTATAAAACTCCAGTCTGTTTGTGACACGTGTATACTCATCTATTTGTACTCGCCTATTTGTGGTTGCAAGGGTCGAGTCATAGCTCCTGGCCCCGCCTCTTCACTGATTGCTACTAGGTCCTCTCTCTCCCTGCCCCATGAGCTTTATCAAACCTCGTCTTAAAACTATGTATGGTTCCCGCCTCCACTACGTCACTTTCTAGGCTATTCCACGGCCTGACTACTCTATGACTGAAGAAATACTTCCTAACATCCCTTTGACTCATCTGATTCTTCAACTTTTAATTGTGACCCTTTGTTTCTGCGCCCCATCTCTTGAACATCCTATCTTTGTCCACCTTGTCTATTCGTCGCAGTATTTTGTATGTCATTATCATATCTCCCCTGACTCTCCTGTCCTCCAGTGTCGTCAGGCCGATTTCCCTTAACCTTTCTTTGTAGGACATTCCCCTTAACTCTGGGACTAGTCTTGCTGCAAACCTTTGCACTTTCTCTAGTTTCTTCACGTGCTTGGCTAGGTGTGGGTTCCAAACTGGTGCCGCATACTCCAATATGGGCCTAACGTACACGGTGTACAGGGTCCTGAATGATTCCTTATTAAGATGTCGGAATGCTGTTCTGAGGTTTGCCATGCGCCCATATGCTGCAGCCGTTATTTGGTTGATGTGCGCTTCAGGAGATGTGCCTGGTGTTATACTCACCCCCAAGATCTTTTTCTTTGAGCGAAGTTTGTAGTCTCTGACCCCCTAGACTGTACTTCGTCTGCGGTCTTCTTTGCCCTTCCCCAATCTTCATGACTTCGCACTTGGTGGGGATGAACTCCAGGAGCCAATTGCTGGACCAAGTCTGCAGCCTGTCCAGATCCCTTTGTAGATCTAATAGTGCTACTAGGTCGTCTCTCTCCCTGCTCCATGAACTTTATCATACCTCATCTTAAAGCTGTGTATGGTTCCTACCTCCACTTCCTCACTAGCTAGGCTATTCCCCTTCCTGACTGTGTGTGTGTGTCTGTGCCATCCTGAATAGGTAAAACTTGCTATTTTGGAATAAATAGCAGCACAAAAATCATTCTGAACCCAACAAAAAAATATGTTTCGTTGTTTGTTTATTATTAAATTATTGTTAACTTATCTAAAATATATTAGTTGAATTAGGCTAAATTAAATTGGGCTTGTTGCAATAATTTCAGTTAAGTTTTCTAAGATATTTTGGAACAAAATTATTAATTTTTACACTAACATAAATGAAAAAATATATCTTTAAACATATAAGAGAAAATTTCAGAAAGGATCTAATTTTAAATGAGTTCTTGGCACGACGTATATATATATATATATATATTTATATATATATATATATATATATATATATATATATATATATATATATATATTTATATATATAGTAGGTTGGTAGACAGCAACCACCCAGGGAAGTACTACCGTCCTGCCAGATGACTGTGAAACAGAAACCTGTAACTCTTTTGCATGATGGTAGGATTGCTGGTTTCTTTTTCTGTCTCATAAACACGCTAGATAACAGGGATATCTTGCTACTCCTACTTACACTTTGGTCACACTTCATAGACACGCACATGCATATATATATACATACATCTAGGTTTTTTCTCCTTTTCCTAAATAGCTGTTGTTCTTTATTTCTTCTATTGTCCATGGGGAAGTGGAAAATAATATTTCCTCCGTAAGCCATGCGTGTCGTATGAGGCGACTAAAATGCCGGGAGCAATGGGCTAGTAACCCCTTCTCCTGTAGACATTTACTAAAAAAGAGAAGAAAAGCTTTATAAAACTGGGATGTTTGAATGTGCGTGGATGTAGTCCGTGCTGGTTGTCGTTTATAAGCTTAATGTGTGTATGTGTGTATGTGTGTGTGTGTGTGTGTGTGTGTGTGTGTGTGTGTGTGTGTGTGTGTGTGTGTGTGTGTGTGTGTGTGTGTGTGCCCAGGTCATCCTGCAGTTTGCTATAATCTTCTCGCTCCTTCATGTTATTAAGATTTTTTAGCTCACCTGGAACACTATTTATATGTCTCACAAATAGTGAGGGACCAAGAGCTGAACATTGATGAACATAGTAAAAGTAAATTCGCGTATTTATATAGTTTTCTTTCAATGTGACTCGATGCCCTTTTTTTTCCTCGGGTATTTAATAATCTTAAAAACGTAGTTTCAGTTCTCCCAGATGATTTCTGCAATTCTGTCTTATCTCAAAGACCTTCCTGCAGTTGAGGAAAATGCTTTCTGTCCATCCATCTCTTTCTTAAACGATCTTTATGAGCCTTCTGTAAGCCATCATTAGTTTTATGTGGCACTGTATGAGACTTTTGAAACCTGTTGATGCTTTAGGATGACGTTTGTACTCTCCTTGTTTGTCACTGTTCTCGTCTCCAGTGTTTAGTTGTAGAAATGAAGAAGTGGCTTGTTTGACTCTTCATTCTTTTCATTCTTGAGGGAATGCTGCTTGAATCATTATTCCTTCAGGAGGAATAATGAGTAGGCTAGTTCCACCAGCAGCCTCATATCGTCCTCACTATCGTTTCAATGTATGCTAAATCAGAGATGATTATTACTTACTGCTCTTATTTATGTCACTGCTGCACGCATTTTTGAAGCAATCATCCAACTGCCTTTCTTCCCATTACTGTCTACTAAACTCTCACGAACACGATCATCGACTATACCTCATTTCCACTAGTCTTTGTTTACATGATCTCGTCGACCCGGGTCCATAACATAGCCAAGAATGAAGAGTGAAAAGAGTAGTTGACAAGGTAATACAAAAAAGACACAAATATGAGAAAACTGGATGAAGAGTCACATAGTGTATATTCAGTAAAAGAACTCAGACACATAAAGTGTTAAATCCATAAGGATCATACTGCGCCTGAGGTATGTGTGCTACTAGGCTTGATACGAGGAACGTAAGGGGTATTTCTAGTTCTCAAGAAAATAGGAATTTGGTAATTATCCTAGTATACAAACCACCATCAGCAACTACTGAGGAATTCACAGATCAGCTAAGGAAGAGAGATAGTTATCTGGATAGACTAGAAAATCCCACACCAAATATTTTACTCCTTGGAGATTTTAATCTCCCTCATGTGAAATGGAAGATGGCACAACGTAATGTTATACCAAAAATATCTCCGGGAAGCACCCTGGTTCAACAGGTACATACCAGGGAACTAATGAGGCTTTGTGAAAAGTAATTCATCCAATTAGAAATGAAAATATCCTGGATTTGATATTCACAAACAACGAGGAACTGATGAGAGACATAACAGTTACAAAGACAATATACTCTGATCATAACATCATAGAAGTTCGAACGAGTATTAACTCATGGTTAGGAAACTGTGTCACTAATGTTAGTTTAATTTTAACAACCATAGAACTGATTGGGAAAAAATAAACCATGAGCTAGCAGACATACCCTGGGAATCAGACATGAGCACCCTAAATCCCCACCAGTGCCTAGAGAAGCTGAATGGAGAAGCGTACGAAGTATGTATGAAACATGTACCATTGAGGAAACCCAGAAGAAGATCAGATATAGAGAGAGAGCGTAGGAGATGGTACAGAAGAAAACGGGTTAATAAATTACTTAAAAACACAAATATGCTACAACAGAAGAAAGACAGGCTTAGCCGAGAGATCAGTGAATTAGAGCAAAAACTTAGGATGTCATACCTCACAGAAGAAGACTCGTATACTGACGACGAACAGGAAATGAGTGAAATCCTAAAAGAACAGTATGAATCGGTGTTCAACAACCCACTACATGACAGTAAGGTAGAAAATACAGAAATATTTTTCACTCCAGAAGAAGGCCGCGCAGACCAACTAACTGGCATTAGTACAAATCCCATAGTTTTCGAAAAAGAACTGGGAAACATGCCCACTCACTTAGCACCTGGACCAGATTCATGGAATGCTCTATTTATAAAGAAATGCAAAGTACCACTAGCACGAGCCCTCAGTATTCTTTGGAGAAAGAGTTTAGATCTAGGTGACATACCGGAGGCCTTAAAGAGTGCAGACATAACTCCTTTGCAAAAGGGAGGTGGTAGAGCACTAGCTGAAAGTTACAGACCAGTAGACCTAACTTATCACATAAAAATCTTCGAAAGAGTAATGAGATGGCAGATTATAAATTTCATGGACCAGCACAGCCAGCATAACCCGAACCAGCATGGTTTTAGGGCAGGACGATCATGTCTGTCAGAGCGGCTGAGCCATTATGACAGAATTACGGAGACGTTGGAAGACGACCAAAATGTAGATGTGATTTACACAGATTTTGCAAAGGCATTTGGCAAATGCGATCGTGGAATGATAGCACACAAAATAAAGGCCACGGGCATTACGGGGAAAGTAGGCATATGGATTCTCGGGTTCTTAACACACAGAACACAAAAAGTAGTAGTGAACAGGGCAAGATCCAGCATCAGCGAGGTCAAAAGCTCAGTGCCCCAAGGTACTGTCCTGGTACCTCTGCTGTTTCTCATCCTCATGGCAGACATAGATAAAAAAAACCCGGCACACTTTTGTATCATCATTTGCAGATGACACTAAAATAAGCATGAAAGTCACTATGGTAGAGGACACTGAAAAAGTACAGAAAGACATAAACAGGGTTTTCCAGTGGGCAGTGGAGAACAACATGACGTTCATTGGTGATAAGTTCCAGCTGCTTACGTATGGAAAGAATGAAGAACTCAAAAGGAACATTATATACAAAACTCAAGAGGGTCACCAAATAGAACGTAAGGAACACGTAAAAGATCTGGGAATAATTATGTCAGCGGACCTTTCTTTTAAAGACCATAAAAAGACAAAGATCACGACAGCCAGGAAGATGACGGGGTGGGTATTGAGAACTTTCAAAACAAGGGAAATAATACCGGTAGTGACACTCTTCAAATCACTAATGCTCCCTCGTGCTGACGGCCCCGTTCAAAGTAGGAGAAATATCGGAGCTGGAACAAATACAGAGATCGTTTACGGCTCACATTAAGCCTGTAAAGTACCTAAACTACTGGGAACACCTGCAAGTTTTGAACATGTATTCGTTGGAGCGGAGGAGAGAGATGTACATGATAATATATACCTGGAAGGTACTCGAGGGCTTGGTCCTAAAATCTGCACACTGCTATAGCAACATACTGGAGTGAGAGACATGGGAGGAAGTGTAAAATAAACCCAGTGAGGAGCAGGGGTGCGGTGGGGACAATAAGGGAACACTGTATCAACATCCGGGGTCCCAGACTATTCAACATCGTACCAGAAGATATCAGAAGCACTGCTGGAACAAGTGTAGAAGCCTTCAAGAGGAAACTGGTCAAGTATCTTCACCAGGTGCCAGACCAACCAGGCTGTGATGGATATGTGGGGCAGCGGGCCTCCAGCAACAACAGCCTGGTTGACCAGGCAAGAACCAGACGAGCTTGGCCCAAGGCCGGGCTCAGAGAGTAGATTAACTCTCAAAACTCTTCAAAGGTATATCAAAGGTATCAACAGCCGTTCACCAGCGTCTTCTCAAGAGGGCATTATCATATAGGTTTCACGATAACAGTGAACGGCACAACCCAAAGAAAAAAAATATTTGCTGACTATGCTGCACATCACAGTGCTGGCCATAAAAATACTAGCGCCATTCAGACACTTGGTATATATATGAAGCGGTAGGAAAGACACTTGTCAGTAACCTCAAGATATTCTCTGGGTGACACAACTACTCTTCTTCACTCCAACTTCGTATACATGAGGTGAGTGAAGATATTCAGTCGCTGTAATAACCAACAGGTGTCGCTTCTTGACTATCCCAAAAAGGGTACCGAAGGATGTTCCCTGTTTCTTTTTTTCCTTCCACCAACTTTTCACCTAATTTGCTGAAATGCTCAACACAACAAGGGATTTTCTATACAGTCGTATGTCATTGATGTCAGCTATGGTCTGTATACCTTGTACATGTACTGGTAGTAAAGAAAGATATTATATTATTATTATTATTAAAACACAGCATAAATATCCATTTGCCAATTTTATTAAGCAAATTGGTTTCCTTTTAATAACAAGTGAATGCTTCTTCAGATCAACTTCAAACTCTAAGTGTCTGTGTATATTAATAAGAAGTATTTTTGTATTGGTTTTGATCTGCGTGACTGACAGTCTGATCACATTGGGATATCCAAAAAAAATAGCAATAAAATGTTTTTCTCACAGTTTTGAGAATAATTTTCAATAGAGTGTATATGTGAAAAGTAAATTTAAAAAAAAAAAAGTCCGCAGATTTACACAGTTTCTCAATTTAACGAGGGAAGACTTTCCTGTTTTCTGATCACTGTCAGAAACAATGTCGTTCACTTTATCACCAATTTCTTGGCATATAGACAGACTGGTTATAAATGACCATAATTTTTAAAGGGGTGGACCGGTAAGCCAGCGGAAGGCCTCGGTCAGATGACCGAAAGCTCCAAAGGCGGGTCATCATCTGACTAAGACCCGCGTCAGGAAACATTTGTCCTGTTTCCTGACGAACCTTACCTAACCTAACCTCACCAATTTCATTTATTACTCGAGAACAGTTACTGGATCAGCTTCAAAATTTGGGCAGGATTGATGAGGCTACTCTCGTGGCTGCCTTAATTAACAAGTCTTACATAGGTTATTCCTGTGTTTATATTTTTGTCTTAATTACTGTTGAAAGGCTCCTATTTCATCATTTTCTCCTTGTTGCTGGTAACGGGATCTTGATCCAAGGAAC
This sequence comes from Cherax quadricarinatus, assembly GCF_038502225.1. Classification (NCBI taxonomy): domain Eukaryota; kingdom Metazoa; phylum Arthropoda; class Malacostraca; order Decapoda; family Parastacidae; genus Cherax; species Cherax quadricarinatus. The sequence goes on from NC_091349.1 coordinate 22,586,298, forward strand.
TATACGTGTCTTCCCCTTGCTTGAATCGAATTTGAAATCTTCCCATTCAACTTGGCTATGACCCCTACGGGTTTAGTCCTTTCTTCAGATTATAACATAATTGTGGCTGATTCATTGTCTGTGACACTTGGTTTAACAGGTTTAAGAGGCGCCTGAGTTCCTCTGTCTCCTAATATCATGTTTATTTTTCCACTATAATCTACCTTGTTCATAATTACTATCGCATTTGCTGTGTCTCCTTTCGTAAGGTGAAGTCCAGGATCTTTCCTTAATTTATGGTATAACTTAACAAATCTTTAAGGACAATTGAGTTGCAGAAGTCTGAGCTTTGCTCAGACTTCCGTGGTTTGTACGTCGGTTTGTGGGGCGAGAAGTAACAGCCTGATTGATCAGGCCCTGATCCGCCACCAGGCCTGGTCACAGACCGGGCCGCGGGAGCATTGATCCACGAAACCCTCTCCAGGTATTCTCCAGGTATACTCCAGGTATACTCCAGGTATACTCCAGGTATGCTCCAGGTATGCTCCAGGTACACTCCAGGTATACTCCAGGTATACTCCAGGTATACTCCAGGTATGCTCCAGGTATACTCCAGGTATGCTCCAGGTATACTCCAGGTATACTCCAGGTATACTCCAGGTATACTTCAGGTATACTCCAGGTATACTCCAGGTATACTCCAGGTATGCTCCAGGTATACTCCAGGTATACTCCAGGTAAGGCTTTTTCCAATTTGCCTGTAATTAACTTCATTAATTTTTTTTACAGAGAATCTTGTAGACACAACCAGCATCATTTTTGGGGCGGAATTTTAATCAGATTTTTCTTTGTACCTTATCAAGATTTTAAATGTAACTTTGATTTTAAAATTCTTAAGTAGAGAAGGTATACAAAGAAGGTCTTCATGGTAAGGGAGAACCAACATATTCTTTGTTGAATATGATTGTTTGTCCGTCTTTTAGTTGTTAAATATATTTTTAGCAGTTAAGTATTTTGGATATTTTAGATCATTATATATTTTATAATTCTTAAGATTTCTTCATGTTTGAACTCTGGGCTGCAAATATCCAGTGCTCTCTAAGACATGGATCACAATACAAAAGGTTTAACTTATGATGTGAAGAATAATAGTGAACAGAAAAAGTTATTTGATGGTTTTCTGTATATTTTGAATTTAAAATCATGATTTAAATTAATAATTAAGATATTGAAAATAATGGGTTATTTTGTTTAAACAGCAGTAAAATTTATGGAATGAGCTAGACTATTTAATTCAACAAGGGAGTGGTTGTTGCAAGTACTGTGTCTTGTGGAACAGAGCTCTTCACCTTGGCAGCTTCCGATTTAACTCTGTTTATCACTACTCTTGAAGATTCGTCTGCCCACTTAGCCAGTTATCCCTTTAGCACCCATTTTGCGTGCTATTGCACCATAATCGCACTTGTCAATGGCTTCTGCAAACTCTTTGTGTACTACATCATCTGCATTCTGTTTGTTTTCCAGTGCATCTAAGACCATATCATAGTGGTCCAGTAGTTGCGAGAGGCAGGAGTGACCTGCTCTGAACCCATATTGGCCTGGATTGTGCAGGTTGTTGGGAATCCAAGTGGTTTGCAATCTTGATTCTTTGAACTCTTTCAAAGATTTTTATGATGTGGGACGTTAGAGCTATTGGTCTATAGTTCTAAGCTATTGCTTTGTTGTCGCCTTTATGGAGTGAGGCTATATCCGTTGTTTTTAGGGACTGTGGAATCTCACTTGAATCTATGCTCCTTGTTTTCCATAGTATACTTAGGGCCCGTGAGAGGGGTTTCTTGCAGTTCTTAATGAACACACAGTTTCACGAGTCTGGGCCTGGGGCTGAATGCATGGGCATGTTGTCAATGGCTTTATCAATGTCTAGTTCAGTTAGGGTTATGTTAGAAATTTGGCAAACATTGACAGGGTTTTGAGGCTCATTCAAGAAAAAATTATTTGGATTGTCGATCTTCAGACTAATTAGTGGCTCGCTAAACACAGAGTCGTATTGAAATTTCAGTATCTCACTTATTGCTTTGTTGTCATCTGTGTAAGTTCCATCTTGTCTGAGCAAGTGCCTTGTTTTTGGTCATATAAAAAGAAATATTTCGAATTTTTCAATTTTACTAATCGCTTTTAGCTTATCTCGACTCTCCTGGATCCTGTATGAGCCCCTTACCTAAGCTCAATATTTTCCACTTTCCTGGTTAGCGCTTCCTTCCGTAGTAGGGTCCACATTATTTAAGACAACTTTTGAACATATTTCATTTAGGACATGGTATACCTGGTCTCAGTTGATGCTCTTGTTGTTGAAGCTGAATTTGGTTAGTTTTGATGTCAGTTCTTTGTTTACGAAAGTTCTCATTGATGATTTATTAACTTTCCCATTTGAAGAAGTCGGCAATTACGATTTACAGTTGCCAATACATACAGTAATTGAGCTTATTTAACTTTATATGATGCTCCACATTTCATTCTGTGATAACCTTCTCTATGACTTTACATACTATACATGTCAGCGACACTTGTCTCTAGTTTAATGCTGCCTGTCTGTTTTCTTTGTTAATAATTGGGACTACCTTTACTATCTTCCACATCTCAGGCAGTTGTACTCCTTCTCTCAGGACTCAAGAAGAGATATTATCTGGGCCCATCGCCTTCGAGATATATTAGTTCATCTAGTAGTTTCTACAGCTCCACTTTTGTGTGCAGTGTGTCCAGCACTTGCTGGTGTACCCTACTGCCTCAGTTTGCTGGAAGTCTGTCTCCACTGCGAATATTGCCCTGCGCTGAACTCTTCACATATTTGCTCCCTTCCTTCCGTCCTCGGCCTAATTAGTTGGTCCTTGACTGTTGTTGTCTTCTTGATGTGGTTGTATAACAACTCTGAGTCAGATTTGCCTTTTGATACGAGGCCCTGCCTTGCTGGCTCATCCTCTCCTCTCTCTCTCTCTCTCTCTCTCTCTCTCTCTCTCTCTCTCTCTCTCTCTCTCACACACTCTCTGGTAGTATCCCTAACATGTTAGTGCATGAAGTTTTCCCGCACTGCCTCTAGCATTCGTCTTCCACATCTCTGGTTCCCGATGTGGCTTCAGGTTTTCCTAGTCAGTTTCCATGTGGTTGAAATCCCTTATGACGTATAACTTTGCCCTTCTGGCAACCTCAGTGTGTCCACCTTCGCTCAGGTGCTCAAACCATATTCTTGACCTAGACTCCTGCAGTTCGATTATGGGTTGTACATCATTGGTATCATCACTTTTGAATCCCGGTGCTCCTGCTTCTCGCCTGCTTCTCTTCTGCCCAGTCCTCCCATCTTCTGTGTGTGTTACTATTATCATTATTATTATTATTATTATTATTATTATTATTATTATTATTATTATTATTATTATTGTACCACTTGTGAAAGGCGCTTGTCGATAGACGCTTGACCTATGTGTGTGTGTGTGTGTGTGTGTGTGTGTGTGTGTGTGTGTTTGCACTCACCTATTTGTACTCACGTATTTGTGGTTGCAGGGGTCGAGTCTTAGCTCCTGGCTCCGCCTCTTCACTGGTTGCTACTGGGCCCTCTTTCTCCCTGCTCCATGAGCTTTATCAAACCTCGTCTTAAAACTATGTATGGTTCCCGCCTCCAAACATCACTTTCTAGGCTATTCCACTGCCTGACAACTCTATAACTGAAGAAATACTTCCTAACATCCCTTTGATTCATCTGAGTCTTCAACTTCCAATTGTGACCTCTTGTTTCTGTGTCCCCTCCCTGGAACATCTTGTCTTTGTCCACCTTGTCTATTCTGCGCAGTATTTTATATGTCGTTATCATATCTCCCCTGACCCTCCTGTCCTCCAGTGTCGTCAGGCCGATTTCCCTTAACCTTTCTTCATAGGACATTCCCTTTAGCTTTGGAACTAACCTTGTCGCAACCTTTGAACTTTCTCTAATTTCTTGACGTGCTTGATCAAGAGCGGGTTCCAAACAGGTGCTGCATACTCCTGTATGGGCCTGACGTACATGGTGTACAGTGTCTTGAACGATTCCTTACTAAGGTATCGGAACGCTGTTCTCAGGTGTGTGTGTGTATGTGTACTTACCTAATTGTACACACCTAATTGTGGTTGCAGGGGTCGAGACTCAGCTCCTGGCCCCGCCTCTTCACTAAGTGCTACTAGGTCCTCTCTCTCCCTGCTCTATGAGCTTTATCATACCTCGTCTTAAAACTATATATAGTTCCTGCCTCCACTACATCGCTTGCCAGACTATTCCACTTCCTAAACTGTGTGGCTGAAGAAATACTTCTTAACATCCCTTTGACGCATATGAGTCTTCATTTTCCAGTTGTGACCCCTTGTTTATTTCCCGCAGTATTTTGTATGTCGTTATCATGTCTCCCCTAACCCTCCTGTTCTCCAGTGTCGTCAGACCGATTTCCTTTAACTTTTCTTCGTAGGACATTCCCCTTAGCTCTAAAGCCAGTCTTGTTGCAAACCTTTGCACTTTCTCTAATTTCTTGATGTGTTTGACCAGGTGTAGGTTTCCAAACTGGTGCTGCGGCCTCCAGTAATGCCCTGACGTACACAGTGTATTAAGTCTTGAACGAGTCCTTACTGAGGTACCGGAACGCTATTCTCAGGTTTGCAAGGCACCAATATGCCGCAGGAGTTATCAGGGTTGATATGTGCGTTTGGGGACGTACTCGGTATTATACTTACTCCTAGATCTTTCTCCTTAAATAACAAAAAAAGGCACAATACCGTGACTGGAACGATACACAAATAACCCACACATAAAAGAGAGAAGCTTACGACGACGTTTCGGTCCGACTTGGACCATTGACAAAGTCACATTGTGACTTTGTCAATGGTCCAAGTCGGACCGAAACGTCGTCGTAAGCTTCTCTCTTTTATGTGCGGGTTATTTGTGTATCTTTCTCCTTGAGGGAGGTTTGCAGTCGTTGGCCTCCTAGCCTATATTCTGTCTGTGGTCTTCTTTGCCCTTCTCCGATCTTCATGACTTTGCATTTGGCGTGGTTAAATTCTAGGAGCCAGTTGCTGGACCATGCAGCCAGCCTGTCCAGGTCTCCTTGTAGACCTGTCTGGTCTGCATCTGGTCTAATTCTCCTCATTAACTTCACATCATCTGCAAATAGGGACACGTGTGAGTCTACCCCTTCTGTCATATCATTCACATATACCAAGAATTGCACTGGTCCTGGGACTGACCCCTGTGGGACCCCGCTCATCATAGGCGCCCAGTGTGATATCTCATCACATACCATGACTCGCTGTTGCCTCCCTATCAGGTATTCTCTGATCCATTGCAGTGCCCTTTCTGTTATATGTGCCTGTTCCTCTAGCTTCTGTACTAATCTCTTGTGAGGAACTGTGTCGAAGGCCTTCTTGCAGTCCAAGAAAATGCAATCAACCCACCCCTCCCATTTCTTACTTTAGTTACCTTGTCATAAAACTCTAGTAGGTTTGTGACACAGGATTTGCCTTCCACGAATCCATGCTGGCTGTAGTTTATAATCTTGTTCCATTCCGCTCCACCACTCTCCTCTTTGGTTTTCCCTTTCTACTCCTGTTATCCTCTCCACTTGTAGCTCAATGATATATTCAAAGCTCAGAACCACGTGGTCACTAGCTCCAAGGGGCTTTTCATATGTGATGTCCTCAATATCTGAGCTACTCAGGGTGAACACAAGGTCCAGTCTTGCTGGTTCATCCTCCCCTTTCTCTCTGGTAGTGTCCCTAACATGTTTTTGCATGAAGTTTGCCAGAACCACATCCATCATCTTGGCTCTCCATGTTTTGGGACCCCCATGTGGCTCCAGGTTTTCCCAGTCAATCTCCCTGTGGTTGAAGTTGCCTATAACCAGTAACTTCGCTCTACTCGAGTGAGCCCTTCCTGCCACCTCAGCCAGTGTGTCCACCATTGCTCTGTTACACTCATCATATTCCTCTCTTGGCCTCCTGCAGTTCTGTGGTGGGTTATACATCACTGCATTGACTACCTTATTTTCCCCTGACTGAACTGTACCTACTATGTAGTCCCTTTCTCCTTTCTCTCCCATTCCTTCCATTTCTTGATAACCCCACCGGTTTTTAATTAGCAGTGCAACCCCTCCTCCCCCTCTGTCGTTCTATCCTTCCTCAGGATCTGATATCCAGGTGGGAAGATTGCATCTGTTATTGTCCCAGTGAGTTTTGTTTCTGTGACTACTATGATGTCTGGAGACATCTCCTTGATTCTTTCATGCCACTCCTCACATTTATTCTTTATTCCATCGACGCTCGTGTACCAAACCTTTAACTTCTTTTCTATAACTGTCGTCTGGGGAGAAAGGTGGGTTAAGGGGAGCAGGTGCCCTGTTGGGGGACTATAGGGGGTTGCTGTGGGGGTGGGGGCAGAGGGCCAATGGGGGGTTTCAGTGGGGGTGGGGGTTGTGATGAGGGGGATGGGGGAGATGGTCTATGGGGGTTACAGTGAGGGTGGGGGTTGTGGTGAAGGGGATGGGAGTAGAAGGTACAGTGTGTGTGGGTTGCTGTTGGTTACTGTGGGGGTGGGGTTCATGTTGAGGGGGATGGGGGAGAGGGTGCATTGTGTGGGTTACTGTGGGTTTCTGTGGGGGTGGGGTTTGAGCTGAGGGGGATGTGTGGGCTACTGTGGATTTCTGTGGGGGTGGGGTTTGTGCTGAGGGGGATGTATGGGTTACTGTGGGTTTCTGTGGGGGTGGGGTTTGTGCTGAGGGGGATGTATGGGTTACTGTGCGTTTCTGTGAGGGTGGGGTTTGCGCTGAGGTGGATGGGGACAGAGGGTACAGTGAATGGGTTTTGGGTTAGGTTATTTGATTGCTTTGGGATTGCCATGGTTGAGTTCCTTCTGTGGGTGGTACTGGAGGGGGTTGTGTTTGTTCTTCCACTTGGGCCTGATTTTCCCTGCTCCCCATCTTCCTTGCCTCCCATTCCTCCTTGCAATGTTGCACCCTCTCTTTAAGTATCATCCTTTCTTCTTGTGATCTGTCCCAGTCGAGGTACACACCCTTAGGCACACTTTATCCTGCAGGATCCGGTTTTGAGCTGACTCTGCCTTGAAAAATCACTTTGGGTGCTTCTTTCCTCTTGCAAACCACCCAATTCTCTGAAAATTTGTCAGCTGGGTCATGTCGTCCTCTCCTATTGCTTTCATGATGTTTTCAATCATTTTTTCCTCCTGTTTCCTTGCCTCGTAAGTTTCTCAATCTACTTCTTGGAGCCCATAGACAAAAACTGCCCTCTACCTTTCGTCCTCCCACTGTACTTCCCTGAGCATGCTCTGATATGAATTAATTCCTGCCATTGAAGTATTGCTTCCTACTGTCTCCTCCCTATCCGGTGCCCCTGTGCTTATCTGTTCCTGGACATGGCAGTTGTCCATTAGAGCCTCTGTGTATAGCCTAGCTCGTTCATTTTCTTTGGTCCCCTCGTTAGTACCAGCTGTTCTCCCTGCCTTTCCCTGGGCCCCAATTGGGTCCGATAGAGTCATCGCATACAGTATATCTCCTTTGTTTCCTACAGTCCCCTCACCAGTGACTGGTGTAGTAGCTCTTGGTGTCATGACTGTACTGCCCTTTGGTTCTTTAGGCTGTTTCAGACTTTATAGTTCTACTAAGCTCTGCATCTTAGCTTCAGCTGCTGTGATTTGAAATTCTCATTTCCTGCTCTCCTCAGCTATTTTCTCTTCCATTTTCTTGCTGAGCTCTTCCAGCCTCCTCCCCCACTCCTCCTCTCTTCTTGTGAGCTCTGCCTCCCAGTCTTCTCTCCCGGGTCCACCCCTTGCTTTATCCACCAGTCCTCTGGTTCTTCATCCTGGTTTCTGGTGTCCCATTTTTTTTTCCACAGAAGGAAGAGCTTATGCCAAAAGTGCGTGTGTGGAGGGGGGTGTTTGTTGTGGGGAGGGAGGGAGGGGGTGTTTGTTGTGGAAGAGAGGGGGAGGAGGCAGTGAGGGGAAGAAAATAGTGAGTGGGAGGGGGGACAGCAGCAGAGGGAAGAGAAATGGGGGGAAGGCTAGGGGGGACAGGGGGAAAAGCAATGGAAGGAGGCTAGGGGGGACAGGGGGAAAAGCAATGTGGGGGAGGGGCGTGCAGCCAGCAGCAACAGCCTGGTTGAGTAGAAGGGTAGGGAGGATGAGAAGGAAGATGAACAGGGAGAGAAAGTGGGAGAGGAGAGAAAGAGAGATAGAGAGTGAGTGTGTGTGAGTAAAAGAGTGTGGGTTTGAAGGTGTGGGGTAGTGTTGATGAGAATGTGAGTAAGGGAGTGTGAGTTAGAAAGTGTGATTGAGAGAGTGTGATTGAGAAATTGTGAGTGAGAGAGTCTGAGTAAGTATAAGAGTAAGTATAAGAGTATGAGGGAGTGTGAGAGAATGTGAGAGGTGTTGGGTAGTGTTGATGAGAGTGTGAGTAAGGGAGTGTGAGTGAGAAAGTGTAAGTGTGAGGGTGTGAGGGAGTGTGAGAGAGTGTGAGTGAGAGAGGGTGAGAGAGAGAGTTAGAGAGAGAGAGAGAGAGAGAGAGAGAGAGAGAGAGAGAGAGAGAGAGAGAGAGAGAGAGAGAGAGAGAGAGAGAGAGAGAGAGAGAGAGGGTGAAGGGAGTGTATGTGAGGGTATGTGAGATGTATCCTTTAGGGTAGGGACTACAAGTGTTTGTGTGAGAATTTATGGCCCTCTTGTGTGGCATGTACACATGTACGTGTGTGCGGGTTACTATCCTTCCACCCGAGCCGAGGAGCGAGGGGAGGGGGAGGAGGTGTGTGTGTGTGTGTACTCACCTATTTGTGGTTGCAGGGGTCGAGTCTTATCTCCTGGCCCCGCCTCTTCACCGGTTGCTACTGGGTCCTCTCTCTCCCTGCTCCATGAGCTTTATCAAACCTCGTCTTAAAACTATGTATGGTTCCTGCCTCCACTACATCACTTTCTAGGCTATTCCACTGCCTGACAACTCTATAACTGAAGAAATACTTCCTAATATCTCTCTGACTCATCTGTGTCTTAAACTTCCAATTGTGACCTCTTGTTTCTGTGTCCCCTCCCTGGAACATCCTGTCTTTGTCCACCTTGTCTATTCCACGCAGTATTTTATATGTCATTATCATGTCTCCTCTGACCCCTCTGTCTTCCAGTGTCGCCAGGCCGATTTCCCTTAACCTTTTTTCATAAGACATTCCCCATAGCTCTGGAACTAACCTTGTCGCAAACCTTTGCACTTTCTCTAGTTTCCTGACGTGCTTGATCAAGTGCGGGTTCCAAACAGGTGCTGCATACTCCAGTATGGGCCTGACGTACACTGTGTACAGTGTCTTAAACGATTCCTTATTAAGGTATCGGAACGCTGTTTTCAGGTTTGCCAGGCTCCCATATGCTGCAGCAGTTACCTGGTTGATGTGTGCTTCCGGAGACATGCTCGGTGTTATACTCGCTCCAAGATATTTCTCCTTGAGCGAGATTTGCAGTCTTCGGCCACCTAGCCTATACTCTGTCTGTGGTCTTCTGTGCCCTTCCCCTATCTTCATGAATTTGCATTTGGCGGGATTAAATTCGAGTAGCCAGTTGCTGGATCGGGTGCCAAGTCTGTCCAGGTCTCTTTGAAGTCCTGCCCAGTCCTCATCTGATTTAATTCTCCTCATTAACTTCACATCGTCTGTGAACAGGGACACTTCTGAGTCTAGCCCTTCCATCATGTCGTTCACATATACCAAAAATAGCATTGGTCCTAGGATCGACCCCTGTGGGATGCGGCTCGTCACAGGTGCCCACTGTGATACATCATTACGTACCATGACTCGTTGTTGCCTCCCTCTCAGGTATTCTCTGATCCATTGCAGTGCCCTTCCTGTTATATGAGCCTGATCCTCTAGCTTCTGCACTAATCTCTTGTGAGGAACTTTGTCAAATGCCTTCTTGCAGTCCAAGAAGATGTAATCAACCCACCCCTCTCTCTCGTGTCTTACTTCTGTTACTTTATTATAAAACTCCAGAAGGTTTGTGACACAGGATTTTCCTTCCATGAATCCATGCTGGTTGGTGTTTATACTTGTGAGGGAAAAGTTCAATAGATATGAGTAGCAATGGAGTATATAGTAACAATAGTTTCATTGCCGGCTACTTGTTAAGGTAGGGTAAGTCCAGCTCCTGCTATTCCCCCCCCCCTTTTTTTCCCCCTCCCCGAAAGTGATAGTTTGCTTGCCGGCTACTTGTTAAGGTAAAGTAAGTCTAGCTCCCGCTATTCCCGCCTTTTTTCCCCCACCCCGAAAGTGATAGTTTGATTGCCGGCTGCTTAAGGTAGGGTCAGTCTAGCTCCCACTATCCCTTCCCCTCCTTCTTCCCCCCCTCCTCCGAAAGGTGACGTGTGGGGCTCCGGTCCAAACAGCAATCACTAGACTCAAAGCTCCAAGCACTACTGTAAGTACATGCCTGCCTTGTATTCTAGTGGATTTATTGGTTGAAAGCTTCACTTTTGACCAATAATAAACTTAGTCCTTTCAGTCTTGCTCTAAGTTGACTGTTGTAATAATCACCACGTCTTTTAGGTATTGTACTTATCATGGAGAGTGATTTCTTAAGCAGTGGGTAATCTGTCTATCTTTCCAGCTTGGATGACAGAGAGGGTCACCTGCCAATCAACGAGTAGAATTGATGGAGATGGACTAACGTCCTGAGACTTCCCCTTTTTGGATTTAATTACCTGTGCACCTGTATGAAGTAGCAGGATATAACCCCTCATCATTGCAGTGGAAAAAAACCTGCTTTCCTGTCATCTGGACGGATTATTGACGGCTAGAAAATCTGTGAAGAACGAGCCGGTGGATTGTCATCAACACCTGCGACCCCCCCCCACATCATCGGCAACGGCTACGATTTCAACAACACACAGTGTCACCAACACCAGACACCCAAGTTTTATATTAGCGTTGAATTCAGTTATCATTTATATTTTTCATTTTTCATTTTCTTTAATGTAGGATCAATATTTCATATTTAAGTGTTTTATATTTTATATTTTCTAAATAATAAAGTGTTTATGTTTGTCAGTTTTTATTCTTTTTCTATACATTAATTTTCCTGAGGAGGAGCCAGCTTTGGTAATACTGTCTGAAGTTGTTACATCTCGAATCTACCATTGGAACTTCAACGCCGCATACCACATGAGTAATCATTCTCTATGGTAGGACTACAGTACAGGTATTTAAAAGATTTTGTGATTGTTATAGTCTCAATTTATTGTAAGTCAAGTCAGGCAGGATAATATTCAATTCTGCCACCTTTTTGTTTGAGCTTGAAACAATTTGGAGGATTAGACTCTAGGGACCCGAGATTTTCCAGTGACAATTTGTTTCATTGAGCTCTTTATTTTATCAAGGGAAGTGTCGTAGGACACTCTTGATTTGTTCATGAGAAGATTGGATGATCAAGTGACCCCATTCTACTTAGTGTTTGCTCGGAGCCGGCATAGAACCCTTCATTTTAATTAATACATATTGTTTAATTGAAGTAGCGATCGAGCCCTCTGGTTTATTTACAGTTTGAGCGGAGCAGGAATTGAACCCTCCGTTTTCTTTAATATCCGTTTCATTTCCCCTGATAGTTTAAGTTATTCTTGCAAGCATGGAGGAATACCAGTTTTGGATGAATGCTGGAAGTAAGTTAGGAATAACAGGGAAAAATTTAGAATCTTTCATTAGTGCTAAGATCCAGGAAAGACTTGAAAGAGAGAGAATTGAGAGAGAAGAGAGACAGTTAGAAAGGGAAAGAGAAGAAGAAAAGGAGAGAGAGAGAATTGAAAGAGAAGAGAAAAAGGAGAAAGAGAACCTTGAAAGACAGGAGAAAAAGGAGAGAGAGAGAATTGAGAGAGAAATCCAAGAAAGACGGTTAGAAAGAGAAAGAGAAGACAGAAAGGAGCGTGATAGACTTGATCGTGAAGAAAGAGCTAGAGAACGTGAGGAACAGGCCTTTGTCCTGCAGGATCCGGTTTCGAGCTGACTCTGCCTGAAGATCACTTTGACTGGACGCTTTTTTCCTCTCGCAAATCACCCATTTCTCCGAAAATTTGTCAGCTGGGTCATGTCGTCCTCTTCTATTGCTTTCATGATGCTTGCAATCGTTTTTTTCCCTCCTGTTTTCTTGCTTCATAAGTTTTCCCTTCAACTTCCTGGAGCCCATAGACAAAAACTATCTCCCTTTCATCCACCCACTGTAGTACCCTGAGCATCCTCTGAGACGAATTAGTTCCTGCCATTGAAGCATTCCTTCCCTCTGTGTATGTGTGTGTGTGTCTGTGTGTGTGTGTGTGTGTGTGTGTGTGTGTGTGTGTGTGTGTGTGTGTGTGTGTGTGTGTGTGTGTGTGTGTGTGTGTGTGTGTGTTTGCCGTCTCCTAATTGAACACTGTGTCTTTTGTCCACTTTCCCTTCAAGCGAACACTGTGTCTCTTTCTTGAACACTATGGTCTCTTAATTTAACACTGTGGTCTTTTAATTGAACACTATGGTTTGTTAATTGAATACTATGGTCTCTTAATTGAACACTATGGTCTGTTAATTGAACACTATGGTCTCTTAATTGAACACTATGGTCTGTTAACTGAATACTATGGTCTCTTAATTGAACACTATGGTCTGTTAATTGAACACTATGGTCTGTTAATTGAACACCATGGTCTCTTAACTGAACACTATGTATCTTTCTTGAACTTATTCTCTTGATAAATTACGTTGATCTGCATTAGGAATGTTTTTAATTTATATTTTTACTCATGGTTGCTATCTAACATATTCTTGGGCTGCTGATTGTAAATATCTAAACCAGTTTGCACTACCACCAAAGGATTTTGAATAAAATGCAAATTAATGATAATAAAAAATATGAATTTTTAATAAATGGTTAATTTATTAAAATTAGGTAATCAATCATGGAAAAGCACATTCTGTTAATTTTAAGAACATATGAATTCCAAATCAATACAAATCAAATCAAATGATTTTATTATAAAATATGTTCCTAATGAACCACTTTGATTTTCGCTTGTGCTGTGCATCGAGACCATTACGTTTCAATGACCAGCAGTAATCCACCATCATGCTGACATTCCAATTGCCCTGGTATCGAGTTTCCATGTTGCAAATATCCTGATGGAACCGCTCTCCTTGTTCCTCACTGTAGTCCCAGCAATTGTTGGGAGTGCATCTTCACACTCATTCTAGACCCAAGTCGTTGGAAACTTGAAATCAGGTCTTGGATCCTTTTTTCATATTCGAGGGAGCGTCTGTTTCCCAGGAAGTTGTGGACAATCTGCTTGAATGAAAACTAGGCATTCACCTCGGCACCTGCTAATACTTCATCAAAATACTTGTCATTCATCAATTCCCAAATCTGAGGGCCAACAAAGATTCCTGCCTTTAGCTTGCCTTCGCTTATACCAGGAAACTTTTACTCCCGGTACTTGAAAGCAGTTCCATTCTTGTTCATGGCCTTCACACAATTTTTCATAAGCCCTAATTTGATGTGGAGAGGTGGCAGCAGAATTTTCCTGAGGTAAACTAGTGGCAGTTTATATGTTGTGATTTCCGGGTAAGAAGCTAGTTCTTGGTGGCCAGTCTTTTTCTTCATAGTGCTGCTGTCTGCCCTTCTATCCCAAAAACACAGACAACAGAGACACTCGGTGTATCTGCCTTGAAGACCTAGTAGGAGAGCAATAACTTTTAAATTACCACAAATGAGAGAAATGTGATTCTTTTAATTGATTGCAGATATTAGTGTCTTCATATTTGCGTAAGTTTCTGACATTTGGACACTATGGCCAATTGGCACAGATGCAGCAGTGTTGCCATTGTATAGAAGTACAACCTTTAAACTTCTTTTAGAAGAATCAATGAAGAGTTTCCATTCATCTGCTTTGTATGACATCCCCATGTGTTCAATAAGGCCAGAAATATTTGAACAGAAAACTAAAGATTCCTCTTTGTCAAAGAACTGAGTGAATTCCGCTTCATGATAACGGTACCAAGCGAATGTTGTTCCAGGAGCTAGAAGCCTGTGTTCTTTCAGTAGAGAGTCAATTAACTGTTCACTTTCTTTTGGATGGTTAAGGTCTCTCACCAGGTCATTGAGCTCACCTTGATTGAAGGGTTTGGGATTGTCATTTGTTGGTGGTTCATAGTCTACTTCCATCTCCTTAGAATCCCTAGTATCAGACTCTGATGAAATTTGTCATGTCTCAGGTGGCACAGGTACAGGAATATCTTCAGAGTGTGGAACAAGCCTTATTGGTGAAGGAATATTTGGGTATGTTATGCGATCTTTAGTCTTCTTGTTGAATCCAGCTACTTTAGTCATACAAAAGTAGAAGTCATCACGGTGGTTCATCTGCTCCCGCTATACCATTGGTACTCCAAAGGGCATACATTTAAGTTTTCCAACTTACCACATTTGGAGCTTACTGATGCAACTCTTGCAAGCTTTGTGTGGTGCAGATGGTTTGTCGTGGTCTCCAAGTTTGCTGCAAAAATAAACAAAGTAGCAGCGCTTCAATAAAGGAGTAATGTTGCTCCGGGAATCTGAAGGGTTGAATTGCCCGCAGACATAGCACAATATGGTACTGCCCTTGATACTGGCCATGTAGTCACAAACTGTAAGGCTGGAGGTGATGTCCTGGTAGTCAGTAAATGTAGGGCTGATAGTGCTAGACATAATGGTGAAGCTGAGGTGCTGTCCTGGGAGACAGTAATGGTGAAGCTGGAGATACTTCTGGGAGACAGTAATGGTGAAGCTGGAGGTGCAGACAGAAGATGGGAAGCTGGAGATAAAGACAGTAATGGTGAAGCTGGAAATTTTGTCCAGGTAGTCGGGAATTATACGGGGAAGGAATAGGATATAAAGGACCTCATAGAGGACAGGAGCCATTTAGGGAAAAAAGTGTAGTGAAAGATAAGATAAAACCAATATTGCAAACCAGAAATACCGCAGGGCAAACAAGAGGACTCCAATAGCAATAGTGAGGATAAATTACTGGTGGGAGCTCCATTGTTGGTGCTAAGGAGGATAGGAATAAGACAGGGAAACATGCACCAACAGGGAATACAGTCACAGAAACCCAAGGCAAACGGAAACCAAGCCTGTGCACATACTATGCACTTGGTATCTGCTGGCATGGGAAATCTGGAAAAACAGATGGGACATGCAACTATGACCACCCTAGAAAATGTCATGCCCATGACAACAGGAAAATGCAAACTCCCTTCCTGTAAGCTTTTTCACCCTGAAATGTACCTCTTCAGTACAGGAAAGACTGTGCTATAACTTAAATTGCCAGGCATACCATCTAAAGGGGACAAAAAGATACAAAACATCCAGGCCATGGGAAAACCTTTCAAGAGGGAGAGGTTTTTTTGCCAGGAAGGAAAAAAAAACTGGCAGGAAATGGCAGAAATCGTACACCAAATCCATTCATTCCTGGAGTGGAACCACAGTCGATGGCCTCCACTCCAAACCAACAGATACAGATACTAATGCCGGAAAAAAAAATCCCCCCCCAGTACCAACAATACCACCAGTCCGATAACATTCTTCTTTGCAAATATACAGGGTCTAAAGCCAGCAATAAACAACAAAATACCTTTCATCCGACTGCTTGCAGAGGCAAAGGCAATTTCGCGGCTTTCACTGAGACCCACATAAAGGATCACTTGGACAACGAAATATGGATCCCAGGTTACAACCTATACAGATGTTGAACAGGCAAAAGGGGGGGGTTGGCCTGTACATTGCAGTCACTTGTTTACAGAACTGCTTAATGCCTCAAATGACGTAGTGGAAGTTTTAGCAGTAAAGGTCGAGAACCAAAACCTAGTCATTGTGGTAGTCTACAAGCCTCCGGATGCAACATCCCAGCAATTCCAGGAACAGCTGTTAAAAATTGACCACTGTCTGGAAAATCTTCCAGCTCCTGCACCCAACATCTTGCTCCTGGGGGATTTCAACTTAAGGCACCTAAAATGGAGGAATATAGCAAATAATATTGTTGCAGTAATAACACCAGGAGGCAGCTCTGATGAAAACTCACACTCACACGAGCTTTTAAATCTCTGCACAAAATTCAATTTAAACCAGCAAATAATAGAGCCTACTAGACTGGAGAATACACTAGACCTCATCTTCACTAACAATGATGATCTGATAAGAAATGTCACCATATCAAAAACAATATACTCAGATCACAACATAATTGAGGTTCAGACATGTATGCGTGGAGCCTCAGACCGACAAAATGAGACTAGTGACGAGGGAGCATTCACCAAATTCAACTTCAATAACAAAAACATAAAGTGGGACCAAGTAAACCAAGTCCTAACCGATATAAGCTGGGAAGATATACTAAGCAACACAGACCCAAACTTATGCCTAGAACAGATTAACTCGGTGGCACTCGATGTATGCACAAGGCTTATTCCTCTGAGCTTTGGTAAGATGGGTAAGGAAAAAGGATGGGTAAGGATAGAAATATTGGAAAAGGGTGGGAGGGGGGTGAGAGGTAGGATATAAAGGTAAGTGGCCCAACCACTTTGGTGTAATTTAAAAGTGTACGTGAAATGATAAGATATTATTTAAGGGGTATAATACTAACCCATCAGAGTCACATAGATATAATAGGTATATAAGTACATGACTCTGAATTGGTAGTAAATATACAAGTTGCAATTGCTTTTTTTTTTTTTTTTTTTTTGCGATTGCACAACGGATATTTATGCGACAATGAAGGCAATAATTTTCTGGCCAGTTTATAGAAGTTCGAAACAATGGCTTCTTACAAGTGGTGTCCAGCCATAGTAAAGAGCATAATTTTTACATTAGAAAGTTATATAAGATGTCTCCCTAATTCGGGGCGATGATTTTCTCAGTATACATAGAAGGGTTCTGGTGGTACCCAATCTTCTTCATCAGGGAGGTTGCTCAATATCATGGGTCGAGGGTAATCATCTTTATGAATAAAACGACGGACCCTCTGTGGGAGAGTTATTCTTTGAGTCCTGTGAGGTGGAGTATTGATGGTATAATCCGTGGTATTTACCACTTGTATAGGATGTTCTCTATCTGGCATGTATAGTTCTTGCATTGAATAGAGTTGTTTCTTTTTTAAAGTGTCGAGGCGTACATTTATGGCAGTAATATCTTGTTGTATGTGTAAATCTGCCATTTTAACTCTGTCTCTCCTCCTGGTATCGGTAATGAAGCGAAGAGCTCTATTCTGCACCCGTTGCAACCGTAGCATGTTGGTCTTTGTTGTTAATGACATTGGGACACATGGGTATTCGAGTATTGGTCTTATTATCATTTTATACAGATGTTTTTTGACATGTTGAGGGGCTTGATTGAATCGAAAGAGACTGCTAAGACCGGCTTTGGCTATGTTGATCTTTTTTGTTACATGAGATGTTGAGTGGAGCAGCCTGTCTATTTCATATCCCAAGATCTTGTTAGGGTTTCTAATGGCTACAGGTGTACCTCTGATGGAGATACCCCCTTTATCTTCAATTGTTGATGCAAAACATCCTATCGTGCTAACAAGGACCTTGTCAGGATTAGTCATAATTCTCCATTTCTTTTCCCAATTAGATGTTCGACGAAGTTCAATATTCATTTTTTCTATGACTCTCTCATACTTGTATTTTCCTGTTACCGGAGTTGATGAGACGACATGAATAACATCATCTGCAAACTGTGTCACAATTGTATCATTAAACTCTGGTTGAGGAAGGTCATTCACATAAATGTTGAACAGAAGTGGACTGAGACAAGAACCTTGTGGGACACCAGCTGTTGGTATAAAAGGCTCTGCCGACCTGCCATGAAAGGTGGGAATGATTTTTCTTTGAGTTAAGAAATTATATATTACTCTGAGAAAAGTCCAGTTATGGTCTGGTAGGTCAATGAGTTTGTATATAAGACCATCATGCCATAAGCTATCAAAAGCTTTATGAACATCTCTGGTGGCAATTAAGGCAAGATTCCCCTGATGCTTTAGACTTGCTACAGAATCGAAAATAACATTTATTGCATGATTGGTACCTCTATGTGTTCGAAAGCCAAATTGAAATGACCTTCTCAAGAACCTTTCCAGTGACTTCAAGTAAAGATATAGGTCTATAGTTCCCAGGTTGGTGTATGTCTTTATTGAGCTTACCAAGAAAGATCATCTTAGCAGTCTTAAAAACAACTGGAAAATGTCCTGAGGCCAAGATGACATTGAAGATATTCACCAAAGACTGTTTACAATTTCTGGGTAGGAACTTTATTTGTTTCATTGTTATTCCAGAGAGGCCAGGGGCTCTATTGCGCATTCTTCCAATAACTCATTTTAAATGGTAATATACAACTTTCTCATTTACTTATGTTATATGAAAAGAGAAAAGTAACGTTTCCGCATACATATAATATATATATATATATATATATATATATATATATATATATATATATATATATATATATATATATATATATATATATATACAATATGGCACAGAAGATTTAAGAGATACATTGTTGATATAAAGGTGACATGTACGGTACATGTTGTTACGTGTGTATCACCGATTATAAGGCGAAAATCTCATCCAGCTCCTCAGAGCTGGGGCGTGTGCCCAAAATGCAGCATGCATTACCCCTTTGAACAGCCGCACTGAGCCGCTGGAACAGAAAACTATCTGCCCTGGGATCCCTAGTTACCCTGATGAGTCTTTTTCCCAGCTCCTTAAGGAAATTAGATGCACTCTTTCCCCATGAGCCAAGGGTCTCTGAGCCTATGGGAACAAACATATAATGATGGGCAAGTTCTTCATATTTTCTAGACTTTTGGGACTCCCTAAAGCTGGCAGCTGCCCCTCCTTCCTCCCTGGTGTATTGGAGATAGGTATCAGCCAAGGTAGATGCACATGTATAGTCCCACACCACCTGCTTCCCATCTGTCCAGGCTTGAAGGGTGATACCATCTGGACGCTTCTGGCTGCCGTCAGATCTGCATAGTTGGGGTGGCTCCCTTACTGCTGGGCATCCAGCTGTTGTGAGGCTCCTCTTGATAATGTTATTAACCTCCTCATGTCTTGCAATCTTTCCCTCGGATTTACGGCACATAAGACTATGGTACCCGAATCGGTCTGCTGCTTCACTGCCACAAATACACCTGTGTTCGGCGAGAATAGGGGCGGCAAGTCGAAGGGCAACACCGATGCGGATGGTCTGTGGGTCGAGGCGTGTGCCAAGGCTGGAGTTGGGAACAGCCAACAGAAAGTCCCCAGCATGAGGGGCTCTCACTGCCAGCAGGCGGGCTCTATCCTTCCCTGACACACTCTGAAGCATCGTTGAGGCTATATTTTCCACTATTGGACCATCCCAGTGCGATTGTTTGTAGTTGTTGGGGGGAGCAGGTCTGGTTTCTGAGCCCGTTAGATTATCCCAGATCATTGCTCCGTCAATGAATTTTTGGTCCTGGGCTCCAATCTTGTCCCTAAGATGTTCAGGGAGAATCGCTGCTACAAGCTCTCTGGATGCAACACAAGAGGACAGAAAAGCAGGTAACGCAATCTGTGATGACTTGCGAACACCAATGCCTCCTAGTCTGACTGGAAGTGTAGCTTGGTTCCACTGCCCGTCTTCTAGAGTAAGGTTAAGTACTTTCGTAAAAATCTGCCTCAGAATATATATATATAATATAGGGAGGTACCACCTCTAGAACTGTTATGGGGACCCTCATCCTCAGAGAAAAGAATAAACTTGCTTCAGGGAAAACTCAAGATTCTCCCTGAAGCTGTTTGAGAATTTTCTCCTACCACCCCCTATATTATGTATATATATTTTATTTAAAGACAAAATACATTGACAAAACATTCACAAAAATATGATACAAAGTAAAACAACATAGGTAACTCAGAGCTACATCTCGAATACTTCGTCCAGCTCCCCTGCGGTGGGCCGCATGCCCAGAATGCTGCAGGCATTTCCTCTCTGGATCGCAACACTGAGTCTCTGAAAGAGGAAGCTGGTCGCCCTGTGGTCCTTGGTTTCTATGATGAGCTTTTCACCCAGCTCTTTGAGGAACTTTAGAGCACACTTGCCCCATGCTCCAAGGGTCTCCGACCCTATTGGAATGAAGTTATAGCAAGGGGGAAGGTCTTCATATTTTCGGATCTTCTGGGTCTCCCTGTGGCTGGCAGCTCCACCCCCTTCCACTACAGAGTATGGCAAGTAGGTGTCTGCCAATGTGGCAGCACAGGTGTAGTCCCAGGCAATCTGCTTTCCATCCTTCCAGGGTAGCATAGTGGCTCCATCAGGACGCTTTTGACTTCCATCAGACCTCTGTACTTTTTTTTTTTTCAACAAGTCGGCCGTCTCCCACCGAGGCAGGGTGACCCAAAAAAGAAAGAAAATCCCCAAAAAGAAAATACTTTCATCATCATTCAACACTTTCACCTCACTCACACATTATCACTGTTTTTGCAGAGGTGCTCAGAATACAACAGTTTAGAAGCATATACGTATAAAGATACACAACATATCCCTTCAAACTGCCAATATCCCAAACCCCTCCTTTAAAGTGCAGGCATTGTACTTCCCATTTCCAGGACTCAAGTCCGACTATATGAACATAACCGGTTTCCCTGAATCCCTTCACTAAATATTACCCTGCTCACACTCCAACAGATCGTCAGGTCCCAAGTATCATTCGCCTCCATTCACTCCTATCTTACACGCTCATGCACGCTTGCTGGAAGTCCAAGCCCCTAGCCCACAAAACCTCCTTTACCCCCTCTTTCCAACCCTTTCGAAGACGACCCCTACCCCTCCTTCCTTCCCCTATAGATTTATATGCTTTCCATGTCATTCTACTTTGATCCATTCTCTCTAAATGACCAAACCACCTCAACAACCCCTCTTCTGCCCTCTGACTAATGCTTTTATTAACTCCACACCTTCTCCTAATTTCCACACTCCGAATTTTCTGCATAATATTTACACCACACATTGCCCTTAGACAGGACATCTCCACTGCCTCCAACCGTCTCCTCGCTGCTGCATTTACCACTCAAGCTTCACATCCATATAAGAGTGTTGGTACTACTATACTTTCATACATTCCCTTCTTTGCCTCCATAGATAACGTTTTTTGACTCCACATATACCTCAACGCACCACTCACCTTTTTTCCCTCATCAATTCTATCATTAACCTCATCCTTCATAAATCCATCCGCCGACACGTCAACTCCCAAGTATCTGAAAACATTCACTTCTTCCATACTCCTCCTCCCCAATTTGATATCCAATTTTTCTTTATCTAAATCATTTGATACCCTCATCACCTTACTCTTTTCTATGTTCACTTTCAACTTTCTGGTGGCTAAAGCTCCCGCTTCACACACGGAGGGCCCGGGTTCGATTCCCGGCGGGTGGAAATTCCGACACGTTTCCTTACACCTATTGTCCTGTTCACCTAGCAGCAAATAGGTACCTGGGTGTTAGTCGACTGGTGTGGGTCGCATCCTGGGGGACAAGATTAAGGACCCCAATGGAAATAAGTTAGACAGTCCTCGATGACGCACTGACTTTCTTGGGTTATCCTGGGTGGCTAACCCTCCGGGGTTAAAAATCCGAACAAAATCTTATCTTATCTTATCTTATCTTCGCAATTTTTCTTTAGAATCTCCCATAAGCACAGTATCATCAGCAAAAAGTAACTGTGTCAATTCCCATTTTGAATTTGATTCCCCATTATTTAATCCTACTCCTCTCCCAAACACCCTAGCATTTACTTCTTTTACAACCCCATCTATAAATATATTAAACAACCATGGTGACATTACACATCCCTGTCTAAGACCTACTTTTACCGGGAAGTATTCTCCCTCTCTTCTACACACTCTAACCTGAGCCTCACTATCCTCATAAAAGCTCTTTACAGCATTTAGTAACTTACCACCTATTCCATATACTTGCAACATCTGCCACATTGCTCCTCTATCCACTCTATCATATGCCTTTTCTAAATCCATAAATGCAATAAAAACTTCCCTACCTTTATCTAAATACTGTTCACATATATGCATCAATGTAAACACTTGATCTACACATCCTCTACCCACTCTGAAGCCTCCCTGCTCATCCGCAATCCTACATTCTGTCTTACCTCTAATTCTTTCAATTATAACCCTTCCGTATACTTTTCCTGGTATACTCAGTAAACTTATTCCTCTATAATTTTTACAATCTCTTTTGTCCCCTTTCCCTTTATATAAAGGGACTATACATGCTCTCCGCCAATCCCTAGGTACCTTCCCCTCTTTCATACATTTATTAAACAAAAGTACCAACCACTCCAACACTATATCCCCCCCTGCTTTTAACATTTCTGTCATGATCCCTTCAGTTCCAGCTGCTTTACCCCCTTTCATTCTACGTAATGCCTCACGTACCTCCACCACACTTACATTCTGCTCTTCTTCACTCCTAAAAGATGGAATACCTCCCTGGCCAGTGCATGAAATTACCGCCTCCCTTTCTTCCTCAACATTTAAAAGTTCCTCAAAATATTCTCGCCATCTACCTAATACCTCCCTCTCCCCATCTACTAACTCCCCTACTCTGTTTTAAACTGACAAATCCATACTTTCCCTAGGCTTTCTTAACTTGTTTAATTCACTCCAAAATTTTTTCTTATTTTCATTAAAATTTCTTGACAGTGCCTCTCCCACTCTTTCATCTGCTCTCCTTTTGCACTCTCTCACCACTCTCTTCACCTTTCTTTTACTCTCCATATACTCTGCTCTTCTTATAACACTTCTGCTTTGTCAAAAACATCTCGTAAGCTACCTTTTTCTCTTTTATCACACCCTTTACTTCATCATTCCACCAATCACTCCTCTTTCCTCCTGCCCCCACCCTCCTATAACCACAAACTTCTGCCCCACATTCTAATACTGCCTTTTTAAAACGATTCCCACCCTCTTCAACCCCCCCCCCCCACTGCTCATCTTTGCAATAGCCCACCTTTCTGCCAATAGTCGCTTATATCTCGCCCGAACTTCCTCCTCCCTTAGTTTATACACTTTCACCTCCCTCTTACTTGTTGTTGCCACCTTCCTCTTTTCCCATCTACCTCATACTCTAACTGTAGCTGCAACTAAATAATGATCCGATATATCAGTTGCCCCTCTATAAACATGTACATCCTGGAGCCTACCCATCAACCTTTTATCCACCAATGCATAATCTAACAAACTACTCTCATTACGTGCTACATCATACCTTGTATATTTATTTATCCTCTTTTTCATAAAATATGTATTACTTATTACCAAGTTTCTTTCTACACATAGCTCAATTAAAGGCTCCCCATTTACATTTACCCCTGGCACCCCAAATTTACCTACTACTCCCTCCATAACATTTTTACCCACTTTAGCATTGAAATCCCCAACCACCATTACTCTCACACTTGATTCAAAACTCCCCACGCATTCACTCAACATTTCCCAGAATCTCTCTCTCTCCTCTACACTTCTCTCTTCTCCAGGTGCATACACGCTTACTATAACCCACTTTTCACATCCAATCTTTATTTTACTCCACATAATCCTTGAATTTATACATTTGTAGTCCCTCTTTTCCTGCCATAGCTTATCCTTCAACATTATTGCTACTCCTTCTTTAGCTCTAACTCTATTTGAAACACCTGACCTAATCCCATTTATTCCTCTCCATTGAAACTCTCCCACCCCCTTCAGCTTTGTTTCACTTAAAGCCAGGACATCCAGTGTCTTCTCATTCATAACATCCACAATCATCTCTTTCTTATCATTTGCACAACATCCACGCACATTCAGACTTCCCACTTTGACAATTTTCTTCTTCTTATTCTTTTTAGTAATCTTTACAGGAAAAGGGGTTACTAGCTCATTGTTCCCGGCATTTTAGTTGACTTTTACAACACGCATGACTTACGGAGGAAAGATTCTTATTCCACTTTGTTATGGGGCTATAGGACCCAACATGTATTTATAAGTAACAGTTACTCTGGAATACCTAATTATATTGAATTGATGGGGACTCAGTTCTAAATGTCATAAGGGCTGATCAACCTTATGACTGAGAGGCAGCTGGGTCAAGCCTATTTTTCTCAATATAATAGGTTATACTATAGACACATAAACACACAATTTAAATATGTAGTTTATAAAGTTGTATTTCTTTTTGTAAAAGTAAAATTAAGGGTGGTAGAATTGTGGTAACAGGAGAATTGTGCTTGGCAACAGTCTTTTGTTTTGGTGGGAGGAGCTTAGCTAGTCTTTCTCTCTCTCCCTCTCACTGAGGCTCTCTCTCTATGGCTGACCTTCAACCTGGCAGGATCTCTGGGTCCTTCTTTCTACCTTTTGGGACATTATGTGTGCTCCAGGGGTGAGTTTTTATAATTTAAGTTGTGGCCACCATACCCAGGGTGACTAAAGTGTGTCAAAACACTGGTTAGCCCAGAGTTATGTCAAGAAGAGAGAAGGACAAAAGTTGTTGGAATACACCATGTGGAGAACAGCTATGGAGTGTGTAGATCTTTGTTTTGAAAACGTGAGGCTGTAATTGTATATTCTGTACATATCTATTGAGAATACAGTCATATTTTTATAGTAGTAGTTTACATAACCTGTGAAGATGGCTGGTGAAAGGATATCAGAGACACTCAGGATGATCAGCCATAATGTAAGTATTACCCCTAGACAGATAAGGCCATTAAGTAAAAAGCTACCCCACACTAGAATATGTAGTGAGAACCTTACTATCAAAGCAATAAAGGACAAACCAACATAACATGGAAGCTTGACCGGGAGAGTTATTTGACTGCTAAAATAACTCAAAACATTCTTTGAACTATATGTGCTGGTATGGGGTAACAACAGTTGCATGTTTCTGGTAGAAGATTTACCAAGGTGGGTCAGTGGAAGTGTTGTTTTCATATATTAGTTTACAGGTTGTTTTTCTCCTAAGGTGGGGGAAAGGTTGAGTAACACATTTTTGTTGTGGTTATGGTAAGTGCTATGTGCATAGTTTACATTCAATTTGTGTTATTTTATGTGCCTGTGGGAAAACTTTGTCCACTGATACTGTAAGAGGGAAGCAAGTGTTTAAAGATAAAAACTATGTCAGAAGACGAGTCTTCAGATTTTTTAGGCTTCAGGGAAGAAGGTAATAATTCATCAGTAAACATGCCTGTTAACAGTGAACATGAGGAATCACCTACTCCAGGTGATATGGAAATGGAGAGAATGAGACTTAAATTAGCAGTACTAGAGGCTGAAATTAAATTAATGAAAGCTAAGGAGGAAGAACGTCAAGATTAGGAGGTTCTGAACAAGAGCCTGAATAGTACTTTAACATAACTAAAGCTGCAAATTTTGTCCCTAAGTTTACAGAGAGTGACCCAGATAGATATTTTTCTTTTTTTGAGAAGACTGCTTTGGAGCAAGGATGGCCCAAGCAGAAGTGGGCTACCCTAGTTCGCACACAACTTGTGGGTAAAGGATTCCAGAGAGTAGAGACTCTGGAGGGGCAAGATTTTTCTGATTATGATAAGATTAAAGAGGAAGTATTGCTTGCATACCAAATGATACCTGAGAAATATAGACAAAAGTTCAGGAATCAAAAATTTCAGGATGGGCAGACCTTAACTGAGTTTGGGAATGAGAAACTGTTCCTTTTTAAGAAATGGGTTTGTTCTAAAGGAGTTAATAAAGACTATAACAAATTAGTAGATCTGATGGTTCATGAGGAATTGTACAATACAATCCCTGTTGACCTCAGAGAATATTTGGAGGACAAAAACCCAGATAATCTTTCAGAAGCACTGGATCTAGGTGACCGATTCTTGGCTCGCAGGGAACTGGTAAGTAAAAACAGTCATGCTGCTTCTGAAAATTTCCCCACTCATTCTAAACCTTACTCCAAGTCCTATGGTCATAAAGGTAAGTGGGACAAGAATTTTCAGGGACAATTGAAGGCTGAGGTGCCCTTTAAAATAGAAGGAAAAGGTAAGTCAGCTGGAGTTCAAAGTTTACCTAGACAATCAGATAATGTTTCGGGTCCTCGAGTAAACAGTACCAGTCCTACACCAAATGGTAAAAATACCTTTAAGAGTTTTATCTGTTACTACTGTAACAAAACTGGACACACACAAAAGTTTTGCTGGTCAAGGCGGCGAGATCAGGAAAGGGAGGAACCACCCCAGAGGACTCTAACTGCAGAGATACATCCAGTTGCCTGCATTAGGTCTTCAAGGCAAGGTGAGGAGGAACCTTTGGATCTAGACCCCAGGATGTGTATATTTTCTAGTAGGTCCACAGTTGGTTTGCAAAAGGATGTAGGCAGAGTTGAGAACATATTGTCCTTGAGAGATGGATGTAGCACCTACTCTTTGCTACGTGCTGGAGTGCTACCAGTGTCTAAGGATACCTATACTGGGGTAGATATATTGTTGAAGGGTATTACGGGTTCAACCATAAGGACACCGGTACACAAATTATGGGTAGAATCTACATACCAAGTTGGCTATCTCCCTGTAGGTATCTCAGATGAAATTCCCTTCGAAGGGGTCGACCTCTTATTAGGGAATAATGTTATGGGCCTGTTAGACAGTGAGGAACAACTAGTTTGGGGGAAACCAAATCCCAAATGTTGGGAGGAAATGGCTAGGAAAACCCTGCCAGACCTTCTCCCTGATGGTTCCACCATGAGAAGTATGGCTCATGATCATGCTACCAACAGTCTTCATGATATTTCTCATGAGGATGGTGAGGGCTTAAGTTTGGTAACTCTGCTTTCTGATGTTGAACTGCAGTCAACTGAAGAAAAGGATGTTCCAGCCAGAGCTGAGCATGATTGGAGAATGGATCAGTTAAATAGTGTGAGAGAGGCTGCACCTGCTAGGGTGCAATTAATTTCTGTGCAGGAAAATGTCGCTGTTGCTGAGGAAGAGATTTTACAGTTAAATAAGTGTTTTCATTTCAGGGAGGAAACTCTTACAAAGAATTCACCTCTGTTTGCAGTATCGATGGAAGGAGAACAAGGGTTTTGTCCCCAGGTGGTGATGTCCAAGGTTTCCAGGCATTTCTTCTGGTCTCAGCTGTGGGAGACTGTCAGAGAGCATATTGAGACCTATCATGTCTTTCAAATTATAGGGAAACCTAGTCGAAGTATTAAACCTGTTCCCCTTCAGTCTATTTCAGCACCAGGTGAACCCTTCAGCAAGCTGGTAGTAGATGTACTTGGTCCATTCCCAAGGACCAAACTGGGAAATGATTATTTACTCACAAATATTTGCTCCACTACCAGGTACCTGGAAGCAGTCCCTCTGCATAAGATAACTGCTCATGTAGTCTTAAGGGTTTTGATGAGGTTCTTTTTTCATGTTGGTTTTCCTCAAGCAGCACAAACAGATCAAGGGCCTAACTTTACCTCAAAGTCTTTTAGAAATGTTTTGAAGGGACTAAAAGTAGAGCCTCAGTGTTCAACTGTGTATCACTCTCCATCTCAAGGGGAAATAGAGAAATTACATCAAACCCTCAAGACATTGATGCAAGCCTATGGTATAGACAATACTAACAACTGGGATGAGAGGATCCCTTTCTTTGTATTTGCTGAGTGGGGAAGCACTCTGGAATCTCTGAGCTATTGGCTTGGGGAGGATGGTGATGCTCCCCCCTCGGAGCTTTTTCTCAGTTTCAGACACTGTTTGGCTCGTATGAGGTGGATGGTACCAGTGAACGTGCTCATCAACCAGACCAGGATGATGATGTGGGACCATAATGTGGACCATGATAATCTGGAGGCTGGAGAGGAAGTGCTGATACTGGAGCCAATTCATGTGAAAATCTGTATGGCATGTTGCTGTGAGCTGAACATGTTGTGGGGGAAGTTCCCAGGGGTTAGATATAAAACCCACACCCCCAAGCAAGAAAAGAATGAGTATAGTGTACACAGTAACAGGTTAAAGGGTTTGAAGTTATGTCAAAAATTCAGAGAGACCAATGTTTTAATGGAATGTAAAGGGCTGCAAAACAATAATCTGTATGAAATACCAAAAGTGTATTTAAGAAATAACATGTGTTTAAAAGATTTTGGGAAATGCATGCTTGGTTTTAATGAGAAAAATGTTGGAGAGTTGGCTCAGCCACCTTGGAACTTTATAAAAGTTTGGAATGTCAGTAATGGGAAAAAGTTGAAACTCCGTGAAGAAATTGTTAAGGAAGCTGAGCCAATTCAACAATTTTTGTGTGGGAAAAATCTGTATGAAAAATTGGAGATGGAGGAAGAAGTGAAATTCTTCCAACACCAGTTTGTAGTGCTTAGTGAGAGTCGGTGGGCATTCCCATGCTTCATGTTGCCAAATTAGATGGCACCTTGGGCATAAACACTGACTACCACAAAGTACATTTAACAACTAAGGTTTACGGATTAGAAAGATTGATACTTATGCACTAAGAGATGCAAACATTTTAAATAAACTAAAATATAGGGCAGGAAGATGTGATTTCCATGGCCTGTGTTCCAGTACCATTTTAATGTGTATAATGCAAATTGTGTTCATTGTGTGCTTAAAATTTGTGTGTGAGATGGAATGTGATGGTATTTGTGTAAACTTGATGTATCCAACCTGGGTGCAAAGAGATGTCTTTGGTGTTTGTTGTTGCACTGCGAGAGGTTGCAGAACTGTTACTATCTATGAACAACCTTCAAAGTTTAAATGTCAACATTTTACCACAGGAAAGAAAATTTTCATTTTGGTGCTGGCTATTCAGCATTTGTACATGTCTCAGGATCTCTTCATCCTGTTCCTGTGTATAGTGACTAAAATCAGACTCTTAAAATGGGCTTTGTTCCTACAGCCTTTTAATTTGGAAGTCAAATATATAAAAGGCTCAGAGAATGTGGTTGCTGATGCTCTCTCTAGATGTTTCATGTAGATGCATGGTGCGTACTTTGTACATAGTGTTTGTTATGTGCTGACCTTGTTGTTTTTGCAGTGGTGGACTCTCGGCGAGCCTGAGTACTCCCTACCAGCCATCTGACTGTGAAGGAGTCGAGTCGGAGCCAAAAGTGTGACGAGGGTCAGGGTGTACGTAAATGTGAGTTGAGGCAGTGGTTGACAACCTTCGGTAACATGAGACGTTCAGGAAGGTATGTGATGTTGTGTCTTGGTGTGCTCTATATACAAAACGGCCCGACGATTTGCCTTTGTGGTCCCTTGGACCCCTCCATGTTCTACGACAGCCTCCTCTTCATAAGTTTGGAGGATCTGTGTGGAGTGGGACCTCGGAAGATGGGCTTGAGTGCTTGACCATGTTAAGGATCGTGAGTGTTGACTGGAAGTCTCACTGTTTGGTTTGGCCACCAAGTGAGAGACACCGTGACATGTTTTGTGAAGTTTCCTGCCTGGTGTACACTTGACTGCTCTGGGTTTGGCTCTACTCTCGTCACGTGATCAGGAAGATGCCACCCTGGAGTACCAGTTGCTTGCTGGATTACCGTAGCAGAGGCACAGGCCTGTTGGTGCGGGCTTTCACAGTGGGCATTGTGTGCAATTTTTGCATTGTAATGTGTATTGTTTAAAAGTCACTAAAATTGTAAATAGTTACACCCTTGAGTATATGGGCATGGTTAAAATGCTTTTCTATAAAAAATTCTGCAATCTGTTGTAAATAACAGTAAAGTGAAGAGTAGTTATGGTGCTGGGAAAAATGTAGCATTTCTAGTAGTCTTGTTTACCGCCTTCAGACTTAAGCAATATACTTTTTACTAGCCGTATCCTGAGGGACACGGCTAGCTTTTGTGAGACTTCGTCTGGAGGTGGGGATGTTATGGGGCTATAGGACCCAACATGTATTTATAAGTAACAGTTACTCTGGAATACCTAATTATATTGAATTGATGGGGACTCAGTTCTAAATGTCATAAGGGCTGATCAACCTTATGACTGAGAGGCAGCTGGGTCAAGCCTATTTTTCTCAATATAATAGGTTATACTATAGACACATAAACACAATTTAAATATGTAGTTTATAAAGTTGTATTTCTTTTTGTAAAAGTAAAATTAAGGGTGGTAGAATTGTGGTAACTGGAGAATTGTGCTTGGCAACAGTCTTTTGTTTTGGTGGGAGGAGCTTAGCTAGTCTTTCTCTCTCTCCCTCTCACTGAGGCTCTCTCTGTATGGCTGACCTTCAACCTGGCAGGATCTCTGGGTCCTTCTTTCTACCTTTTGGGGCATTATGTGTGCTCCAGGGGTGAGTTTTTATAATTTAAGTTGTGGCCACCATACCCAGGGTGACTAAAGTGTGTCAAAACACTGGTTATGTCAAGAAGAGAGAAGGACAAAAGTTAATAAGATACACCATGTGGAGAACAGCTATGGAGTGTGTAGATCTTTGTTTTGAAAACATGAGGCTGTAATTGTATATTCTGTACATATCTATTGAGAATACAGTTATATTTTTATAGTAGTAGTTTACATAACCTGTGAAGAGGGCTGGTGAAAGGATATCAGAGACACTCAGGATGATCAGCCATAATGTAAGTATTACCCCTAGACAGATAAGGCCATTAAGTAAAAAGCTACCCCACACTAGAATATGTAGTGAGAACCTTACTATCAAAGTAATAAGGGACAAACCAACGTAACACACTTCCCCATGGATATAGAAGGAAAAAAATAAGACCAAGAACTATTAAGATAAAATCAAAGAAAACTCAGATGAGTGTGTATAAATAAACGTGTACATGTATGTGTAGTGTGACCTAAGTGTAAGTAGAAGTAGCAAGACATGCCTGTAATCTTGCATATTTATGAGACAGACAAAAGACACCAGCAATCCTACCATCATGTAAAACAATTACAGACTTTCGTTTTACACTCACTTGGCAGGACGGTAGTACCTCCCTGGGTGGTTGCTGTCTACCAACCTACTATATATATATATATATATATATATATATATATATATATATATATATATATATATATATATATATATATATATATATATATATATATATATATGTACACCGAAAAAAAATACCATAGAGTCAATAAAAAAGTTCATGCAGACCAGCGTTATCAACTTATTGAGGAATATTGAGATAGTGTGATATGTGATATATCACTATGCATTATTAATATTAAATAATATACCAAATAATTAAAGCGAATATCATAAATTACCTTGTAAGAGATAAAATATAGATTGTACATTAATATCTAGATTTAATCATTTTAACCTTTTTAGGGCCTAGTTCCTAGACCTGTTACATGTCCTTGTTCTCCTGCACTGCCTTTCACACCGTGGAAATGTGGAACTAATAACTAACGCATCAGAGGGAAAATCTAAATAAATTTATTCTCTATTTTGCTCGTGATCAAAGTCTAACACACACTCTTGCTCTCTCTCACACGCAGGATGTTGGCGTGCTCCTGGTTGTTGGTGACAGCCGTGTTGACGGCCCTGGTGGGGACGTCCTCGGGAAAGGTCTACAGAAAGTGCGAGTTAGCTAGCGTGCTGGAGCGGCAATTCCGCTTGCCAAGATATGTCATTAAAAAATGTACGGATTCCCAAGTTCAGTCTTTTTTTTTTTTCATTATGTATATGGAGACACGCACAGACACACACACACATTGACTCACTCACACATACAGACACATAAACCGAACTGGTCACTTAGACCAAACTATCTTAAATACTGAAATTTTTCAGGATTTTCTTCTTCATTGTGATAGATATTTTTTCATAAAAAATTACGTAAATATATTTTGGAACCAAACCCAACTTAGAAACCTCACCTAACGTAACCTGACTTAATGTAATTTTTCTAGCCGAATTCTACTCAGTATCATAGGTAAACTTAAATTTATTTAATATGTGATAAAATCAATAAGTTTTTTTTCCGTTATGTTCAGATTGATTTTCCAAAAGTTTATGGTATTAGAAAATGTTCTCTCTGCTTAATCGGCACAAAATATACTTGATTACTTTTTTGGGCCTAACTCGCCGGTCAGGCTTATTCAGGACGACACACACACACACACACACACACAGGAGAGATAGGGGGGATATGATAACGACATATACAATTCTAAGGGGAATCGACAAGTTGGACAGAGACAGGATGTTCCAGAGATGGGACACAGCAACAAGGTGTCACAGTAGAAAGCTGAAGACTCAAATGAATCGCAGGGATGCTGGGATGTATTTCTTCAGTCACAGAGTTGTCAGGAAGTGCATAGTCTGGGAAGTGATGTAGTGGAGGCAGGATCCATACATAGCTTTAAGAAGAGGTATAATAAAGCTCATGCAGCTGGGAGAGTGACCCAGTAGCGGCCAGTGTAGAGGCGGGGCCAGGAGCTAGGACTCGGCCCCTGCAACCTCAACTAGGTGAATACACACACAGACACACACACACACACACACACACACACACACACACACACACACACACACACACACACACACACACTCACACACATAGGAGAAGAGTGGTGGAACACCTAGAAAGGAATGATCTAATCAACAGCAGCCAACATGGTTTCAGGGACGGGAAATCCTGTGTCACAAACCTACTGGAGTTCTGTGACATGGTGACAGCAGTAAGACAAGAGAGAGAGGGGTGGGTGGATTGCATTTTCTTGGACTGCAAAAAGGCGTTTGACACAATTCCACACAAGATATTAGTGCAAAAACTGGCGGACCAAGCAGAGATAACAGGGAAGGCACTACAATGGATCAGGGAATACTTGTCAGGAAGACAGCAGCGAGTCATGGTACGTGGCTAGGTGTCAGAGTGGGCACCTGTGACCAGCTGGGTCCCACAGGGGTCAGTCCTAGGACCAGTGCTGTTTCTGGTATTTGTGAACGGCAGGACGGAAGGAATAGACTTCGAGGTGTCCCTGTTTGCAGATGATGTGAAGTTGATGAGAAGAATTCATTCGATTGAAGACCAGGCAGAACTACAAAGGGATCTGGACAGGCTGCAGACCTGGTCCAGTAATTGGCTCCTGGAGTTCAATCCCACCAAGTGCAAAGTCATGAAGATTGGGGTAGGGCAAAGAAGACCGCAGACGGAGTACAGTCTAGGGGGCCAGAGACTACAAACCTCACTCAAGGAAAAAGATCTTGGGGTGAGTATAACACCAGGCACATCTCCTGAGGCGCACATCAACCAAATAACTGCTGCAGCATATGGGCGCCTAGCAAACCTCAGAACAACATTCCGACATCATAATAAGGAATCGTTCAGGACCCTGTACACTGTGCATGTTAGGCCCATATTGGAGTATGCAGCACCAGTTTGGAACCCACACTTAGCCAAGCATGTAAAGAAACTAGAGAAAGTGCAAAGGTTTGCAACAAGACTAGTCCCAGAGCTAAGAGGTATGTCCTACGAGGAGAGGTTTAGGGAAATCAACCTGACGACACTGGAGGACAGGAGAGATAGGGGGGACATGATAACGACATACAAAATACTGAGAGGAATTGACAAGGTGGACAAAGACAGGATGTTCCAGAGATTGGACACAGTAACAAGGGGACATAGTTGGAAGTTGAAGACACAGATGAATCACAGGGATGTCAGGAAGTATTTCTTCAGCCACAGAGTAGTCAGGAAGTGGAATAGTTTGGTAAGCGAAGTAGTGGAGGCAGGATCCATACATAGCTTTAAGCAGAGGTATGATAAAGCTCACGGTACAGGGAGAGTGACCTAGTAGCGACCAGTGAAGAGGCGGGGCCAGGAGTTTGGACTCGACCCCTGCAACCTCAACTAGGTGAGTACAACTAGGTGAGTACACACACACACACACACACACACACAGCCTTAAGGCACCCCTGTTTAAGCAGTCACTCTATCCCCTTCATTCCCTCCACCCTTCACTCCTATCTCCCATCCTATCACTATCTCTCTCTCATCCTCTCTCTTTCTCCCTCCCTCTCTCTCTCCCTCTCTCTCATCCTCACCTTCCATCCATCTTCCCTCTCTCTTACCCATGCTCTCTCTCCCTCTCCTACTCTCTCTCATCCTCTCTCTCTCTCTCTCTCCCTCTCTCTAATCCTCACCTTCCATCCATCCTCCCTCTCTCTCACCCCCTCTCTCTCATCCTCACCTTCCATCCATTTTCCCTCTCTCTCACCCCGTCTCTCTCTCCCTCTCTCTCTCTCTCTCATCCTTTCTCCCTCTCCCTCTCTCTCATCCTCACATTCCGTCCATCTTCCCTCTCTCTCACCCCCTCTTTCTCTCATCCTCACCTTCCATCCATCTTCCCTCTCTCACCCTCTCTCTCTCTCTCTCTCTCTCTCTCTCTCTCTCTCTCTCTCTCTCTCTCTCTCTCTCATCCTTGTCTTACATCCACCTCCCCTCTCCAGAGTCTCTTCATCCCCCTCTCTCTCCCTCTAACCTCTCACACACTCCCTTTCTCCTCCCTCCCTATTCCCTCTTGTAACTCCTAAAACTCTTCTTGATACTGCCCCCTACTCCCACCCCATGTCCTCCCCCGGCTGTACCTCCCTACCCCTCCCCCTATCTACAACACCCAGCCTCACACAAACACCCTTTCTGAAAATACATAAACTTCGTTCTGTGGCACAATGGTTAAAAAAACAAGGCCGAGAGCCAGGGGTATGGCTGACGAAGCTGGGAAGGATGACTGGGAGGCAAAGCCCAAAAAAAGGAGGCAGACTGGGGAAGGAAGCTAGAAAAGCTTGGAAGGAGGATGGAGGAGATGATAGCTGCAGAGAGCAGAAGTGGGAGCAACATGCCATAGTAGCATAAGCCAAGATACAGTGCTTAGAAGAGGAACTGAGTAATCTGAAACAGCCTAAAGAAAAAAAATAACAGAACAGACATAACATCAGGAACTTCTACATCAGACACAGACAAGGGGACTGAAGGAAGCAAGGAAGCTATACTGTATGCAAAGGTCCTGTCAGACTCCAAGGGGGCCAAGGCAAAGACAAGAAGCACACTAGGAACAAATGAGAGGTTGGGAGACATTGAAGGAGCTAGGATATATACAGGGACAATACCAGACTCCTGAAGGGGCCAGGAACAGCTGAGCAGGAAAGACAGACCAATGAGCAATGGGGCCTCAGCTAGGGAAGGGATTGAAGGAAGGAACACTCCAAGGGAAGGAACTAAAACAACTCAGAGAACGCAATGGGAGACACACTGGGAGGAAGAAAGGGAGAGATCATTTTTTGTCTATGGGCTCCAGGAAGCTGAAGGGGAAACCTACAAAGAAAGAAAACAGGAAATAAAAGCAATTGAAGGTATCATGAAGGCAATAGGCGTGAGTGACATGACCCAGGTGGCAAATTTTCGGAGAATTGGGTGGTTCACAAGGAGAAGGAAGCAGCCTTTCAAAGTAATTTTCAAGGCAGAATCAACTCGAACCATGATCCTGCAGGAGAAAGCACAGCTGAGAGACAAACTGGAATTCCAGAATGAGTACCTCGATCAAGACAGAACGCAAAAGGAAAGGAGGATACTGAAAGAGAGAGTACAAAAACGAAAGGAGGAATGGGAGGAAATGACAAAGAAAAGCAGAATAACCCAGACACAGGTGGAAGGGCAAATACACCCCCCAGAAACACCCACAGAAGGACTCCAACCATGACAACCCCAAGACAACTGAACAATATAAGCCAACAATCACACACTGATCCTTCTGTCCCCACCCCCACACCACGAACCCCAACCCTACAGCAACCCTCTATGGGAACTGTGACCCCACCACAACCCCCCGTAGGCCCCCGCCAGGGCTCCTGCTCTCCCAACCCCAATATCCTCCCAGGACCACAGTTTTGGAACAGAAGTTGAAGGTTTGGTGCACGAATGTGGGTAGAATAATGAACAAATATGAGGAGTAGCATGAAAGAATCACTGAGAAATCCCCAGAAATCATAGCAGTCACAGAAATGAAACTCACTGAGACAATAACAGATGCAATCTTCCCACCAGGTTATCAGATCCTGAGAAAAGATAGAAGGAGCAAAAGGGGAGGAGAGGTTCCACTGCTCGTAAAACACCAATGAAAATTTGAGAAAATGGGAGGCATGGACGAGATTGGAGAAAGAGAATACATAGTAGGTACACTTCAATCTGGGGAGCACAAGGTAGTCATTGCAGCGATGCATAATCCACCACAGAACTGCAGGAGGCCAAGAGAGGAATATGAAGAGAGTAACAGAGCAATGGTGGACACACTGGTTGAGGTGGCAAGAAGAGCTCACTCGGGCAGAGCAAAGTTACTGGTTATGGGCGATTTCAATCACAGGGAGATCTACTGGGAAAACCTGGAGCCATACTGGGGTCCCAAAACATGGAGAGCCAAGATGGTGGATGTGGTACTGGAAAACCTCATGCATCAACATGTTAAGGATGCTACCAGAGAGAGAGGGGAGGATGAACCAGCAAGACTGGACCTTGTGTTCACCCTGAGCAGTTCAGACATTGAGGACATCACATATGAGAGGCCCCTCCGAGCTAGTGACCACGTGGTTCTGTGCTTTGAATACATAGTAGAGTTACAAATGGAGAGGGTAGCAGGAGTTGAATGGGAAAAGCCAGACTATTAACAAGGGGACTACATAGGTTTGAGGAACTTCCTGCAAGAGGTTCAGTGGGACAGAGAACTGGTAGGAAAGTCGGTAAACGAAATGATGGAATACGTAACAACAAAATGCAAAGAGGCAGAGGTAAGGTTTTTTCCCAAGGGCAACAGAAATAATGGGAAGACCAGAACGAGCTCCTGGTTTACCCAACGGTGTAAGGAGGCAAAAACCAAGTGCAATAGAAAATGGAAAAAGTACAGAAGGCAAAGAACACTGGAAAATAAGGAGATTAGATGAAGAGCCAAGAACGAGAATGCGCAGGTAAGAAAGGAAGCCCAGCGACAGTAGGAGAATAACATAGCATCGAAAGTCAAGTCTGACCCGAAACTGCTCTAAAGCCACATTAGGAAGAAGACAACAGTCAAAGACCAGGTGATCAGGCTGAGGAAAGAAGGTGGGGAACTCACAAGAAACGATCACGAGGTATGCGAGGAGCTCACAATGAGATTTAAGGAAGTATTTACATAGAGACAGGAATGGCTCTGAGAAGACAACACAGAGGGGAACACCAACAGGGAATATACCAACAGGTGTTGGATGACATGCAAACAATGGAGAAGGAGGTGCAGAAGCTGCTAAGTGACTTCGATACCTCAAAGGTGAGGGGTCTGGACAACATCTTCCCATTGGTCCTTAGAGAAGGAGCAGAGATGCTGTGCATGTCACTAACCACAATCTTCAGTTTCAAGGAATCTTTCAATCCCTTGAAACTGGGCAACTACCTGAGGTATGGAAGATGGCAAATGTAGTCCCCATTTTTAAGAAAGGAGACAGAAACAAGGCACTAAACTACAGACCAATGTCTCTGACCTGTATGGAGAAGATTATCAGGAGGAGAGTGGTGGAGCACCTGGAACGGAACAAGATTATAAACAACAACCAGCACAGATTCATGATAGGCAAATCCTGTGTCACAAACCTTCTGGAGTTCTATGACAAGTAAAAGAAGACAAAAGAGAGAGAGGGGTGGGTTGATTGCATTTTCCTGGACTACAGGAAGGCCTTCGACACAGTTCCTCACAAGAGATTAGTGCAGAAGCTAGAGGATCAGGCTCATATAACAGGAAGGGCACTGCAGTGGATCAGAGAATACCTGACAGGGAGGCAACAACGAGTCATGGTATATGATTAGGTATCACAGTGGGCGCCTGTGACGAGCGGGGTCCCACAGGGGTCAGTCCTAGGACCAGTGCTATTTTTGATATATGTGAATGACATGATGGAAGGGATAGACTGAAGTGTCCCTGCTCACAGATGATGTGAAACTAATGAGAAGGATTAAACCGGATGAGGATCAGGCAGGACTACACAGAGACCTGGACAGGCTGGACACGTGGTCCAGCAACTGGCTTCTCGAATTCAACCCTGGCAAATGCAAAGTCCTGAAGATTGGGGAAGGGCAAAGAAGACCACCGACAGAGTATAGGCTAGTTGGACAAAGGCTGCAAACCTCACTCAAGGAAAAAGATCTTGGGGTGACCATAACACCAAGCACATCTCTGGAGGCACACATCAACCAGATAACTGCTGCAGCAAATGGGCGCCTGGCAAACGAGAGAATAGTGTTCCGATACCTTAATGAGGAATCGTTCAAGACACTGTACACTGTGTACGTCAGGCTCATACTGGAGTATGTAGCACCAGTTTGGAACCCGCGCCTGGTGAAGCACGTCAGGAAATAAGAGAAAGTACAAAGGTTTGCAACAAGGCTAGTTCCTGAGCTCAGGGTAATGCCCTACGAAGAAAGGTTGAGGGAAATCGGACTGACGACACTGGAGGACAGGAGGGCCATGGGAGACATGATAACATCATACAAAATATTGCATGGAATAGACAAGGTGGACACTGACATGATGTTCCAGAGAGGGGACACAGAAACAAGGGGTCACAATTGGAAGCTGAAGTCTCAGACGAGTCACAGGGATGTTAGGAAATTTTTCTTCAGTCATAGAGTCGTCAGTAAGTGGAATAGTCTAGCAAGTGATGTAGTGGAGGCAGGAACCATACATAGCTTTAAGACGAGGTATGACAAAGCTCAGGAAGCAGAGAGAGGGAGGACCTAATAGTGATCAGTGAAGAGGCGGGGCCAGGAGCTGTGTATCGACCTCTCCAACCACAATTAGGTGAGTGCAATTAGGTGAGTACACACACACACATATGCACGGGAGCAACAGCTCGTTTTCGCTCGTGAATCTTTAGTAGTTAGTTGCCAAACAAAGCCACTGCCAGGGTCATCGAAAGTTGACAGTGTCAGTGAACAACCCGAGAAGTGATACACGATCTGTGCCAACCAGAAAAGGCAGGTGAAGGATACAGACACATGAAAACAATTTGAATCAGTGCCAAGAGAGAGTGGAATGGCCATAGGCCTAGTGTTGGTGTAGGTGGTATTGCCACATCCCAATACCAAAATTCAAACAGAATAAGTGTGACCCAAGCCAGGGAGATAAAAGAAAAGGGTAGTTGAGTTAGTGACTCCAGTGTATAGTGCATACAGTGACAGAGGAGTTAGTGAATACAGTGTTTAGTGAATACAGTGAATACAGTGGTCAGTCGTCACGTGAGGTCACAGACCCTGAGCTGCTTTGGGGATTAGCGTGGACGGTTACAAAGCATGGCTTGCTTCTGCAGTGTTTTAAAAACTGAGGTTGGAGAGTTGAAGGAGGAGGTCTTGCTTCTCCAGGAGGAGATTAGTAGGCTGAAGGTCCACCTCAATGGGTCTGGGAGAGAGTGTGAGGTGGCTGGAGTTGTGGGGAATGAGACTTCTAGCAGTGAGGTGCAGTCTGTCTCTCGCTGTGATGAGGCTGTAGTTGGGGAGGTAGCAACGGCTACCAGCAGTGAGGTGCAGCCCAGCACCTGCTACAAGTGGCGAGTTGTTCACAGTAATGGGAGGCGCATCAGAGTAAGGAAAGTTAAGAGTGAAGATCTGAAGGTAGGAAATCGCTTCTCTGTTCTCCAGGATGAATGTACTTCAGTGGCCAGTGAAGGTAAGGGTACTACTGCCCCTGCTAATGAAGGTAAGCGCATTCTTGTGGTTGGTGACTCTCAGGTAAGATATATTGACCGTGCTTTTTGTAATAGGAATAAGAAGATGAGAGATAGAGTGTGCTTCCCTGGAGCTGGTGTTGGGGACATTGTCAACAGGCTGGATAATATCATGTCAGGTAATGGGAACAAGCCCATTATCTGTCTCAGTGCTGGTGGAAATGATATTGGGAAGGGTAGGAGAGAAGAGCTGCTAGATAAGTACAGGTCAGCTATAGATTTCATTAAGTCTAAGGGAGGGATCCCAATCATATGTAGCATCTTGCCTAGAAGGGGAGTAGGAAATGAATGGTTGTCTAGGGCAATTGGTGTAAATTGCTGGCTAGACAGATACTGCAAGGAACTTGCAATCCCATTCATTGACAACTGGAACAACTTTTATGGCAAACATGATATGTATGCAAGGGATGGGGTACATCTCTCTGGGGCTGGGGTGGTAGCACTTGCAGACTCGATTGAGAAGGCCATTGGTGAAATGCCTATGATTTTAAACTGATGGAAGATAGAGGTATGGGTGTGTGTGGGAAACAAGCAGGTTGCAACACTAGGGTTGGAAACAGTAAATGTATAAAAGGCATTCAGCATGAAGTTATAAATAAAGACAATAGAACAGGTCAGCAAACAAAGGGGGACACCAGAGGGCAGCAAGGGACTAGCTCCCTTAAGGTTTACTATACTAATAGCAGGAGTGTTAGAAATAAGATAGATGAGCTAAGATTTATTGCAAGTGCAGGAAACATAGATATTATTGCTATAACAGAGACCTGGCTCAATCTGAAAGATAGAGAGATGCCCTCTGAATGTCACATACAAGGCTATAAATTATTCCACACTGACAGGGTCAACAGGAAAGGTGGTGGAGTAGCGATGTATGTCAGAGACAACTTAAATTGTTGTGTTAGACAAGATATTAAATTAGAAGCGTCAGCCACTGAATCTGTTTGGTTACAGCTTCTCGAGGGCCGAGAAAAACTAATTTTGGGTGTGATTTACAGGGCCCCAAATCTTGATAGGGAGTGCAGTAAACTTCTATGGGACGAAATTCGTAAGGCATCTACATACGAAAATGTTGTGCTAATGGGAGATTTCAACTATAGACAGATTGACTGGAGCAATTTGACAGGAAATTTAGAGTCGGGTGACTTTCTTGACACGATCCAGGATTGTTTTTTAAAACAGTTTGTGACAGAGCCAACTAGGGGAAATAACCTCCTTGACTTGGTTCTTGCCAGTAGGGAAACACTAATTAATAATCTTGAGGTTAATGATGAGCTTGGGGAGAGTGATCACAAATCACTCAGTTTTAATATATCATGGAATTCCCCTAATAATGACAATCAAGTCTCCGTCCCTGACTTTCGCTTGGCTGATTTCATAGGACTGAAAAATTACTTAGGTGGGCTGAACTGGAATGACCTGACTAAGGGTCAGGTAGGTGGTGATGGTTGCCGATATGATGCTTTCCAGGGCATAGTTCTAGCTGCTCAGTCAAATTATGTTCCAAATAGGGAAATCAGATCAAACAAAAATGATCCTAAATGGATGAACAATAGATTAAAATATCTGATTGGTCAAAAGAGAGGCATATATAGGCAAATCAAAAGAGGAGAGGGGCAATTAAGAAATCGATATATTCAGTTAAAGAGAGAAATAAAAAAGGGAATTAGAAAAGCAAAAAGAGATTATGAGGTTAAAGTTGCAAAAGAATCGAAGACTAACCCAAAAGGATTCTTTCAGGTATACAGAAGTAAGATCAGGGACAAGATAGGCCCACTCAAAAGTTCCTCGGGTCAGCTCACTGACAGTGATAAGGAAATGTGTAGAATTTTTAACACATACTTCCTCTCAGTTTTTACACAGGAGGATACCAGCGATATTCCAGTAATGATAAATTATGTAGAACAGGACGATAATAAACTGTGCACTATTAGGGTCACAAGTGACATGGTCCTTAGGCAAATAGATAAATTAAAACCTAACAAATCCCCAGGCCCTGATGAACTGTATGCAAGGGTTCTAAAGGAATGTAAAGAGGAGCTTAGCACACCTTTGGCTAATCTTTTCAACATATCACTACAAACTGGCATGGTGCCAGATAAGTGGAAAATGGCAAATGTGATACCTATTTTCAAAACAGGTGACAGGTCCTTAGCTTCGAACTATAGACCAATAAGCCTAACCTCCATAGTGGGAAAATTTATGGAATCAATAATTGCCGAGGCAGTTCGTAGCCATCTTGAAAAGCATAAATTAATCAACGAATCTCAGCATGGTTTTACAAAGGGGCGTTCCTGCCTTACGAATTTATTAACTTTTTTCACTAAGGTATTTGAGGAGGTAGATCATGGTAATGAATATGATATTGTGTATATGGACTTCAGTAAGGCTTTTGACAGGGTCCCACATCAGAGACTATTGAGGAAAATTAAAGCACATGGAATAGGAGGAGAAATTTTTTCCTGGATAGAGGCATGGTTGACAAATAGGCAGCAGAGAGTTTGCATAAATGGGGAGAAATCAGAGTGGGGAAGCGTCACGAGCGGTGTTCCACAGGGGTCAGTGTTGGGCCCCCTGCTGTTCACAATCTACATAAACGACATAGATGAGGGCATAAAGAGCGACATCGGCAAGTTTGCCGATGACACCAAAATAGGCCGTCGAATTCATTCTGACGAGGACATTCGAGCACTCCAGGAAGATTTGAATAGACTGATGCAGTGGTCGGAGAAGTGGCAGATGCAGTTTAATATAGACAAATGCAAAGTTCTAAATGTTGGACAGGACAATAACCATGCCACATATAAACTAAATAATGTAGATCTTAATATTACGGATTGCGAAAAAGATTTAGGAGTGCTGGTTAGCAGTAATCTGAAACCAAGACAACAGTGCATAAGTGTTCGCAATAAAGCTAATAGAATCCTTGGCTTCATATCAAGAAGCATAAATAATAGGAGTCCTCAGGTTGTTCTTCAACTCTATACATCCTTGGTTAGGCCTCATTTAGATTATGCTGCACAGTTTTGGTCACCGTATTACAGAATGGATATAAATTCTCTGGAAAATGTACAAAGGAGGATGACAAAGATGATCCCATGTATCAGAAACCTTCCCTATGAGGATAGACTAAGGGCCCTGAAACTGCACTCTCTAGAAAGACGTAGAATTAGGGGGGATATGATTGAGGTGTATAAATGGAAGACAGGAATAAATAAAGGGGATGTAAATAGTGTGCTGAAAATATCTAGCCTAGACAGGACTCGCAGCAATGGTTTTAAGTTGGAAAAATTCAGATTCAGGAAGGATATAGGAAAGTACTGGTTTGGTAATAGAGTTGTGGATGAGTGGAACAAACTCCCAAGTACCGTTATAGAGGCCAGAACGTTGTGTAGCTTTAAAAATAGGTTGGATAAATACATGAGTAGATGTGGGTGGGTGTGAGTTAGACCTGATAGCTTGTGCTAACAGGTCGGTTGCCGTGTTCCTCCCTTAAGTCAATGTGACCTGACCTGACTAGGTTGGGTGCATTGGCTTAAGCCGGTAGGAGACTTGGACCTGCCTCGCATGGGCCAGTAGGCCTTCTGCAGTGTTCCTTCGTTCTTATGTTCTTATGTTCTTAAGAGGAGCCGGAACGGGAAGCATCGTACAGCGCATGAGTGAAGCAGTGCAGACCTGCCAGACGTAACGTATAGCCTTTTTGTGGTTGCTGGGGTATTGGCCCTGTATATTACTGATAGCTGAGGGTCACAAACCCTGCTCTGGAGAGCTGAATATCATACTTAGGGCACTAATCACTGACAGATGAGTAGAACTGGGGAAAGGGAACAAGGGTGGGGACCAGAGGCACTGTAGTGCACGTGCAGGCAGTAAGGTTGGACAATTAACACTAACATTGTTTAAGAGATAAGATAAGATAAGATTTCGATCGGATTTTTAACCCCGGAGGGTTAGCCACCCAGGATAACCCAAGAAAGTCAGTGCGTCATCGAGGACTGTCTAACTTATTTCCATTGTGGTCCTTAAATCTAGTCCCCCAGGATGCGACCCACACCAGTCGACTAACACCCAGGTACCTATTTGCTGCTAGGTGAACAGGACAACAGGTGTAAGGAAACGTGTCGAAATGTTTCCGCCCTCCGGGTTCCTCCGGGTACCTACACGTGTAGGTACACAGGGATTTATTCAGCAAGTAAGTATAGCTCCAGGTATACACAAATAGGTGCACAGGTGTTAATAAGAAAGTATAGATCCAGGCATACACGAGTAGGTGCACAGGTGTTTACTCAGTAAGTATAGCTTCAGGTATACACGTGTAGTTGCAAAGGTGTTTACTCATTAAGTAAGTATAGCTCCAGTTATACAAGAGTAGGTGCACAGGTGTTTACTCATTAAGTAAGTATAGATCCAGGTATGCACGAGTAGGTGCAAAGGCATAGGCAGGGTACTGCCGGTACAGGCTCTCTCGGTACATAGGCAGGGTACTGCCGGTACAGGCTCTCTCGGTACATAGCAGCATGCACGTCGAGAGTCTAGGATAGGCCCATAAGCCTGGCAGCGAGATTATCCCTCCCTCTCCTCCTTCCTCACCCCTCGCTTGACTTGGGTGGCAGGATAGCAAGGCATGGGTCCATGCGAGAGATGAGACGTCTTGTTCTGTTCTTCACTCTGTCAAGCAGTTGCAGATGAGAGGGGGAGGGGCAGGCAAACCAAGAAAGTGGAGCATACTCAAGGTGTGAGCGTACTTGTGCCTCGTACAGAATCTTGTAACCTCTACTGTCAAGCAGATGCGAGATACAGCGAAGTGCTGTAAGGTTCCTGGCTGCCTTGTTTGCAAGATTTACAACATGGTACTTCATGCTCCTCCTCCTCCTATACCTCCCCCACCTCCCCTCCCTTCATCCCTACCTACCTCCCCTCCCCCTCCCTCCCTCTCTCTTTCCCTCCCTTCCTCCTGCTCCTCCTCCTATACCTCCTCCATCTTCTCCCCACCTCCCCCCCCTTCCTACCAACCTCCCCTACCTATCTCTTTCCTTCCCTTCCTCCTCCTGGTCCTCCTCCTATACCTCCTCCATCTTCCTCCCACCTACCCTCCATTCTCCCCCTCCCTCTCCCCTCACCTAGGCCTGCAAGAACACTACCCAACCCACAT
The DNA here is from genome assembly GCF_038502225.1 of Cherax quadricarinatus. NCBI lineage: Eukaryota > Metazoa > Arthropoda > Malacostraca > Decapoda > Parastacidae > Cherax > Cherax quadricarinatus. The sequence goes on from NC_091349.1 coordinate 22,631,217, forward strand.
GCTCCACACACTCTAACACTCCCCTCCCCCCTCTCTCTCTCCCTCTCTTTCTAACTCACACTCAACCACACTATCTCTCTCTATCCTCCTTCTCTTTCTCTAACCCTCTAGTTCACACTCAAACACACTCTCTGTCCCTCTCTATCATCCTCCTCCTATACCTCCTCCATCTCCCCCCTCACCTCCTCTTCCTTCTCCTCCTCCCTCTCCCCTCGCCTCCGAGGCCTGCAAGCACACTAAAGGCTGATCTTCCCCAACTCACATGCTCCACACACTCTGACTCTCCCTTCCCCCCTCTCTAACTCATACTCAACCACACTTCCTATCTCTCTTCATCCCACTTTCTCACCATCATCTTCCATCTCATCCTCCCTACTCCTTCTACTCCCCTCCCCCCATTGCTCTTCCCCCTGTCCCCCTTAGTCTTTCCCCTCATCTCTCTTCCCTCTGCTGCTGTCCATCCTACAGCTCACTAGCCTTTTCCCCTCCCTATCTCCTCCATTCTCCCCAAAACAAACACCTCCCTCCCCCCACAACAAACATCCCCCTCCACAGCACTTTTGGCATAAGCTCTTCCTTCTGTGAAAAAAAAAACATGGGAGACCAAAAACTTGGACGGAGAACCAGAGGACTGGTGGATGAAGCAAGTGGTGGACCTGGGAGAGAGGACTGGGAGACAGAGCTCATGCGAAGAGAGGAGGAGTGGGGGAGGAGGCCGGAAGAGATCACAAAGAAAATGGAAGAGAAAATAGCTGAGGAGAGCAAGAAATGGGAATTACAAATCACAGCAGCTGTAGCTAAGATACAGAGCTTAGCAGAAGAACTAAAGAGTCTGAAACAGCCTAAAGAACCAAAGGACAGTACAGCCATGACACCAAGAGCTACTACATCAGTCACCGATGAGGGGACAGTAGGGGACAAAGGAGATATACTGTATGCAATGAACCCATCGGACCCAAGGGGAGCCTGGGAAAAGGCAGGGAGAACAGCAAGAACTAATGAGAGGACTAAAGTCAATGAAGGAGCTAAACTATACACAAAGGCTCTAACAGACAACTGCCATGTCCAGGAACAAATAAGCAGAGGGACACCAGATAGGGAAGAGACAGTAAGAAGCAATGCGTCAATGGCAGGAACTAATATGAATCAGAGGATACTCAGGGAAACAGAGTGGGAGGATGAAATGGAGAGGGCCATTTTTGTCTATGGGCTCCAAGAAGTAGATGGGGAAACTTATGAGGCAAGGAAACAGGAGGAGAAAAAAACGATTGAAAGCATCATGAAAGCAATAGGAGAGGACGACATGACTCGGCTGACAAATTTTCAGAGAAATGGGTGGTTTGCGAGGGGAAAAAGACATCCAGTCAAAGTGATTTTCAAGGCAGAGTCAGCTCGAAACCAGATCCCACAGGAGAAAGCATGCCTAAGGGACAATCAGGTGTTCTGGAGTGTGTACCTCGACCGAGACAGAACACAAGAAGAAAGGATGACACTGAAAGAGAGGGTGCAATGTCGCAAGGAGGAATGGGAGGCAAGGAAGGTGGAGAGCAGGAGAAATCAGGCCCACATGGAAGAACAAACACAACTCCCTCCAGTACCACCCACAGAAGGAACACAACCATGGCAATCCCAAAGCAACCAAACAACCTAACCCAAAACCCACTCACTGCACCCTGTGCCCCCATCGCCCTCAGCACAAACCCCACCCCTACAGAAACCCACAGTAACCCACACATCCCCCTCTGCATAAACCCCACCCCCACAGTAACCCTCAGTAATCTGTACATCCCCCTCAGCTCAAACCCCACCCCCACAGAAACCCAGAGTAACCCACACAATGTGCCCTCTCCCCCATCCCCCTCACCACAAACCCCACCCTCACAGTAACCCACAGCAACTCACACACTGTACCCTCTATCCCCATCCCACTCACCACAACCCCCTCCCCCATTGTAACCCCCATAGGCCCTCTTCCCCCATCCCCCTCACCACCACCCCCACCCCCACTGAAATCCCCCATAGGCCCTCTGCCCCCACACCCCACACCCCACACCACAGACCCCACCCCCACGCCAACCCCCTATAGGCCCCTGCTCCCCCTAACCCACCTCTCTCCCAAGACCAGAGTTATTGAAAAGAAGTTGAAGGTTTGGTACATGAACGCAGATGGAATAATGAATAAATGTGAGGAGTGGCATGAAAGAATCAAGGAGTTGTCCCCAGACATCATAGAGGTTACAGAAACGAAACTCACTAGGATAATAACAGACGCAATCTTCTCACCCGGATATCGGATCCTGAGGAAGGATAGAAGGAGCAGGGGGGAGGAGGGGTTGCACTACTAAAAAAAAACCCGGTGGGGTTATCAAGAAATGGAAGGTATGGACGAGATTGGAGAAAGTGATTACATAGTAGGTACAGTTCAGTCAGGGGAATACAAGGTAGTCATTGCAGTTATGTATAATCCACCACAGAACTGAAGGAGGCCAAGAGAGGAATATGATGAATGCAACAGAGCAATGGTGGACACTCTAGCTGAGGTGGCAAGAAGGGCCCACTCAAGTAGAGCGAAGTTACTGGTCATGGGCGACTTCAATGACAGGGAGATTGATTGGGAAAACCTGGAGCCACATTGGGGTCCCAAAACATAGAGTGCCAAGATGATGGATGTGGTGCTTGTAAATCTCATGCACCAACATGTTAGGGATACTACCAGAGAGAGAGGGGAGGATGAACCAGCAAGACTGGACCTCGTGTTCACCCTGAGTAGCTCAGACATTGAGCACATCACATATGGAGCTAGTGACCACATAGTTATGAGCTTTGAATACATCGTGGAGCTAAAAGTGGAGAGGGTAACAGGAGTAGAAAGGGAAAAGCTAAACTATAAAAGGGGGAACTACACAGGAATGAGGACCTTCCTGCAGGAGATTCAGTGGGAACAGGAGTTGGTAGGAAAATCAGTAAACGAAATGATGGACTTTGTAACAACAAAATGCAAGGAGGCAGAGGAAAGGTTTGTTCCCAAGGGTATCAGAAATAATGGGAAGGACAGAACGAGCCCTTGGTTTACCCGAAGATGCAGGGAGGCAAAAACTAAGTGCTCTAGAGAATGGAAAAAGTACAGAAGGCAAAGGACTCAGGAGAATAAAGAGATTAGTTGACGAGCCAGAAACGAGTATGCACAGATAAGGAAGAAGGTGCAGCGGCAGCATGAAAATGACATAGCATCGAAAGTCAAGTCTGACCCGAAACTACTCTACAGCCACATCAGGAGGAAGACAACAGTCAAGGACCAGGTAATCAGGCTGAGGAAAGAAGGTGAGGAGCTCACAAGAAACGAACAGGAGGTATGTGAGGAGCTCAACATGAGATTTCAGGAAGTATTTACAGTGGAGGCTGAAGGGACAATGGGAAGACAAAACAGTGGTGTACAGCAACAAGGGATATACCAACAAGTGTTGGATGAATTACACACAACTGAGGAGGAGGTGGAGAAGCTCCTAAGTGACCTTGATACCTCAAAGGCAGTGGGACCGGACATCTCTCTGTGGGTCCTTAGAGAGGGAGCTGGGACACTACGTGTGCCACTAACCAAAATCTTCAACACTTCCCTTGAAACTGGGCAACTACCTGAAGTATGGAAGAAGGCAAATGTAGTCCCCATCTTTAAGAAGGGAGACAGAAATGAAGCACTAAATTATAGACCAGTGTCACTGACATGTATAGTATGCAAAGTCTTGGAAAAGATTATCAGGAGGAGAGTGGTGGAGGATCTGGAGCGGAAGAAGATTATAAACGACAGCCAGCACGGACTCATGGAAGGCAAATCCTGTGTCACAAACCTACTAGAGTTTTACGACAAGGTAACTGAAGTAAGAAATGAGAGGGAGGGGTGGGTTGATTGCATTTTCTTGGACTGCAAGAAGGCCTTCGACACAGTTACTCACAAGAGATTAGTACAGAAGCTAGAGGAACAGGCACGTATAACAGGAAGGGCACTGCAATGGATCAGAGAATACCTAACAGGGAGGCAACAGTGAGCCATGGTCCGTGATGAGGTATCACAGTGGGCGCCAGTGACGAGCGGGGTCCGACAGGGGTCAGTCCTGGGACCAGTGCTATTCTCGGTATATGTGAACGACATGACGGAAGGGATAGACTCAGAAGTGTCCCTGTTTGCAGATGAGGTGAAGTTAATGAGGAGAATTAAATCAGACACTGACCAGACAGGACTACAAAGAGACCTGGACAGGCTGGATATGTGGTCCAGAAACTGGCTCCTAGAATTTAACCCTGCCAAATGCAAAGTCATGAAGATTGGAGGAGGGCAAAGAAGACTGCAGAGTATAGGATATGTGGCCAAAGGCTGCAAACCTCACTCAAGGAGAAAGACCTAAGAGTGAGTATAATACCGAGTACATCACCAGACGCACACATTAACCAGATAACTGCTGCGGCATATGGGCGCTTGGCAAACCTGAGAATAGCGTTCCGGTACCTCAGTAAGGAATCGTTCAAGACTTTATACACTGTTTGGAACCCACACCTGGTCAAACACGTCAAGAAATTAGAGAAAGTGCAAAGGTTTGCAACAAGGCTAGTTCCAGAACTAAGGGGAATGTCCTATGAAGAAAGGTTAAGGGAAATCGGTCTGACAACACTGGAGGACAGGAGGGTGAGGGGAGACATGATAACGACATACAAACTACTGTGTGGAATAGACAAGGTGGACAGAGACAGGATGTTCCAGAGATGGGACACAGAAACAAGGGTCGCAATTGGAAGCTGAAGACTCAGATGAGTCAAAGGGATGTTAGGAAGTATTTCTTCAGTCATAGAGTAGTTAGGAAGTGGAATAGTCTGGCAAGAGATGTAGTGGAGGCAGGAACTGTACATAGTTTTAAGACGAGGTATTGTAAAGCTCATTGAGCAGGGGGAGAGAGGACCTAGTAGCGGTCGGTGAAGAGGCGGGGCCAGGAGCTGAGTCTCGACCTCTGCAACCACAATTAGATGAGTACAATTAGGTGAGTACACACACACACACACACACACACAGGACAGGACAGGAGAGATATGGGGGACATGATAACGACATACAAAATGCTGAGAGGGATTGACGAGGTGGACAAAGACAGAATGTTCCAGAGATGGGACACAGCAACAAGGGGACACAGTTAGAAGCTGAAGACACAGATGAATCACAGGGATGTTAGGAAGTATTTCTTCAGTCACAGAGTAGTCAGGAAGTAGAATAGTTTGGGAATCGATGTAGTGGAGGCAGGATCCATACATAGCTTTAAGCAGAGGTATGATAAAGCTCACGGCTCAGGGAGAGTGACCTAGTAGCGACCAGTGAAGAGGCGGGGCCAGGAGCTTGGACTCGACCCCTGGAACCTCAACTAGGTGAATACAACTAGGTGAGTACACATTGTTCCTAGTAGCGATCAGTGAAGAGGCGGGGCCAGGAGCTGAGTCTCGACCCCTGCAACCACAATTAAGTGAGTACAATTAGGTGAGTACATCGCACACACACACTCACACTCACAACGCTTTCAACACAGTTCCGCAGAAGAAATTAGTACAAAAGCTAGAAGAATAACAGGAATAACAGGAAAGGTACGTTGTTTCCTTCATGACAGGAAAAAAAAACAACGAGTGATGGTACTTGACGAGGTGTCAGAGTGGGCGCATGTGATGAGCGGGGTTCCACAAGGGTCAGTCCTCGGCCTTGTACTGTTTATGGTATATGTGAATAACATGACGGAAGGATAGGGGTGTCCTAGTTTGCAGACAATGTAAAGCTAATGCCGAGGACCAGGTAGGACTACAAAGGGATTTGAACAGGCTTCAAATCTGTCATGGAGTTTAACCCCATCAAGTGCAAAGTCATGAAGCTTTGGGAACGCCAAAGAAGACAGGAGAAGTACGTGCTTGGGGGACAAAGACCGCAAACCTCATTCAAAGAAAAGGATCTTTTGGTCAGCAACACACCGAACACATCCCATGGGGTGTACATCATCCAAATAACTGCTGCAGCATATGGGGACCTGATAAACCTAAGAATAGAGTTTCAACATCTAAGCAAAAAGTTATTGAAGACACTGTGCAACGTGTACATGAGGCCATGTTGTAGTACGCACCACAAGTACTGAACCCACAAATTGTCAAACACATGAAGAAATTAGAAAAGGTTCAGAGGTTTGGAACAAAACTAGTCCCAGAGCTAAGGGATATGTCCTATGAAGAGAGGTTAAGGGAACTCAGCCTGACGGCACTAGAGGAAAGGAGCAATTGGGTGGACATGATAAGGAAGTATAAAATACTAAGAGGAATTCAAAAGGTGGACAGGGATGGAATGTTTCAGAGATGAGTCACAGCAGCAAAGAGACAACTGGAAACTGAAAAATGCAGATGAGCCACAGAAATGTTTGGAAATATTTCTTCAGTCACAGAGTTGTCAAGAAGTGTAACAATCTAGAGAGTGAGTGATGTAGCGAGGTAGAATCTCTTCTCCAAGAGCTTTATCGTACCTCTTAAAGAAGAGGTACGATAAAGCACTTGGAGAAGAGAGTGGACCTAACAGCTATCTCCGAAGAGGCGGAGCCAGGAGCTGTGACTCGTGCCCTGCAATCATATATAGGTGATTACATATAGGTGAGTACACACACACACACACACACACACACACACACACACACACACACACACACATGTATATATGCATAAATATGAATATATATATATATATATATATATATATATATATATATATATATATATATATATATATATATATATATATATTATTATCACACTGGCCGATTCCCATCAAGGCAGGGTGGCCCGAAAAAGAAAAACTTTCACCATCATTCACTCCATCACTGTCTTGCCAGAAGGGTGCTTTACACTACAGTTTTTAAACTGCAACATTAACACCCCTCCTTCAGAGTGCAGGCACTGTACTTCCCATCTCCAGGACTCAAGTCCGGCCTGCCGGTTTCCCTGAACCCCTTCATAAATGTTACTTTGCTCACACTCCAACAGCACGTCAAGTATTAAAAACCATTCGTCTCCATTCACTCCTATCAAACACGCTCACGCACGCCTGCTGGAAGTCCAAGCCCCTCGCACACAAAACCTCCTTTGTCCCCTCCCTCCAACCTTTCCTAGGCCGACCCCTACCCCGCCTTCCTTCCACTACAGATACACTCTTGAAGTCATTCTGTTTCGCTCCATTCTCTCTACATGTCCGAACCACCTCAACAACCCTTTCTCAGCCCTCTGGACAACAGTTTTGGTAATCCCGCACCTCCTCCTAACTTCCAAACTACGAATTCTCTGCATTATATTCACACCACACATTGCCCTCAGACATGACATCTCCACTGCCTCCAGCCTTCTCCTCGCTGCAACATTCATCACCCATGCTTCACACCCATATAAGAGTGTTGGTAAAACTATACTCTCATACATTCCCCTCTTTGCCTCCAAGGAGAAAGTTCTTTGTCTCCACAGACTCCTAAGTGCACCACTCACCCTTTTCCCCTCATCAATTCTATGATTCACCTCATCCTTCATAGACCCATCCGTTGACAAGTCCACTCCCAAATATCTGAATACATTCACCTCCTCCATACTCTCTCCCTCCAATCTGATATCCAATCTTTCATCACCTAATATTTTTATCTTCATAACCTTACTCTTTCCTGTATTCACTTTTAATTTTCTTCTTTTGCACACCCTACCAAATTCATCCACCAATTTCTGCAACTTCTCTTCAGAATCTCCCAAGAGCACAGTGTCATCAGCAAAGAGCAACTGTGACAACTCCCACTTTATGTGTGATTCTTTATCTTTTAACTCCACGCCTCTTGTCAAGACCCTCGCATTTACTTCTCTTTCAACCCCATCTATAAATATATTAAACAACCACGGTGACATCACACATCCTTGTCTAAGGCCTACTTTTACTGGGAAATAATTTCCCTCTTTCCTATGTACTCTAACTTGAGCCTCACTATCCTCTTAAAAACTCTTCACTGCTTTCAGTATCCTACCTCCTACACCATACACCTGCAACATCTGCCACATTGCCCCCCTATCCACCCTGTCATACGCCTTTTCCAAATCCATAAATGCCACAAAGACCTCTTTATTTTTTTTTTTTTTTATTATCACACCGGCCGATTCCCACCAAGGCAGGGTGGCCCGAAAAAGAAAAACTTTCACCATCATTCACTCCATCACTGTCTTGCCAGAAGGGTGCTTTACACTACAGTTTTTAAACTGCAACATTAACACCCCTCCTTCAGAGTGCAGGCACTGTACTTCCCATCTCCAGGACTCAAGTCCGGCCTGCCGGTTTCCCTGAATCCCTTCATAAATGTTACTTTGCTCACACTCCAACAGCACGTCAAGTATTAAAAACCATTTGTCTCCATTCACTCCTATCAAACACGCTCACGCATGCCTGCTGGAAGTCCAAGCCCCTCGCACACAAAACCTCCTTTACCCCCTCCCTCCAACCCTTCCTAGGCCGACCCCTACCCCGCCTTCCTTCCACTACAGACTGATACACTCTTGAAGTCATTCTGTTTCGCTCCATTCTCTCTACATGTCCGAACCACCTCAACAACCCTTCCTCAGCCCTCTGGACAACAGTTTTGGTAATCCCGCACCTCCTCCTAACTTCCAAACTACGAATTCTCTGCATTATATTCACACCACACATTGCCCTCAGACATGACATCTCCACTGCCTCCAGCCTTCTCCTCGCTGCAACATTCATCACCCACGCTTCACACCCATATAAGAGCGTTGGTAAAACTATACTCTCATACATTCCCCTCTTTGCCTCCAAGGACAAAGTTCTTTGTCTCCACAGACTCCTAAGTGCACCACTCACTCTTTTTCCCTCATCAATTCTATGATTCACCTCATCTTTCATAGACCCATCCGCTGACACGTCCACTCCCAAATATCTGAATACGTTCACCTCCTCCATACTCTCTCCCTCCAATCTGATATTCAATCTTTCATCACCTAATCTTTTTGTTAGGTGATGAAAGATTGAATATCAGATTGGAGGGAGAGAGTATGGAGGAGGTGAACGTATTCAGATATTTGGGAGTGGACGTGTCAGCGGATGGGTCTATGAAAGATGAGGTGAATCATAGACCTCTTTAGCCTTATCTAAATACTGTTCACTTATATGTTTCACTGTAAACACCTGGTCCACACACCCCCTACCTTTCCTAAAGCCTCCTTGTTCATCTGCTATCCTATTCTCCGTCTTACTTTTAATTCTTTCAATAATAACTCTACCATACACTTTACCAGGTATACTCAACAGACTTATCCCCCTATAATTTTTGCACTCTCTTTTGTCCCCTTTGCCTTTATACAAAGGAACTATGCATGCTCTCTGCCAATCCCTAGGTACCTTACCCTCTTCCATACATTTATTAAATAATTGCACCAACCACTCCAAAACTATATCCCCACCTGCTTTTAACATTTCTATCTTTATCCCATCAATCCTGGCTGCCTTACCCCCTTTCATTTTACCTACTGCCTCACGAACTTCCCCCACACTCACAACTGGCTCTTCCTCACTCCTACAAGATGTTATTCCTCCTTGTCCTATACACGAAATCACAGCTTCCCTATCTTCATCAACATTTAACAATTCCTCAAAATATTCCCTCCATCTTCCCAATACCTCTAACTCTCCATTTAATAACTCTCCTCTCTTATTTTTAACTGACAAATCCATTTGTTCTCTAGGCTTCCTTAACTTGTTATATATATATATATATATATATATATATATATATATATATATATATATATATATATATATATATATATATATATATATATATATATATATATATATATGCACGGAATTCGCAAGAGTAGGCGAAATATACACAAACACTTATCTCTGGCAGGATCCATACATAGCTTTAAGCAGAGGTATGATAAAGCTCATGGTTCACGGAGAGTGACCTAGTAGCGACCAGTGAAGAGGCGGGGCCAGGAGCTCGGACTCGACCCCTGCAACCTCAACTAGGTGAGTACACACACACGTGGGAATGCTTTATTTACAGGGAGGAAAGTCAGGGTATTTCTCCAGAATGGTCTGTAATATAGCACTGTGGATAAAATACTTTGCCATTTCTTGAACATTTCTTAGTTGTCTCTAAATTCATTAATTTTATCGCACTCCAGTACATAATGACGCAAGGTGTGACACTAGTCCATCTGGCAAAGTTTACATTTCGTCTGGTCTACATCTGATGGTGGTGATTTAACCTGCCAAAGCAGCGTCAGCGTGCGTCGTTGTGCTCCGGGTTTTCTCGTGTTTTCACGGTCGCTCTTACGTGCTAGAACTTTAATTTGTGTCATCAATCCTATACGATACATCCCTCTAGCGCCTGGAACCAATCTTGGGCGGAAAACATTATATACTGAGTCAAAAAAGGAGAATTAGTGTGCACTACCTAGCAGAGTTTACTGCCAGAGGGGAATCATAGGCCTGTGTCACGTGTGAAAAAATAATAATAATTGAACTTTGTGTCAGAGGAAAGAAAGTCTCCCTGAAAACATTGAGTATACATAGTGTATAGTGTATACTACAGTGGCTCCCTAGTATATTGATGATAAAGGCTAAAGTGTCATTTGAAAACAGGTGAATTTGTAAATGAAGTGATAAGCCTATAGAGGCAGGTGCCAGAAGTCGCCAGAAACTTACCACAGGTCAGCTGTTTTTAATAATCTTCCTGGCTTGCTAGTGTACTCTCATATAATCTAGTGATACCAGTGAATAGCAGAATACAGTGTTGTAGTAGCAACTAACCAGTATTATAATGGTACTTAGTGGAGAGGAGTGACTTTCATTAGTTTCTTTTTTCTTGAAATACCAGACGTATACTATGAATTTCATATAACCTGTAGTTACCAGCGGTCACATTATACACAACCAGAAGCAAATATTACTACAGAAAAAGTGTCCTTCCTCCAAAATTTGCACCAGTCAACTATAGTGATAATATAGCATTTATTGTGGTGGAGACAGAAAAAAAAATAGAAAAGCTAGATACAGCGATTGATAAACAAGGGTTGAGGTCGACCGTTCGTCATTGTAGGAGTTGCCAGCAGTCACCGGCTCTTCAACACGCAACTTATACTTTTGTATCAATCAAATCACATATTACTCGGGTAGATAATTTCCAGTAGATCCTTCATGTGTTAGCTCAAATCACCGACCAGTATGTTTTAAATAAGTGACCCACTGATCAGATCAGATCGACTGGTCAGAACCCTTGACTGGTCCGAACCCTTGACTGGTCCGAACCCTGGACTGGTTTCAAACGGTTTCGTTGGACAATAAAGCAGACTGTAAAGGGATGAGGTTTTAGGCGCCCTTATAAACACAAACATTAAATATATATCAGGAACGTGCACGGTAAGCTGTCCAATATACAAAAACAGTTAGAAACAGAAATACAAATAGCTAGAGCTTCATTTAAGGAGGTTATTAATAGAATATTCAAGAGGTTGCTAGTAGAATTGCAGTAAATCAACCATTCAAATCATTATGAAGCTGTGTGTAGTCTGTGGTCAGTCAAACAAACGGGCTTCCACATGCATAAATTGTCATTTTTGTGGAAATTGGTGTCACGCCCCTTGTGCAGATATCCAAGAACTAGCTACAAGCAGTATTAAAACAGGGAAGTGTTTTTGGGTATGCCCAAATGAGATAAATCTGTGGACTAAAATCACAAGGGTATTAAAAGAGGTCAACATCAAAGCTGCTTTCATAGAAAACCTGGAAGCTTTCTACAACAGATGGGAACATAAAAAGTCTGGGCTGAATGGTACTGCCCTTGATACTGGCCATGTAGTCAGAAACTGTAAGGCTGGAGATGATGTCCTGGTAGTCAGTAAATGTGGGGCTGATAGTGCTGTCCTGGGAGACAGTAATGGTGAAGCTGGAGGTGCTGTCCTGGGAGACAGTAATGGTGAAGCTGGAGGTGCTGTCCTGGGAGACAGTAATGGTGAAGCTGGAGATGCTGTCCTGGGAGACAGTAATGGTGAAGCTGGAGATGCTGTCCTGGGAGACAGTAATGGTGAAGCTGGAGATTTTGTCCAGGTAGTCGGGAATTATACGCAGGAAGGAATACATATAAATGACCTCATAGGGGACAGGAGCCATAGTAGGGAAACAAGTGTAGTCAAAGATAAGATAAAACCAATATTGCAAACTAGAAATACCGCAGGAAATAGCAAACAAGAGGACTCCACTAGCAATAGTGAGGATATATTACCAAAAACAACTGGTGGGAGCTCCATTGTTGGTGCTAGGGAGGATAGAAGTAAGACAGGGAAACATGCACCAACAGGGAATACAGTCACAGAAACCCAAGGCAAACGGAAACCAAGCCTGTGCACATACTATGCACTCGGTATCTGCTGGCATGGGAAATCTGGAAAAACAGATGGGACGTGCAACTATGACCACCCTAGAAAATGCCATGCCCATATGACAACAGGAAAATGCAAACTCCCTTCCTGTAAGCTTTTTCACCCTGAACTGTGTACCTCTTCAGTACAGGAAAGACTGTGCTATAACTTAAATTGCCAGGCATACCATCTAAAGGGGACAAAAAGATACAAAACATCCAGGCCATGGGAAAACCTGGGTAGCCACAGCCACTCAAGAGGGAGAGGTTTTTTAGTGCCAGGAAGGAAAAAAAACTGGCAGGAAATGGCAGAAATCGTACACCAAATCCAGTCATTCCTGGAGTGGAACCACAGTCGATGGCCTCCACTCCAAACCAACAGATACAGATACTAATGCCGGAAAAAAAATCCCCCCCCAGTACCAACAATACCACCAGTCCGATAACATTCTTCTTTGCAAATATACAGGGTCTAAAGCCAGCAACAAACAACAAAATACCTTTCATCCGTGGACTGCTTGCAGAGGCAAAGGCAATGTTCGCGGCTTTCACTGAGACCCACATAAAGGATCACTTGGACAACGAAATATGGATCCCAGGTTACAACCTATACAGATGTGACAGAGTGAACAGGCAAAAGGGGGGGGGGGTTGGCCTGTACATTGCAGAGTCACTTGTTTGCACAGAACTGCTAAATGCCTCAAATGATGTAGTGGAAGTTTTAGCAGTAAAGGTCGAGAACCAAAACCTAGTCATTGTGGTAGTCTACAAGCCTCCGGATGCAACATCCCAGCAATTCCAGGAACAGCTGTTAAAAATTGACCACTGTCTGGAAAATCTTCCAGCTCCTGCACCCAACATCTTGCTCCTGGGGGATTTCAACTTAAGGCACCTAAAATGGAGGAATATAGCAAATAATATTGTTGCAGTAATAACACCAGGAGGCAGCTCTGATGAAAACTCACACTCACGCAAGCTTTTAAATCTCTGCACAAAATTCAATTTAAACCAGCAAATAATAGAGCCTACTAGACTGGAGAATACACTAGACCTCATCTTCACTAACAATGATGATCTGATAAGAAATGTCACCATATCAAAAACAATATACTCAGATCACAACATAATTGAGGTTCAGACATGTATGCGCGGAGCCCCAGACCGACAAAATGAGATTAGTCACGAGGGAGCATTCACCAAATTCAACTTCAATAACAAAAACATAAAGTGGGACCAAGTAAACCAAGTCCTAACCGATATAAGCTGGGAAGATATACTAAGCAACACAGACCCCAACTTATGCCTAGAACAGATTAACTCGGTGGCACTCGATGTATGCACAAGGCTTATTCCTCTAAGAAAAAGGAGGAGTAGATGTAAAATAGAAAGAGACAGGCGCTCCCTTTACAGGCGACGGAAAAGAATAACAGAGCGGCTAAAAGAGGTCAATATATCTGAAATGCGTAGGGAGACACTGGTCAGAGAAATAGCAAGCATCGAACTTAAGCTAAAAGAATCCTTTAGGAGTCAGGAATCGTGGGAAGAACTAAAAGCCATAAATGAAATCGAAAGAAACCCAAAGTATTTCTTCTCCTATGCCAAATCAAAATCGAGAACAACGTCCAGTATTGGGCCCCTACTTAAACAAGATGGGTCCTACACAGATGACAGCAAGGAAATGAGTGAGCTACTCAAGTCCCAATATGACTCAGTTTTTAGCAAGCCGCTAACCAGACTGAGAGTCGAAGATCAAAATGAATTTTTTATGAGAGAGCCACAAAATTTGATTAACACAAGCCTATCCGATGTTATCCTGACGCCAAATGACTTCGAACAGGCGATAAATGACATGCCCATGCACTCTGCCCCAGGGCCAGACTCATGGAACTCTGTGTTCATCAAGAACTGCAAGAAGCCCCTATCACGAGCCTTTTCCATCCTATGGAGAGGGAGCATGGACACGGGGGTCGTCCCACAGTTACTAAAAACAACAGACATAGCCCCACTCCACAAAGGGGGCAGTAAAGCAACAGCAAAGAACTACAGACCAATAGCACTAACATCCCATATCATAAAAATCTTTGAAAGGGTCCTAAGAAGCAAGATCACCACCCATCTAGAAACCCATCAGTTACACAACCCAGGGCAACATGGGTTTAGAACAGGTCGCTCCTGTCTGTCTCAACTATTGGATCACTACGACAAGGTCCTAAATGCACTAGAAGACAAAAAGAATGCAGATGTAATATATACAGACTTTGCAAAAGCCTTCGACAAGTGTGACCATGGTGTAATAGCGCACAAAATGCGTGCTAAAGGAATAACAGGAAAAGTCGGTCGATGGATCTATAATTTCCTCACTAACAGAACACAGAGAGTAGTCGTCAACAGAGTAAAGTCCGAGGCAGCTACGGTGAAAAGCTCTGTTCCACAAGGCACAGTACTCGCTCCCATCTTGTTCCTCATCCTCATATCCGACATAGACAAGGATGTCAGCCACAGCACCGTGTCTTCCTTTGCAGATGACACCCGAATCTGCATGACAGTGTCTTCCATTGCAGACACTGCAAAGCTCCAGGCGGACATCAACCAAATCTTTCAGTGGGCTGCAGAAAACAATATGAAGTTCAACGATGAGAAATTTCAATTACTCAGATATGGTAAACATGAGGAAATTAAATCTTCATCAGAGTACAAAACAAATTCTGGCCACAAAATAGAGCGAAACACCAACGTCAAAGACCTGGGAGTGATCATGTCGGAGGATCTCACCTTCAAGGACCATAACATTGTATCAATCGCATCTGCTAGAAAAATGACAGGATGGATAATGAGAACCTTCAAAACTAGGGAGGCCAAGCCCATGATGACACTCTTCAGGTCACTTGTTCTATCTAGGCTGGAATATTGCTGCACACTAACAGCACCTTTCAAGGCAGGTGAAATTGCCGACCTAGAAAATGTACAGAGAACTTTCACGGCGTGCATAACGGAGATAAAACACCTCAATTACTGGGAGCGCTTGAGGTTCCTAAACCTGTATTCCCTGGAACGCAGGAGGGAGAGATACATGATTATATACACCTGGAAAATCCTAGAGGGACTAGTACCGAACTTGCACACGAAAATCACTCACTACGAAAGCAAAAGACTTGGCAGACGATGCACCATCCCCCCAATGAAAAGCAGGGGTGTCACTAGCACGTTAAGAGACCATACAATAAGTGTCAGGGGCCCGAGACTGTTCAACTGCCTCCCAGCACACATAAGGGGGATTACCAACAGACCCCTGGCAGTCTTCAAGCTGGCACTGGACAAGCACCTAAAGTCAGTTCCTGATCAGCCGGGCTGTGGCTCGTACGTTGGTTTGCGTGCAGCCAGCAGCAACAGCCTGGTTGATCAGGCTCTGATCCACCAGGAGGCCTGGTCACAGACCGGGCCGCGGGGGCGTTGACCCCAGGAACTCTCTCCAGGTAAACTTCAGGTAAACAGAGAATCAGTTTCAATTAAACTGTCAATCTTAGATACATGGACACATTTGAGTGCAAAGAGTATGGAAACAGTTTTGTCTGAAGGGTAGATGCCCAATTATTAATGCGTGCTCCAATTTCTTTAAGAAAGCCATCACTGTACGACAACAGCAGCACTACCAGCTGTACCAGTGGATTGGTGAACAGAACCATCAACGTAAATAATTTGCAAGAGTGTGTGTTGTGTGACTAAGTTATCAATACAGCTTGAGGCATCATGTTTGGCTTCAAGGCGAAGTTTTGGTTGTGATTTAAGAAGTAGTTTGGGGGGAAATGGAGAAATGGTAGTTTGGAATGGGGTAATATCCCATGGAGCGGTGAAGTGCCGCTGTTTGCTTACTTGACATAGATCATGTATCTGATTCATGCGGAGGTCGGTACCAGTTTTTTTCGATCCATCTGGAGGGGTGGTCACCAGTGCTGAGGAAAGTTTGAAGGGCTTCTGTGTAGGGGTTTGAATGGGCTTGCCTGAGCATATTAACCCCAATTAGGATATTTCTTTCAGTAACACGATCTCTGATGCTTGGGATATCAAGTTCTTTTTGCATATTTAAAATTTTGGCAGTGCGAGGGCATCCTAAAATGATCCTCATTGCTTCGTTCTGCAGTTTTTCCAGCCCTCCAAGCTTCCAGTCAGACACAAGAGCAAGTAGTGGCGCAGCATAATCAACCAATGATCTAATATAAGCAAGGTACATCATTTTCACAATTTTAACATTTCCACCATACCTGGAGTGAAACCCTGCCACAACTTTAAGTGCTCTCAGTCTTTCTTTGTATTGGGGACAAAGTCTCGTTACAACAGGTCCAAGCAGTGGAACTTCAAAGCCTAGATACTTGTATCTGCTTACATATTCTAGAACAGATCTGACGAACTGTGCCTCTCTGTCTAGGAGGACGCCTATTGAGTATCTTTGTTTTATCAGTAGATATTATCAACCCCAGGTCCTGACACGAGGCTAGTACATGGTTAAGGATGTTTTGGGTGTTGGAGAATCCGGTGGTGAGAAACTCGTGTACAAGAGACTGTATTCATTTATAACGGCTCAAAACATACTCAACCCCTGCCAGTTTGGATTCAGGAAAAATAAAAGCACTAATGATGCAATCATAAAAATGCTAGATCTGCTTTACACAGCATTGGAAAATAAGGAATATCCACTAGGAATTTTTATTGACCTAAGAAAAGCTTTTGACACAGTAAACCACGAAATCCTACTCCACAAACTTGACAACTACGGTATAAGAGGCCATGCGCTTGCTTATTTCAAATCTTACATTACTAATAGGTATCAGTACGTCACCATTAAAGACACAGCATCAGCAACACGGCCACTTGATACTGGAGTTCCGCAGGGAAGTGTCCTTGGTCCCCTGCTCTTCCTCATATACATCAATGACCTTCCAAACGTATCCCAACACCTGAAACCCATTCTCTTTGCTGATGACACGACTTATGTCATCTCTCACCCTAATCTTGCCACCCTCAACACCATTGTGAATGAGGAGCTGATTAAAATATCGACTTGGATGACAGCCAATAAACTTACGCTTAACACTGACAAAACTTACTATATTATGTTTGGTAGCAGAGCAGGAGATGCACAAATTAACATTTAGCTTGACAACACTCTAATTACCAGAAATAATGGGGGAAAATTCCTAGGCTTATACCTTGACAACAACCTGAATTTCAGCACCCATATCCAGCATATAGCCAAAAAAGTATCCAAAACGGTTGGGATCCTCTCCAAGATACGATACTACGTGCCGCAAAATGCCCTTCTCACACTATACCACTCACTTATTTATCCATACCTCACCTATGCTATTTGTGCTTGGGGATCAACTGCAGCAACACACCTAAAGCCAATAATAACCCAACAAAAAGCTGCAGTAAGAATAATCACTAAATCCCATCCCTGGCAGCACACCCCCCCACTCTTCAAAAATCTAAACTTACATCCACACTTACTACTGTGCAATCTATATCTACAGGGCCTTAAACTCTAATATCAACCTTGACCTAAAACGCTTTCTTGATAGTTGTGACAGAACCCACAGGCATAACACCAGACACAAACATCTCTACGACATTCCCCGTGTCCGACTAAACCTTTACAAAAATTCAATGTATGTCAAAGGCCCTAAAATCTGGAATACCCTACCTGAGAACTCTAGAACTGCAGACACATTCATCACCTTCAAAACTACCATTAGAAAACATCTTATCTCCCTGATACACCCCGTCAACTAACTACACGAATACCACCTGGTGGTTCACACTTACACTCGCTCACTCATTTGACCATAAACAGAAATATTAATCTCAGTCTTAAAATAATGAATCCTGTGATACTCCAATACTGAAACTATATACTGTGCCAAAACAAAAGCATTCACATTGCTAAACTCATAAACTAGTATTTAGTCACTTAGCCATAATACCAACTTACCTCATAATTTGTAATATTTTACAATTAAGAATAAATCTAAGTATGCCCGAAATGCCTAGCCATGCTAAGCGTTCTAGTGGTACACTCTGTAATCACAATTTTACTACATGTAAACCAAACAATAACCAAATTTCTGTAAACTCAGCATTGTAATCCTTATAGAGAATAAACTTTGAATTGAATTGAATTGAATTATATCATCAGCAAAACTAATCATGTGTACGAATGGTATATAATACCGACAAGATGAGAGTAAGACACATGTGCAACATCTGGGTATCTTTATTGTAGACGTTTCGCCATCCAGTGGCTTTATCAATACAAATTCCAGGACATAACTTGAAGACAGTAGAACTATGTACAGAAGATGAGGTAATCAGTCCCTCAACCTAGGAGTAGGTGCGAACAGCACCATAGTCGTGGCCCGGTGGCCTGGTGGCTAAAGCTCCCGCTTCACACACGGAGGAGGGCCCGGGTTCGATTCCCGGCGGGTGGAAACATTTCGACACGTTTCCTTACACCTGTTGTCCTGTTCACCTAGCAGCAAATAGGTACCTGGGTGTTAGTCGACTGGTGTGGGTCGCATCCTGGGGGACAAGATTAAGGACCCCAATGGAAATAAGTTAGACAGTCCTCGATGACGCACTGACTTTCTTGGGTTATCCTGGGTGGCTAACCCTCCGGGGTTAAAAATCCGAACGAAATCTTAACCACTCCAACACTATATCCCCCCCACCAGCTTTTAACATTTCTGTCATGATCCCGTCAGTTCCAGCTGCTTTACCCCTTTCATTCTACTGCCTCACGCACCTCCCCCACATTCACATCCTGCTCTTCTTCACTCCTAAAAGATGGTATACCTCCCTGGCCAGTGCATGAAATTACTACCTCCCTTTCTTCATCGGTGGTCTGGTGGCTAAAACTCCCGCTTCACACACGGAGGGCCCGGGTTCGATTCCCGGCGGGTGGAAATTCCGACACGTTTCCTTACACCTATTGTCCTGTTCACCTAGCAGCAAATAGGTACCTGGGTGTTAGTCGACTGGTGTGGGTCGCATCCTGGGGGACAAGATTAAGGACCCCAATGGAAATAAGTTAGACAGTCCTCGATGACGCACTGACTTTCTTTGGTTATCCTGGGTGGCTAACCCTCCGGGGTTAAAAATCCGAACGAAATCTTATCTTATCTTATCTTATCTTCCTCAAAATATTCTCGCAATCTAACCAGTACCTCCATCTCCCCATCTACTAACTCCCGTACTATGTTTTTAACTGACAAATCCATTCGTTTCCTAGGGTTTCTTAACTTGTTTAACTCCAAATTTTTTTCTTGTTTTCGTTCAAATTTTTTGACAGTGCCTCTCCCACCCTATCATCTGCTCTCCTCTTGCAGTCTCTCACCACTCTCTTCACCTTTCTTTTACTCTCCATATACTCTACTCTTCTTATAACACTTCTGCTTTGTAAAAACCTCTCATAAGCTAACTTTTTGTCTCTTATCACACCCTTTACTTCATCATTCCACCAATCACTCCTCATTCCTCTTGCACCCACTCTCCTATAACCACAAACTTCTGCCCCACATCTAATACTGCATTTTTAAAACCATTCCAACCCTCTTCAACCCCCCTCCCCCACTACTCTTACTTGCACCAGCCCACCTTTCTGCCAGTAGTTGCTTATATCTCACTCGAACTTCCTCCTCCCTTAGTTTATACACTTTCATCTCCCTCTTACTTGGTGTTGCCATTTTCCTCTTGTCCCATCTACCTCTTACTCTAACTGTAGCTACAACTAAATATTGATCCGATATATCAGTTGCCCCTCTAGAAACGTGTACATCCTGGAGCCTACCCATCAACCTTTTATCCACCAATACATAATCTAACAAACTACTTTCATTACGTGTTACATCATACCCTGTATATATATATATATATATATATATATATATATATATATATATATATATATATATATATATATATATATTTTTGTGTGTGTGTGTGTGTGTGTGTGTGTGTGTGTGTGTGTGTGTGTGTGTGTGTGTGTGTGTGTGTGTGTGTGTGTAAAATTCAATTCTCTTATGAAAAACATTAATTTAAAAAAAATATTTTGTAAAATAAAAATCACCAATTTTGGAATTAATTAAAATTAGTAAAGTCTAGGGAAATTTCGTGACAATCTAAAGACTGAAATTTATCTGTTTTATAGTGATTTATGTGGCAATATTGATGCTTGTGCTGATGTTTATGTTGATCGTTGTGTTGATGTCTGTGTTGATGTTTATATAGATGATTTCACTCTGATGTAACATCTCTCCCTCCTTTATCTTACCACTTACGAAACTACAACCATCATCACAATCACCATCATAACTCCAACACTGCTATCACACAATTTACCACACACACACCTCACCACCACCACAACAATAACAACAACAACAACAACAGGGGTATGCATCGCAGAGTTTGAGTCCAGGTTCAACACAGCAGCTATCAACCCATACAACTATGACGGTAGCAAGGACTATGGTATCTTCCAGATCAACAGCATGTACTGGTGTTGGGATGGTACCAGAGGCGGGAGAAACCTTTGCGGGATACGTTGTAGAGGTGAGAGAGATATATATATATACGCACCTGTATATGAACATTTGTGTGATCTGGTTCTTGACCTGGTAGGTGAACTGTTGCTTAACCAAGTGGATGACTTTCTATTCTTGCTACAGATCTGTTGAGTGACAACCTCTCGAAAGACGTCTCCTGTGCCCTGAAGATCCTCAATGCCCAAGGATATTCAGCTTGGTGAGTAAATACATATATACATTCATTTATATATTTTTTTTTTTCAACAAGTCGGCCGTCTCCCACCGAGGCAGGGTGACCCAAAAAAAAAAAGAAAGAAAATCCCCAAAAAGAAAATACTTTCATCATCATTCAACACTTTCACCACACTCGCACATTATCACTGTTTTTGCAGAGGTGCTCAGAATACAACAGTCCAGAAGCATACACACATAAAGATACACAACATATCCCTCCAAACTGCCAATATCCCAAACCCCTCCTTTAAAGTGCAGGCATTGTACTTCCCATTTCCAGGACTCAAGTCCGACTATATGAAAATAACCGGTTTCCCTGAATCCCTTCACTAAATATTACCCTGCTCACACTCCAACAGATCGTCAGGTCCCAAGTACCATTCGTCTCCATTCACTCCTATCTAACACGCTCACGCACGCTTGCTGGAAGTCCAAGCCCCTTACCCACAAAACCTCCTTTACCCCCTCTCTCCAACCCTTTCGAGGACGACCCCTACCCCGCCTTCCTTCCCCTATAGATTTATACTTTCCATGTCATTCTACTTTGATCCATTCTCTCTAAATGACCAAACCACCTCAACAACCCCTCTTCTGCCCTCTGACTAATACTTTTATTAACTCCACACCTTCTCCTAATTTCCACACTCCGAATTTTCTGCATAATATTTACACCACACATTGCCCTTAAACAGGACATCTCCACTGCCTCCAACCGTCTCCTCGCTGCTGCATTTACCACCCAAGCTTCACACCCATATAAGAGTGTTGGTACTACTATACTTTCATACATTCCCTTCTTTGCCTCCATAGATAACGTTTTTTGACTCCACATATACCTCAACGCACCACTCACGTTTTTTCCCTCATCAATTCTATGATTAACCTCATCCTTCATAAATCCATCCGCCGACACGTCAACTCCCAAGTATCTGAAAACATTCACTTCTTCCATACTCCTCCTCCCCAATTTGATATCCAATTTTTCTTTATCTAAATCATTTGACACCCTCATCACCTTACTCTTTTCTATGTTCACTTTCAACTTTCTACCTTTACACACATTCCCAAACTCATCCACTAACCTTTGCAATTTTTCTTTAGAATCTCCCATAAGCACAGTATCATCAGCAAAAAGTAACTGTGTCAATTCCCATTTTGAATTTGATTCCCCATAATTTAATTCCACCCCTCTCCCAAACACCCTAGCATTTACTTCCTTTACAACCCCATCTATAAATATATTAAACAACCATGGTGACATTACACATCCCTGTCTAAGACCTACTTTTACCGGGAAGTAGTCTCCCTCTCTTCTACACACCCTAACCTGAGCCTCACTATCCTCATAAAAGCTCTTTACAGCATTTAATAACTTACCACCTATTCCATATACTTGCAACATCTGCCACATTGCTCCTCTATCCACTCTATCATATGCCTTTTCTAAATCCATAAATGCAATAAAAACTTCCCTATCTTTATCTAAATACTGTTCACATATATGCTTCAATGTAAACACCTGATCTACACATCCCCTACCCACTCTAAAACCTCCTTGCTCATCCGCAATCCTACATTCTGTCTTACCTCTAATTCTTTCAATTATAACCCTACCGTACACTTTTCCTGGTATACTCAGTAATCTTATTCCTCTATAATTTTTAGTCTCTTTTGTCCCCTTTCCCTTTATATAAAGGGACTATACATGCTCTCTGCCAATCCCTAGGTACCTTCCCCTCTTTCATACATTTATTAAACAAAAGTACCAACCACTCCAACACTATATCCCCCCTTACTTTTAACATTTCTGTCATGATCCCATCAGTTCCAGCTGCTTTACCCCCTTTCATTTTACGTAATGCCTCACGTACCTCCCCCACACTTACATTCTGCTCTTCTTCACTCCTAAAAGATGGTATACCTCCCTGACCAGTGCATGAAATTACTGCCTCTGTTTCTTCCTTAACATTTAAAAGTTCCTCAAAATATTCTCGCCATCTACCCAATACCTCCATCTCCCCATCTACTAACTCCCCTACTCTGTTTTTAACTGACAAATCCATATTTTCCCTAGGCTTTCTTAACTTGTTTAACTCACTCCAAAATTTTTTCTTATTTTCATTAAAATTTCTTGACAGTGCCTCTCCCACTCTATCATCTGCTCTCCTTTTGCACTCTCTCACCACTCTCTTTACCTTTCTTTTACTCTCCATATACTCTGCTCTTCTTGTAACACTTCTGCTTTGTAAAAACCTCTCATAAGCTACCTTTTTCTCTTTTATCACACCCTTTACTTCATCATTCCACCAATCACTCCTCTTTCCTCCTGCCCCCATCCTCCTATAACCACAAACTTCTGCCCCACATTCTAATACTGCATTTTTAAAACTATTCCAACCCTCTTCAACCCCCCCACTACTCATCTTTGCACTAGCCCACCTTTCTGCCAATAGTCGCTTATATCTCACCCGAACTTCCTCCTCCCTTAGTTTATACACTTTCACCTCCCTCTTACTTGTTGTTGCCACCTTCCTCTTTTCCCATCTACCTCTTACTCTAACTGTAGCTACAACTAAATAATGATCCGATATATCAGTTGCCCCTCTATAAACATGTACATCCTGGAGCCTACCCATCAACCTTTTATCCACCAATACATAATCTAATAAACTACTTTCATTACGTGCTACATCATACCTTGTATATTTATTTATCCTCTTTTTCATAAAATATGTATTACTTATTACCAAATTTCTTTCTACACATAGCTCAATTAAAGGCTCCCCATTTACATTTACCCCTGGCACCCCAAATTTACCTACTACTCCTTCCATAACATTTTTACCCACTTTAGCATTGAAATCCCCAACCACCATTACTCTCACACTTGATTCAAAACTCCCCACGCATTCACTCAACATTTCCCAAAATCTCTCTCTCTCCTCTACACTTCTCTCTTCTCCAGGTGCATACACGCTTATTATAACCCACTTTTCACATCCAATCTTTATTTTACTCCACATAATCCTTGAATTAATACATTTATAGTCCCTCTTTTCCTGCCATAGCTTATCCTTCAACATTATTGCTACTCCTTCTTTAGCTCTAACTCTATTTGAAACCCCTGACCTAATCCCATTTATTCCTCTCCACTGAAACTCTCCCACCCCCTTCAGCTTTGTTTCACTTAAAGCCAGGACATCCAGCTTCTTCTCATTCATAACATCCACAATCATCTCTTTCTTATCATCTGCACAACATCCACGCACATTCAGACTTCCCACTTTGACAATTTTCTTCTTCTTATTCTTTTTAGTAATCTTTACAGGAAAAGGAGTTACTAGCCCATTGTTCCCGGTATTTTAGTTGACTTTTACAACACGCACCTAAAGGCAGTTCCTGATCAGCCGGGCTGTGGCTCGTACGTTGGTTTGCGTGCAGCCAGCAGCAACAGCCTGGTTGATCAGGCGCTGATCCACCAGGAGGCCTGGTCACAGACCGGGCCGCGGGGGCGTTGACCCCCGAAACTCTCTCCAGGTAAACTCCAGGTAAACGCATGGCTTACGGAGGAAAGATTCTTATTCCACTTCCCCATGGATATAAAAGGAAAATTAATAAGACCAAGAACTATTAAGATAAAATCAAAGAAAACTCAGATGAGTGTGTATAAATAAACGTGTACATGTATGTGTAGTGTGACCTAAGTGTAAGTAGAAGTAGCAAGACATGCCTGTAATCTTGCATATTTATGAGACAGACAAAAGACATCAGCAATCCTACCATCATGTAAAACAATCACAGGCTTCGTTTTACACTCACTTGGCAGGACGGTAGTACCTCCCTGGGTGGTTGCTGTCTACCAACCTACTACCTGGCAGATTCCCACCAAGGAAGGGTGGCCCGAAAAAGAAAAACTTTCACCATCATTCACTCCATCACTGTCTTGCCAGAAGGGTGCTTTACACTGCAGTTTTTAAACTGCAACATTAACACCTCTCCTTCAGAGTGCAGGCACTGTACTTCCCATCTCCAGGACTCAAGTCCGGCCTGCCGGTTTCCCTGAATCCCTTCATAAATGTTACTTTGCTCACACTCCAACAGCACGTCAAGTATTAAAAACAATTTGTCTCTATTCACTCCTATCAAACACGCTCACGCATGCCCGCTGGAAGTCCAAGCCCTTCGCACACAAAACCTCCTTTACCCCCTCCCTCCAAATTTTCCTAGGCAGACCCCTACCCCGCCTTCCTTCCACTACAGACTGATACACTCTTGAAGTCACTCTGTTTCGCTCCATTCTCTCTACATGTCCGAACCACCTCAATAACCCTTCCACAGCCCTCTGGACAACAGTTTTGGCAATCCCGCACCTCCTCCTAACTTCCAAACTACGAATTCTCTGCAATATATTCACACCACACATTGCCCTCAGACATGACATCTCCACTGCCTCCAGCCTTCTCCTCGCTGAGACATTCATCACCCATGCTTCACAACCATATAAGAGCGTTGGGAAAACTATACTCTCATACATTTCTTGGGTAGCTTTATGTAGAGACCATGAAGTCCAAATTGATTAGCTACCGCCCTGCTGCTAAAACACTTGTGTTTGGTAATTATAGGGGTGGCTAGGCGGACAGCTACACAAATCCAAAAAATCTGAGGGTCGAAGTAAGTGCCAATGAGGAATTAGGGACAGGCAAAAGTGGTATAAACCTTGGTAATAAATACCGACAAGTTGGTTTAGAAAGACACGTAAGCAAACACTACAACATATTTATTAGAAAACGTTTCGGTCCTGGGACCTTGATCACTTCTAACATACAGAGGTAGAAAGACATTATATATATAGGCGGAGAGTGAGATGTGACGCACGTGACCTGAGGAATGTCATAAGAACATAAGAATGGAGGAACACTGTAGAAGGCCTACTGGCCCATGCGAGGCAGGTCCTTATCAAAACAACCTCTACCTATGATGAGGACGGGTAGACGATGAAATCATGTGACTCCTGTGTTGTTGGGTTGGTGCTGCTTAAGTATCATGTATGCCAATGTTTTTGAAATTTTGTAGTTTCCAGTGTTGCGTTCTATAGTGTCGGTGACGGCGATTAGTGAGGCTTCTAGGCACCGTCGGCGTCTGAGGTCTGGTTCGGTGAGAACGAGTTGTGCCTCGTTCCAGTTCATCAAATGCCCCGTGGATAAAATTTTGTAGTTTCCAGTGGAACGAGGAACGAGGCACAACTCGTTCTCACCGAACCAGACCTCAGACGCCGACGGTGCCTAGAAGCCTCACTAATCGCCGTCACCGACACTATAGAACGCAACACTGGAAACTACAAAATTTCAAGAACATTGGCATACATGATACTTAAGCAGCACCAACCCAACAACACAGGAGTCACATGATTTCATCGTCTACCCGTCCTCATCATAGGTAGAGGTTGTTTTGATAAGGACCTGCCTCGCATGGGCCAGTAGGCCTTCTACAGTGTTCCTCCATTCTTATGTTCTTATGACATTCCTCAGGTCACGTGCGTCACATCTCACTCTCCGCCTATATATATAATGTCTTTCTACCTCTGTATGTTAGAAGTGATCAAGGTCCCAGGACCGAAACGTTTTCTAATAAATATGTTATAGTGTTTGCTTACGTGTCTTTCTAAACCAACTTGTCGGTATTTATTACCAAGGTTTATACCACTTTTGCCTGTCCCTAATTCCTCATTGGCACTTACCTCGACCCTCAGATTTTTTGGATTTGTGTAGCTGTCCGCCTAGCCACCCCTATAATTACCGAACACAAGTGTTTTAGCAGCAGGGCGGTAGCTAATCAATTTGGACTTCATGGTCTCGTCGGCCATACATCGGAAGGGAAGTATGCTAGACATGAAGAGGTCAGTGATATCAAGCGAAGTCTCACCACAACACGATGTCCAGCAGATTAGAAGCCTCAGGTACTGAGATCGATGAGATCTGATGGAGTCACCACACTACCCTGGGAAGATGGTATGTAGATTAAATCTGCACTGGCTGACACTGGCCTACAATACAGTGGACCCTCGACTAACGCTATTAATCCGTTCCTGAGAGCTCATCGTTAGTCAAAATAATCGTTAGTCAAGTTAATTTTCCCCATAAGAAATAATGGAAATCAAATTAATCCGTGCAAGACACCCAAAAGTATTGAAAAAAAAATTTTAACACATGAAATATTAATTTTAATACACACAAACTGAAGAAGACATGCACAGCTACATGACACTTACCTTTATTGAAGATCTGGTGATGATTGATGGGATGGGAAGAGGGAAGTGTGTTGATGGTCTTAGTGTTTAGAAGGGGAATCCCCTTCCATTAGGACTTCAGGTGGCAAGTCCTTTTACGGGGTTACTTCCCTTCTTTTAATGCCACTAGGACCAGCTTGAGAGTCACTGGACCTCTGTCGCACAACATATCTGCCCATAGAGGCCTGTACCTCCCGTTCCTTTATGACATTCCTAACGTGTTTCACAACATTGTCAGTGTCACCATTAAACACTTGTTCAGGTTTCAGTCCTTCACTGTCTATGTACTCCTTGAATTCCTGCACATATTTTTCAGCTGCTTTTTGGTCCAAACTGGCAGCCTCACCATGCCTTATCACACTATGTATGCCACTACGATTCTTAAATCTCTCAAACCAACCTTTGCTGGCCTTAAATTCACTCACATCACCACTAGTTGCTGGCATTTTTCTAATTAAATTGTCATGCAACTTCCTAGCCTTTTCACATATGATCGCTTGAGAGATGCTATCTCCTATCTGTTTTTCGTTTATCCATACCAATAACAGTCTCTCAACATCTTCTATCACTTGCGATCTCAGTTTCGAAAACATAGTTGCACCTTTGGCAAGAACAGCTTCCTTGATTGCCGTTTTCTTGGCCACAATAGTAGCGATGGTTGATTGGAGTTTTGTGTACAGCCTGGCCAGCTCGGAGACATGCACTCCACTTTCATACTTAGCAATGATCTCTTTCTTCATATCCATAGTAATTCTCACCCTTTTTGCTGTAGGGTTGGCACTAGAAGCTTTCTTGGGGCCCATGGTGACTTATTTTGCAGGTGCAATCACTAAAAAGGCTGTGATAATATGAAATGTTCCGATTGTATGCTTGGAAGCAACCGCGGTGGCTGGCTGGCTTGTAAACACTGGCCAGAAGTGGATGCGTCTCAGACGGAAGGAATAGTGTTGATCTAGTATTTTAGCGCTAATCGAGGCAAAATTTTTGCGATAAAATGTATCGCTAGTCAGATTTATCGTTAATTGATGCCATCGCTGGTCGAGGGTCCACTGTACTTTGAAACTAAAGGGAGTGGTGCTGCCAGTTTCAGGAAAACCCAGATCAACAAATACAGTGGGCTGGCACCATTCTATAACTTGGTCCCAATAGGACCGGCATTCCTCGGAACATGGGAAAAGTATTCTCTCAGAGTCCTTAAGAGATGGATGACACACTCATCATATAATCCAAGGACCCTAATGAGACTCATTGCTGCAATCCAGAGAGGAAATGCCTACAGTATTCTGGGCACATGACCCACCGCCAGGGAGCTGGATGAAGGATTTGAAATGTAGGCTCTGATGCCATGTTTTCCTTCTCAATGTATCATTGTTTTAAAATATTTTGTTTTCCAATAAAGTTGAAACAGCATATAGAGGATGGTACGAGAAGAAAATACTCAAGCAGTTCCAGAGAGAAACCTCCTGTGCTTTCTCTGAAGTACGTTCAATTTCTTCTCTTAGGATGTGGGTCCCCAGTCAGTTACAGAGGTGGTACCTACCTATATGTAAGAGGGGCTATAAAAAAAAAGTGCCTAGGTGTCAGCCAAGTGGCTTGGTGGTAAAAGCTCTTGCTTCACACGGTGGATGTCCGAGTTCGATTCCCGGCGAGAGTTGAAACAGTGGGCGTGTTCCCTTACACCAGTTGTCTATGTTCACCCATCAGTATAAAATGGGTACCTGGGTGTTAGTCGACTGGTGTGGGTCACATCCCGGGACGAAATTGATCGAATTTGCCCGAATTGCTCTGCATAACAAACGGCTTCTAAATAGTATACATTGCACATGTACTTCTAAAAATAAAGATATTATTATTATTATTATTATTTTATTTTTAAGTACTCTTGGTCAGCTACAACGATCCCAGCGCCTCTGCTACTTCTCGAAATATTTTTGGAAGTCTTCTTTCCTAACGACGTCTAATGTAGTCTGCGATTCTGCTTGACTCTCCTCAACTTCGTTAGAATGCCACCTCTTGAGAGCCATTTTTATTTCTGGGAAGAGAAAGAAGTCACAGGGGAGTAGGGAGGGGGGGGGGGAATTACGGCCTTATTTTTGGCCAAAAAACGATGGTCTTTCTGGTCTTGAGTAAGGAAGCTGGGCACAAATTTCGCAGCCACTCTCTTCATATTCAGATCTCCAGACAAAATGTTTAGACACGACCCATCAGAAATTCTGACAGCTGTTGCAGTGTTCTTAATACTCTGACGATGATCTTCGTGAAGAGTCTTTCTCAGTATTTCAATGTTGGTGTTCGTTTTTTTTAAGTTGGTGGCCGACCAGAAAGTTTATCATCTTCAACTGACATTCATGCTGTTTTGAATCATGAAAACTAATTAAAATGCTGGAGTATACCTGGAGAGAGTTCCGGGGGTCAACGCCCCCTCGACCCGTTCTGTGACCAGGCCTCATGGTGGATCAGAACCTGATCAACCACGCTGTTACTGCTGGCCGCACGTAATCCAACGTACGAACCACATCCCGGCTGGTCAGGTACTGAATTTAGGTGCCTGTCCAGTGCCTGCTTAAAGACAGTCAGGGGTCCGTAGCTTAGTCGCCAAATGCTTGCTGAAACATCTTGTGAGTTACACTTTTCGTTTCACTCAGAAACAGAATTTGCACACAATTTTACACACAATGTTCTTCCTTTTAAAGATTCCATTCTGTTATACAGAAAATCGTAACAACGCTCTGGCAACACGTTAAAAAAAATCCAATATAACCTGAACAGAATGACCGACCGCACTGACACTTGCCAAACTTCTTAATGAAGGAGTGTACTGTGTAGTGTGAATTATGCTGCATCTGTATTTCACCCAGGAAACACGCAGAAATTCAAACTGTGTTTTAGTAAAGCCCATCAATAGTAAAAGTTTGACTCCAATCAGAAAAGGCATTCTTGAGGAATTGATCTGGTTCCAAGGATTTTCATATTTTTTTAGGTATTTAGTAAAATTGTAAATTTGCTACTAAAGAAAAAACAAATGTCACTATTTATTCAATAAAATTGACAAGTCGGAACTTATGGCACCTACTGTTGAAGAAACCAAGACAGTGGTGAGAATTTGAAGCCGATCAGATAAGTCATTCTCCAGTTGCGGAACAGATTCCAAAGATTAGAGGTTTTTATATATTTTATTTTGCATAAAAAAATGTCATCAGGCAAACGAACATTAATATGTACTATCCTGGTCATAAGACGCAAACTAAAATATATATTTAAAGTGTTTTTTACACAACATCGTCAGATCTGGTGGCCTGGTGGCTAAAACTCCCGCTTCACACACGGAGGGCCCGGGTTCGATTCCCGGCGGGTGGAAATTCCGACACGTTTCCTTACACCTGTTGTCCTGTTCACCTAGCAGCAAATAGGTACCTGGGTGTTAGTCGACTGGTGTGGGTCGCATCCTGGGGGACAAGATTAAGGACCCCAATGGAAATAAGTTAGACAGTCCTCGATGACGCACTGACTTTCTTGGGTTATCCTGGGTGGCTAACCCTCCGGGGTTAAAAATCCGAACGAAATCTTATCTTATCTTACACTTTTTCGAATTCCACTCTGCATCTTCGTGGTATTTTTCCTGAACTTTTTTGAACGTATGAAGCTCCACCGCTGAGGATTTTGTCAGTTATCGAACCATTGCTGGATGTTGGAAGTTTGATCCTCTTCACCGTACAAAAGTGTTGAAGATTTGAAGTTGATTGAATTAGGCTTTTCTGAGTTATGGGTTAAATAAAATAGAGAAATGGCAAGAAGAGAGAAAAAAATAAAAAAAAATCTGGCATCCTCATAAATGTACCCCTCGGAAATACTATTAATAATAATAATAATAATAATAATAATAATAATGTAAAGTAAAAGGACACAAGTGCAACTAATGTGACATTTATTGTGGCAACGTTTCGCTCTCCAGGAGCTTTATCAAGCCATTACAAACAATACATGGACACAGAGGGTATATAAAGGCTCAGAGTGAGGTGAATACTAGTGAGGTACCATTTCGATGTTCACTAGTGGTAGTAGTAGTAGTAGTAGTAGTGGTAGTGACAAAAGTAATACAATATGGTAGAGCAATTAATTCGTACATGAGTAAAAGGATATAAAAGCTATTACTTGGGTAACATAAAAATAGGTTGGACAAATATAAACTGGAATGAGGCAGCTTGTTTCAGTGGAGCATACCGAATTTGTAGTCCTGAGTTTCTTGACGAGGAATGTACTTACATTCACCAAACATTCACTGAGTTACAATTTCCTTCTTTTTTCATCAAAGACTGCAAGAAAAGAGCTCTTCAGATCATCAATTCTCCACGCATCAACACCGCTCCCAACAAAGTTATAATTCTTCCCAACAGCCAGGTTGCACTAAACGTCTCAAAAGTACTTTCACAAGCTAACACCAGAGTCGCCATCGCTTCTACCACTTCAATAAAGGATCTAATCAGGACAAAACCCAAGCACCACGAACCAGTCAATGCAGGAGTTTACACTATACCCTGTGGAGGCTGTGACAAGATCTACGTAGGTGAAACAGCAAGAAACCTCGACACCCGCCTCAATGAACACATATACGCATGTAGGAACGACAACTTAAACAACGCCTGTGTACAACACCGAAATTCCACCAATCATCTTATGAAATTCAGAGACGCCCAATTAGTGATAAAAGAAACTAATTTCCGCACACGCAAGTGCCTTGAATCAGCACTGATCGCTGTTTCGAATACAATTAAACAAAACAACGGCAGCTTCACCATCTCCGAAGTCTTAGCAAGAATCCTCCTGAAAACAGTAAACCCTGCCATCACATAGTCTCTCCTGTTATACTACACAAAGTACAGAGAGTGAACACTGAAACAAGCTGCCTCATTCCAGTTTATATTTGTCCAACCTATTTTTATGTTACCCAAGTAATAGCTTTTATATCCTTTTACTCATGTACGAATTAATTGCTCTACCATATTGTATTACTTTTGTCACTACCACTACTACTACTACTACTACTACTACCACTAGTGAACATCGATATGGTACCTCACTAGTATTCACCTCACTCTGAGCCTTTATATACCCTCTGTGTCCATGTATTGTTTGTAATGGCTTGATAAAGCTCCTGGAGAGCGAAACGTTGCCACAATAAAATGTCACATTAGTTGCACTTGTGTCCTTTTACTTTACATATTGTCGGTAATTCTACCAACTTTATTACAATAATAATAATAATAATAATAAAAATAATAATAATAATAATAATAATAATAATAATAATAATAAAAATAATAATAATAATAATAATATAATAATAATATAATATAATATATAATAATAATAATAATAATAATAATAATAATAATAATAATAAAAATAATAATAATAATAATATAATAATAATAATAATATAATAATAATATAATATAATATACAATAATAATAATAATAATAATAATAATAATAATAATAATAGTCTGGTATTTTTTCCATTTTTTTGTCTTCCAATATTTTATTTTTGTATTATAATTTTGACAGTAGTAAATGTTTGGAGGTCATACGGCGGATGGAGCGTGTGATGTAATCTTATATTTATGGAAAGCAGGAGATAACTCCAGTTACTTGGATCAAGTGCCCTTCTCCTCTCCCACTAAGAGCATGTTGCATTTCATCTTGCAACAGCAAAGCAAGATAGGACAAGCGATATTTGACCAAGGATAACATAATAAAATTAAACTGATTTATTTCTAATGGAGTCCTTACGAAATATATAACTATAGATGTATTGATTTCAGTGTGTATACTCCATGAATGTATATACTCCATGAATGTATATACACTGAGAGATATAATGTATATCTGTCGGTGCCTAACCTCCTAATTAACAATGATCAAATAATAATTAAGGTAAAGTTTAATGTTATTTCCGTTGACATTTATGTAACGATTATTCTTTCTGTCTGTACAGGGTTGCCTACAACAACAAATGCCGTTATCGTAACCTTGATGTATACATGGCAGAGTGCTGGGGTGCTTCTGGAAGAGGATACAATAATCTGTAAAGGGATGGTGCTGAAGAGACTCTTCTGTGTCTAACATGGCGAAGCTTCCCATTGGACCTGAGGTTTACACTCTCCACCAGTTCGTTTACATCACTGCTACCACTTCCAGCTACCCCAGACCCACTGATTTTTCAACCCCTGTACTTTTAGTTACAGCATGAGGGAGTAATTCCAGGAGGTCTGGTCTGGAACCGAGGGCCGGTGAACCCAGGACACGACATGTTAGATACAGGTGACTTTCTTATAACCCACAAGATGTGCATTATTATAATGAACCACGTCAGTAACTTATTGTACAAGTACAGGTATGTTAATATCGAATGATAGCGGTAATAAGGCACACATATACAATATATTTATTGAGAAATTTTCGCCACTAGTAGTTATAAGGAGTGATAAAAACACCAATGGAAATAAATGGTATAAAATACCGACACAGTGGAAATATAAATACATAAACAGTATAATGTGATCCTTTATTGACAACGTTCCGCCCACACAGTGAGCTTTATCAAGTCACAAACAGATCTGTTTGTGACTTGATAAAGCTCACCATGTGGGCGAAACGTTGTCAGTAAAAGATCACATTATACTGCTTATGTGTTCATATTTCCAAAACCACCAAGTGCGAAACGTTTTTTTCAATAAATGTCCTGACTGTGGATGTGTGTATCTGATTGGCACAGTTAATATCTTATTAAACAAACATACGACCCTGGGAACAAAACTGCCCATGTCGTCTAGTATCTCTGTTAGTTAACAGTGTGTGTCTTTAAGCACTGGTGCTGTTACTTGCTATCTCAGTGATGCTTAACTTTAATAACAGCAATGTTAACAGTTATAGTTATTAATATAAACACAGTGGCAAAGGCTAAGAATGCAATAAAGTCAAAACATATAAATTGACAATGTTTGGTTTCAATATAAATATTTATTCAGTCTTAGAGTGAGGAAGTTAACATACTTCTCTTGTATTTAAGTACTAATAATATAACTTAATTGTCAGTGGAAACTGAAAATATAATGATATAGCAAAGGATGTATTAATAAATAGTGACATTATTTACATGATCTGTCTTTTGTTTGGCCCAAGATATGAGTAAATATAAATTATCTTACCAATCTAAAGTATTTCCCAACTTGTCACATTACAGGGAAGCACTAAGCCAGTAAGAGTTATTCAACACCTTGGGTAACAAGAGTAAACACAAACAAACACACACACAATCACAAACGCACAGAATAACACACACACACAAACACACTGAGCTTCCAATACATAGCAGAGTTGCAAGTGGAGAGGGAAGCAAAAAGGACAGGACGAATGAAGCCAAACTACAAGAGAAGGGACTAAACAGGCATAAAGAATTTCCTGCACGGGGTTCAGTGGGACAGAGAACTGGCAGGGAAGTCAGTAAATGAGATGATGGAATATGTGACAACAATATCCAAGGAAGCTGAGGAGAGGTTTGTACCTAAGGGTAACAGGAATAACGAGAAAATCAGGATGAGCTCTTGGTTCACCAGAAGGTGTAGAGAGCCAGAAATGAGTATGCACAGATAAGAACGGAGGCCCAACTACAATACGACAATGACATAGCAGCAAAAGCCAAATCTGACCAGAAGCTGTTGTACAGCCACATTAGGAGGCAAACAACAGTCAAGGACCAGGTAATCAGGATGAGGAAGGAAGGACGGGAGATCACAAGAAATGACCGCGAAGTATGTGAGGAACTCAAAATGAGATTCAAAGAAGTGTTCACAGAGGAGACAGAAGAGTGTTTAGAAAGACGGAGAGATGGGGTACACCATCAAGTGTTGTTCACAATGCATACAACTGAGGAAGAAGTGAAGAGGCTGCTAAGCGAGCTAGATACCTCAAAGACAATGGGGCCGGATAACATCTCTCCATGGCTTCTGAGAGAGGGAGCAGAGGCACTTTGTGTACCTCTAACAACAATCTTCAACACATCTATCGAAACAGGGCGACTACCTGATGTATGGAAGACCGCAGATGTAGTCCCAATTTTTAAAAATGAAGACAGACACGAAGCATTAAACTACAGACCAGTGTCACTGGCCTGTATAGTGTGCAAATTCATGGAGAAGATCATCAGGAGAAAAGTGGAGGAGCACCTAGAAGGGAATGAGCTTATCAGTGATAACCAGCACGGTTTCAGGGACGGGAAATCCTGAGTGATTAACCTACTGGAGTTCTATGACAGGGTGACAACAGTAAGACAAGAGAGAGAGAGAGAGAGAGAGAGAGAGAGAGAGGGGTGAGTAGATTGCATTTTCTTGGAATGTAAGAAGGCGTTTGACATAGCTCCACACAAGAGATTAGTGCAAAAGCTGGAGGACCAAGCAGGGATAACAAGGAAGGTACTGCAATGGATCAGGGAATACCTGTAAGGAAGATAACAGCGAATCATGGTACGTGGCGAGGTATCAGAGTGGGAGCCTGCGGGGTTCCACAGGGGTCAGTCGAAGGACCGGTGCTGTTTCTGGTATTTGTGAACATGATATAAGGAATAGACTCAGAAGTGACCCTGTTTACAGATGATGTGAAGTTGATGAGAACAATTCAATCGGACGAAGAACAGGGAAAACTACAAAAGGATCTGGAGACTGCAGGCCTGGTCCATAAACTGGCTCCTGGAGTTCAACCCCACCAAGTGCAAAGTCATGAAGACTGGGGAAGGGCAAAGAAAACCGCAGACGGAATTCAGTCTAGAGGGCCAGAGACTACAAACCTCGCTCAAGGAAAAGGATCTTGGTGTGAGTATAACACCGGGCACATGTGAGGCGCACGTCAACCAAATAACTGCTGCAGCGTACAGGCGCCTAGCAAACCAAAGAACAGCATTCGGACATCTCAATAAGGAATCGTTCCGAACCCTGTACATACCTGGAGTTTACCTGGAGAGAGTTCTGGGGGTCAACGCCCCCGCGGCCCGGTCTGTGACCAGGCCTCCTGGTGGATCAGAGCCTGATCAACCAGGCTGTTGCTGCTGGCTGCACGCAAACCAACGTACGAGCCACAGCCCGGCTGATCAGGAACTGACTTTAGGTGCTTGTCCAGTGCCAGCTTGAAGACTGCCAGGGGTCTGTTGGTAATCCCCCTTATGTGTGCTGGGAGGCAGTTGAACAGTCTTGGGCCCCTGACACTTATTGTATGGTCTCTTAACGTGCTAGTGACACCCCTGCTTTTCATTGGGGGGATGGTGCATCGTCTGCCAAGTCTTTTGCTTTCGTAGTGAGTGATTTTCGTGTGCAAGTTCGGTACTAGTCCCTCTAGGATTTTCCAGGTGTATATAATCATGTATCTCTCCCTCCTGCGTTCCAGGGAATACAGGTTTAGGAACCTCAAGCGCTCCCAATAATTGAGGTGTTTTATCTCCGTTATGCGCGCCGTGAAAGTTCTCTGTACATTTTCTAGGTCGGCAATTTCACCTGCCTTGAAAGGTGCTGTTAGTGTGCAGCAATATTCCAGCCTAGATAGAACAAGTGACCTGAAGAGTGTCATCATGGGCTTGGCCTCCCTAGTTTTGAAGGTTCTTATTATCCATCCTGTCATTTTTCTAGCAGATGCGATTGATACAATGTTATGGTCCTTGAAGGTGAGATCCTCCGACATGATCACTCCCAGGTCTTTGACGTTGGTGTTTCGCTCTATTTTGTGGCCAGAATTTGTTTTGTACTCTGATGAAGATTTAATTTCCTCATGTTTACCATATCTGAGTAATTGAAATTTCTCATCGTTGAACTTCATATTGTTTTCTGCAGCCCACTGAAAGATTTGGTTGATGTCCGCCTGGAGCTTTGCAGTGTCTGCAATGGAAGACACTGTCATGCAGCTTCGGGTGTCATCTGCAAAGGAAGACACGGTGCTGTGGCTGACATCCTTGTCTATGTCGGATATGAGGATGAGGAACAAGATAGGAGCGAGTACTGTGCCTTGTGGAACAGAGCTTTTCACCGTAGCTGCCTCGGACTTTACTCTGTTGACGACTACTCTCTGTGTTCTGTTAGTGAGGAAATTATAGATCCATCGACCGACTTTTCCTGTTATTCCTTTAGCACGCATTTTGTGCGCTATTACGCCATGGTCACACTTGTCGAAGGCTTTTGCAAAGTCTGTATATATTACATCTGCATTCTTTTTGTCTTCTAGTGCATTGAGGACCTTGTCGTAGTGATCCAATAGTTGAGACAGACAGGAGCGACCTGTTCTAAACCCATGTTGCCCTGGGTTGTGTAACTGATGGGTTTCTAGATGGGTGGTGATCTTGCTTCTTAGGACCCTTTCAAAGATTTTTATGATATGGGATGTTAGTGCTATTGGTCTGCAGTTCTTTGCTGTTGCTTTACTGCCCCCTTTGTGGAGTGGGGCTATGTCTGTTGTTTTTAGTAACTGTGGGACGACCCCCGTGTCCATGCTCCCTCTCCATAGGATGGAAAAGGCTCGTGATAGGGGCTTCTTGCAGTTCTTGATGAACACAGAGTTCCATGAGTCTGGCCCTGGGGCAGAGTGCATGGGCATGTCATTTATCGCCTGTTCGAAGTCATTTGGCGTCAGGATAACATCGGATAGGGTTGTGTTAATCAAGTTTTGTGGCTCTCTCATAAAAAAATCATTTTGATCTTCGACTCTCAGTCTGGTTAGCGGCTTGCTAAAAACTGAGTCATATTGGGACTTGAGTAGCTCACTCATTTCCTTGCTGTCATCTGTGTAGGATCCATCTTGTTTAAGTAGGGGCCCAATACTGGACGTTGTTTTCGATTTTGATTTGGCATAGGAGAAGAAATACTTTGGGTTTCTTTCGATTTCATTTATGGCTTTTAGTTCTTCCCGCGATTCCTGCCTCCTAATGGATTCTTTTAGCTTAAGTTCAATGCTTGCTATTTCTCTGACCAGTGTCTCCCTACGCATTTCAGATATATTGACCTCTTTTAGCCGCTCTGTTATTCTTTTCCGTCGCCTGTAAAGGGAGCGCCTGTCTCTTTCTATTTTACATCTACTCCTCCTTTTTCTTAGAGGAATAAGCCTTGTGCATACATCGAGTGCCACCGAGTTAATCTGTTCTAGGCATAAGTTGGGGTCTGTGTTGCTTAGTATATCTTCCCAGCTTATATCGGTTAGGACTTGGTTTACTTGGTCCCACTTTATGTTTTTGTTATTGAAGTTGAATTTGGTGAATGCTCCCTCGTGACTAATCTCATTATGTCGGTCTGGGGCTCCGCGCATACATGACTGAACCTCAATTATGTTGTGATCTGAGTATATTGTTTTTGATATGGTGACATTTCTTATCAGATCATCATTGTTAGTGAAGATGAGGTCTAGTGTATTCTCCAGTCTAGTAGGCTCTATTATTTGCTGGTTTAAATTAAATTTTGTGCAGAGATTTAAAAGCTCGTGTGAGTGTGAGTTTTCATCAGAGCTGCCTCCTGGTGTTATTACTGCAACAATATTATTTGCTATATTCCTCCATTTTAGGTGCCTTAAGTTGAAATATCCCAGGAGCAAGATGTTGGGTGCAGGAGCTGGAAGATTTTCCAGACAGTGGTCAATTTTTAACAGCTGTTCCTGGAATTGCTGGGATGTTGCATCCGGAGGCTTGTAGACTACCACAATGACTAGGTTTTGGTTCTCGACCTTTACTGCTAAAACT
Source organism: Cherax quadricarinatus (assembly GCF_038502225.1). Classification (NCBI taxonomy): domain Eukaryota; kingdom Metazoa; phylum Arthropoda; class Malacostraca; order Decapoda; family Parastacidae; genus Cherax; species Cherax quadricarinatus. The sequence goes on from NC_091349.1 coordinate 22,670,550, forward strand.
TCCACTACATCATTTGAGGCATTTAGCAGTTCTGTGCAAACAAGTGACTCTGCAATGTACAGGCCAACCCCCCCCCCCTTTTGCCTGTTCACTCTGTCACATCTGTATAGGTTGTAACCTGGGATCCATATTTCGTTGTCCAAGTGATCCTTTATGTGGGTCTCAGTGAAAGCCGCAAACATTGCCTTTGCCTCTGCAAGCAGTCCACGGATGAAAGGTATTTTGTTGTTTGTTGCTGGCTTTAGACCCTGTATATTTGCCAAGAAGAATGTTATCGGACTGGTGTTATTGTTGGCCTATATTGGAGTAAGCAGCACCAGTTTGGAACCCACACATAAAGAAATTAGAGAAGTGCAAAGATTCGCAACAAGACTAGTTCCAGAGCTCAGGGGACTGTCCTACTAAGAAAGGTTGAGGGAAATCAGACTAACGACACTGGAGGACAGGAAGGTCAGGGGAGACATGATAATGACATACAAAATACTGCATGGAATAGATAAGGTGGACAGACAGGATTTTCTAGAGAAGGGACACAGAAACAAGGAGTCACAATTGGAAGCTGAAGATTCAGACGAATCACATGGATGTTAGGAAGTATTTCTTCAGTCATAGAGTCGTCAGAAAGTGGAATAGCCTAGCAAGTGATGTAGTGGAGGCAGGATCCATACATAGCTTTAAGACGAGGTATGACAAAGCTCATGAAGCAGAGAGAGAGAGAGAGAGAGAGAGAGAGAGAGAGAGAGAGAGAGAGAGAGAGAGAGAGAGAGAGAGAGAGAGAGAGAGAGAGAGAGAGAGAGAGAGTGAGAGAGAGGACCTAGTAGACAGAGCCTCATGGAAATTTAATAGCGAGGAGCAGAAAAAACAGTATCGGTGATCAGATACTGATTTGATTACCAAGGAAAAGCCAAGTCATCCGAGGTCAATCACTGTGCCAATCATTCCTATCACTTCCTCTTAAGATTTTGTTAGTAGCATTCTTGTATCATGTATCCCCTTGTTCTCTTCCCGAAGGTCGTCAGGTTTAGTTCCTTCAACCTTCCCTCAATATGGATTCTACTCAGTTCTGGAACAATTTCGTTTGCTATCCTTTTGAATTTTTCTCCTTCTCGAAAACGCACGATCTTGCATTTGCTTGGGTTAAACTTGAGAATCCACTTCTTGGAGCACATCTACAGTCTGTTGAGGTCGCTGGAGTTTATCACAGTCTTCTGTTTTTATTCTCACTACCTTTTCATAGCAAACAATGACCCATAGGAACCAGTTCCCTCTGGTAGGTAATTCAATCAGTGTTATGACCACTAATAATAAATGTTTCTAACACTGATCCTTACAGAACCCCACTCGTTACTCTCTCCCATTCGGATGTCTCATCCCTTACTGTTACTCACTGCCTTTTGTCACTTAGGTCCTCTCTTATCCACAACATCACTCTGTCTTTTAGCTCAGCTTATTCCTTTATTTCTTTGAACTAATCTCTAGTGTGGTACTATAACAAATGTTAATTCTACAGAAAAAGCAAACAGAATCCCCAAACCTTAACTTTCTTTATTACGGTGACACTGTCACAGAAATTCAGCAGGTCTTAAGACAGGATTTTCCATACCTAAATCTATGTTGGTTGTCAATAAAAAAGTTAAAGATACTGGTTTGTCATTCTGAGCCTCATGTTAGTCCCATTTTCTATATACTGGAACTATATTTTCCATTTTCCAGTTTTCTGACAGCTATGCCGACTGGAGAGATCCAATATCTCCAATCATGTTATCTCAGGAAAAAGAAAGCTGGTTGGTACTCCCTGTGGAAACGATTAATGGAAAAATATATTGATAACCAAGAGAGGAAGAGTCAAAGACTACTACCATTAGCAACAACACTAGGACTTCATCCCCCTGGCTACTACCATTAGCAGCAATACTAGGACTTCGTCCCCTGGCTACTACCATTAGCAGCAATACTAGGACTTCGTCCCCTGGCTACTACCATTAGCAGCTACACTAGGGCTTCATCCCCTTGGATACTACCATTAACATCAAAACTAGGCCTTCATCCCTTGGATACTACCATTAGCAGCAACTCTAGGACTTCATTCCCTGTCTACTACTACCAGCAGCAACATTAGGACTTTGTCCCCTGACTTCTACCATGAGCAGTAACACTACGACTTCATCACCTAGATACTACAATTAGCAGCAACACTAGAACATCATCCCCCTGGAAACTACCATTAGCAACAACACTAGGACTTCATCCTTTGGATACTATCATTAGAAGCAACAATAGGACGTCATCCCCCTGGAAACTACCATTAGCAACAACACTAGGACTTCATCCTTTGGATACTATCATTAGAAGCAATACTAGGACGTCATCCTTCTGGAAACTACCATTAGCAACAACACTAGGACTTCATCCTTTGGATACTATCATTAGAAGCAACACTAGGACGTCATCCCCCTGGAAACTACCAGTAGCAACAACATTAGGACTTCATCCTTTGGATACTACCATTAGAAGCAACACTAGGACGTCATCCCCCTGGAAACTACCAGTAGCAACAATAGGACTTCATCCTTTGGATGCTACCATTAGAAGCAACACTAGGACGTCATCCCCCTGGAAACTACCAGTAGCAACAATAGGACTTCATCCTTTGGATACTACCATTAGAAGCAACACTAGGACGTCATCCCCCTGGAAACTACCATTAGCAGCAACACTAGGACTTCATCCCCTGACTACTACCATGAGCAGCAACGCCAAGACTTCATCCCTTCGGATACTACCATTAGTAGCAACACCAGGACTTCATCCCCTGACTACTACCATTAGCAGCAACACTAGGATTTCATCCCCCTGGATACTACCATTAGCAGCAACACTAGGATTTCATCCCCTGACTACTACCATTAGCAGCAACACTAGGATTTCATCCCCCTGGATACTACCATTAGCAGCAACACTAGGACTTCATTCCCTGACTACTACCATTAGCAGCAACACTAGGACTTCATTCCCTGACTACTACCATTAGCAGCAACACTAGGACTTCATCCCCCTGGATACTACCATTAGCAGGAACACTAGGACTTCTTCTCCTAGCTTGAAGTTACGTTTGTAACTCTTCAAATGAAATTATGATCTTTTTTTAAGTTTTAATGGAGACTTTTAAACTTTGGGTTATAATCTCTTCCGTCTCTTCTAGGCTATCAAGGGCCATCAGTTTTTTTTTTCACAGTGAAGGCCACTGAAGGACTGCTTCATCTCCTTATATTGAATGAGGACTTTCTTGATCTTATTCGCCTCTGAGTAGACTCACATGCTGTAGGCCTATTGCCGTAGGCTCTCTTCTCTTCCTTGTTGTTCCTTACAAGGAAGATTTCGAAACAGTTCCGGCTCGTACTATTTGGGTCCTTCTCTCTGGTGTTGCTATTGGATGATGTCTTTGTTTTTTGGTAGCATAACTCTAGTCTTTGTCTACCATTTCTTGATTCTTTCATCGGATTCAAACCTGAATGGAAACTCTAACTCAACATTTTTTTTCCTTGATGTTCATGTCTGTCCCTCTGTGACAGACTTTTTTTTCTGTTTTCCTCACACCTGTGCTCAGTTGGATGTAAATTCACTTTTTGCCTTAAAGAATAAAAAGGCAAAATACCGTCACTGGAACAGTACACAAATAACCCTCACATACTAGACTTGAAACTAATTACGACGTTTCGGTCAGACTTGGACCATTAGCTCTTTACTCTAATTAACAGTTCAAGTCAGATCGAAACATCGTCCTAAGTTTTATGTATACCATTTGTACTACCTTGTTGTTCTTATTTCTCTTCCTCTGTGCATTTGTGATCCTCAGTTACTAGACTCGGGAAAAATCCACTCTTCCTGATTTCATAAACTCTGCCTATTGTCACACTAAACGGACTCACTTCTCCTGAGAAATCTCCTGTTCTTTGCCTTGCGTGTTTTCCATCATATGAATATTCCCATCTCAAAAGTCTTGCTCATACTTTTGATCCTGTCACTTATGATTCCGGTGTCTTCGATTTCCTCCTCTTCTAATCCTCACTAATACCTTGAAACCTGCCCCTCCCATTCTGAGAGACTTAAAGAGCACAAAAGCGTCGCCTTGTCTACATTAACAGGGCTCTGTCCTGACATTCTGAAGATCACAATCATCCCATTAACTAGTCCTCTGCTAATTCTGAAGTTCACAGTCATCCCATTAACTAGTCCTCTGCTAAAACTATCTACCCTTCCTGTCTTAAGACACCATCTTTGAAGTTGTCTTTAAAGGTATCTTTTCTAACTTGAATCTTAGTCTTCGTTTTGCTTCTGCAGATGCCTGTCTTTATACATTGTCAAATGCTTTAATCATCAGAACACTCGTGACTTAACCTGACCTTTGCTTCCTCCAGCCTTGACCTGTCTTCTGTGGTTTCTTTGCCTTCACCACCTTCCGACATTTCTCTTTCTTGTTACTTATTTATCCAAGTTTTGGGTCCGTTGGTCTACTGTAGTTCCTTTCAGTCCCGTGTGAAACAGGTGACTGAGTGTTGCGATTCATCACCCTTAACCCCTGGAAATGAAATTCTCTCTCATCATGGACCAGAAGATCTGGAGTGCTCTTCTACTGGTAATTCTTTTACTACTACTACTATTAATTCTATTACTACCACTAACAATACTATGACTACCACTATAAATACTATTACTACTATAACTACTACTACTACTAGTGCTAATAGTACAGCTACTACTATTAAACAGAAAGCATTTCCATCTAGTAATCCTCACACCAGTCGTTACCATAGCTAATATCAGTGACGCCATATTATTTGGTGTGGTGTAGTTGAAACAATCTAGAAAAGCTAAATACAGTGATCTATAAGCGCCCAAAATGTAGAATGTTAGAGGTGATAACGACCACCAGTTCCTCAACACGCTGTAGAACATGCCAGCAGTCACCAGCTCACCAAACACGCAAGTCAAATAATAAGTGATACTACTACTACTACTACTATTACTACTACTAGTACTACTACTACTACAACTACTACTACTACTAGTACTACTACTACTACTAGTACTACTACTAGTACTACTACTACTACTATTACTACTACTAGTACTACTACTACTACAACTACTACTACTACTACTAGTACTACTACTACTACTAGTACTACTACTAGTACTATTACTAGTACTACTACTACTAGTACTACTACTACTACTAGTACTATTACTAGTACTACTACTACTAGTACTAGTACTACTACTAGTACTACTACTACTACTACTACTACTAGTACTACTACTACTACTACTACTAGTGCTACTACTACTAGTACTAGTACTACTAGCACTACTACTGCTACTACTAGTACTACTACTACTAGCACTACTACTGCTACTACTACTACTACTAGTACTACTACTACTAGTACTACTACTACTACTACTAGTACTACTAGTACTACTACTAGTACTACTACTACTACTACTAGTACTACTACTACTACTACTACTAATAATAATAATAATAACAATAATAATATGATCTATAAAAATTATAGATATCTAACTACAGTATTACCAACATATGCAAATAATACATAAAATACATATGTACAAAAGACTATATACAGTGGACCTTCAACCAACGGCATTAATCCGTTGCAGAGGCCTTGCCGTTGGTCGAGTTAATTTTCCCCATAAGAAATAATGGAAATAGAATTAATCCGTTCCTGACACCCCAAAGTCTGATTTTTTTTTTTTGCATGAAATATGCATTTCCTTATATGGAAAGGAATGGGACATGCAAAATAAACAATAATTAAATGCTACTTACCTTTTTTTGTGGAGTTGTTGATGAGTGATGTGCCAGCAGCAGGGAAAATTCAGGATTGTCTATTGCTTGGAAGGAGAATCCCCTTCCAGAAGGACTTCAAGTACCAAGTCCTTTGGTGGGGTTACCTCCCTCCTTGGTTTTTTAATGCCACTAGGACCAGCTTGAGAGTCACTGAACCCCTGTCGCACAAAATAGCTGTCCAGAGAGCTTTGTTTCTCACGTGCCCTTAGAATTTCCCTAAAATGGGACACAGGAGTGTCATTGTACATGTTGCCAATGCAGCTTAAAACTACGGTGACTGGATAAAATTTTTCGATAAATGCTTGCACTTTGTAAACACTGAACACATTTCCCTAATCCTTGATGAAGTTATCTTCCTCCGTCTCTCTTCATCCTGCTCTGAAGAACATTCCTGAGATGTGATCTGTTGCTGTTGCTCGTGAAGCTCTTGCAAGTCTGCAGTGGTTAGTTCTTCGTCGTTCTGCACCAACTCTTCCACATCCTCATCACAAGCCTCCATCCCCAAGGATTTCCCCAATGACACAATAGCTTCCACTAATGGTATAGCCTCCTGAGGGCCCCAATGGAAATAAGTCACTCTGTCTGACTTTTTTGGGTTATCCTAGGTTCTCTTACACATATGCTGCTATGTATGATAATTCTATGAAACTGCATTTGTGTATACCTGGAGTTTACCTGGAGAGAGTTTCGGGGGTCAACGCCCCCGCGGCCCGGTCTGTGACCAGGCCTCCTGGTGGATCAGCGCCTGATCAACCAGGCTGTTGCTGCTGGCTGCACGCAAACCAACGTACGAGCCACAGCCCGGCTGATCAGGAACTGACTTTAGGTGCTTGTCCAGTGCCAGCTTGAAGACTGCCAGGGGTCTGTTGGTAATCCCCCTTATGTGTGCTGGGAGGCAGTTGAACAGTCTCGGGCCCCTGACACTTATTGTATGGTCTCTTAACGTGCTAGTGACACCCCTGCTTTTCATTGGGGGGATGGTGCATCGTCTGCCAAGTCTTTTGCTTTCGTAGTGAGTGATTTTCGTGTGCAAGTTCGGTACTAGTCCCTCTAGGATTTTCCAGGTGTCTATAATCATGTATCTCTCCCTCCTGCGTTCCAGGGAATACAGGTTTAGAAACCTCAAGCGCTCCCAGTAATTGAGGTGTTTTATCTCCGTTATGCACGCCGTGAAAGTTCTCTGTACATTTTCTAGGTCGGCAATTTCACCTGCCTTGAAAGGTGCTGTTAGAGTGCAGCAATATTCCAGCCTAGATAGAACAAGTGACCTGAAGAGTGTCATCATGGGCTTGGCCTCCCTAGTTTTGAAGGTTCTCATTATCCATTCTGTCATTTTTCTAGCAGATGCGATTGATACAATGTTATGGTCCTTGAAGGTGAGATCCTCCGACATAATCACTCCCAGGTCTTTGACGTTGGTGTTTCGCTCTATTTTGTGGCCAGAATTTGTTTTGTACTCTGATGAAGATTTAATTTCCTCATGTTTACCATATCTGAGTAATTGAAATTTCTCATCGTTGAACTTCATATTGTTTTCTGCAGCCCACTGAAAGATTTGGTTGATGTCCGCCTGGAGCCTTGCAGTGTCTGCAATGGAAGACACTGTCATGCAGATTCGGGTGTCATCTGCAAAGGAAGACACGGTGCTGTGGCTGACATCCTTGTCTATGTCGGATATGAGGATGAGGAACAAGATGGGAGCTAGTACTGTGCCTTGTGGAACAGAGCTTTTCACCGTAGCTGCCTCGGACTTTACTCTGTTGACGACTACTCTCTGTGTTCTGTTAGTGAGGAAATTATAGATCCATCGACCGACTTTTCCTGTTATTCCTTTAGCGCGCATTTTGTGCGCTATTACGCCATGGTCACACTTGTCGAAGGCTTTTGCAAAGTCTGTATATATTACATCTGCATTCTTTTTGTCTTCTAGTGCATTTAGGACATTGTCGTAGTGATCCAGTAGTTGAGACAGACAGGAGCGACCTGTTCTAAACCCATGTTGCCCTGGGTTGTGTAACTGATGGGTTTCTAGATGGGTGGTGATCTTGCTTCTTAGGACCCTTTCAAAGATTTTTATGATATGGGATGTTAGTGCTATTGGTCTGTAGTTCTTTGCTGTTGCTTTACTGCCCCCTTTGTGGAGTGGGGCTATGTCTGTTGTTTTTAGTAACTGAGGGACGACCCCCGTGTCCATGCTCCCTCTCCATAGGATGGAAAAGGCTCGTGATAGGGGCTTCTTGCAGTTCTTGATGAACACAGAGTTCCATGAGTCTGGCCCTGGGGCAGAGTGCATGGGCATGTCATTTATCGCCTGTTCGAAGTCATTTGGCGTCAGGATAACATCGGATAGGCTTGTGTTAATCAAATTTTGTGGCTCTCTCATAAAAAATTCATTTTGATCTTCGACTCTCAGTCTGGTTAGCGGCTTGCTAAAAACTGAGTCATATTGGGACTTGAGTAGCTCACTCATTTCCTTGTTGTCATCTGTGTAGGACCCATCTTGTTTAAGTAGGGGCCCAATACTGGACGTTGTTCTCGATTTTGATTTGGCATAGGAGAAGAAATACTTTGGGTTTCTTTCGATTTCATTTATGGCTTTTAGTTCTTCCCGCGATTCCTGACTCCTAAAGGATTCTTTTAGCTTAAGTTCGATGCTTGCTATTTCTCTGACCAGTGTCTCCCTGCGCATTTCAGATATATTGACCTCTTTTAGCCGCTCTGTTATTCTTTTCCGTCGCCTGTAAAGGGAGCGCCTGTCTCTTTCTATTTTACATCTACTCCTCCTTTTTCTTAGAGGAATAAGCCTTGTGCATACATCGAGTGCCACCGAGTTAATCTGTTCTAGGCATAAGTTTGGGTCTGTGTTGCTTAGTATATCTTCCCAGCTTATATCGGTTAGGACTTGGTTTACTTGGTCCCACTTTATGTTTTTGTTATTGAAGTTGAATTTGGTGAATGCTCCCTCGTGACTAGTCTCATTTTGTCGGTCTGGGGCTCCACGCATACATGTCTGAACCTCAATTATGTTGTGATCTGAGTATATTGTTTTTGATATGGTGACATTTCTTATCAGATCATCATTGTTAGTGAAGATGAGGTCTAGTGTATTCTCCAGTCTAGTAGGCTCTATTATTTGCTGGTTTAAATTGAATTTTGTGCAGAGATTTAAAAGCTCGTGTGAGTGTGAGTTTTCATCAGAGCTGCCTCCTGGTGTTATTTCTGCAACAATATTATTTGCTATATTCCTCCATTTTAGGTGCCTTAAGTTGAAATCCCCCAGGAGCAAGATGTTGGGTGCAGGAGCTGGAAGATTTTCCAGACAGTGGTCAATTTTTAACAGCTGTTCCTGGAATTGCTGGGATGTTGCATCCGGAGGCTTGTAGACTACCACAATGACTAGGTTTTGGTTCTCGACCTTTACTGCTAAAACTTCCACTACGTCATTTGAGGCATTAAGCAGTTCTGTGCAAACAAGTGACTCTGCAATGTACAGGCCAACCCCCCCCTTTTGCCTGTTCACTCTGTCACATCTGTATAGGTTGTAACCTGGGATCCATATTTCGTTGTCCAAGTGATCCTTTATGTGGGTCTCAGTGAAAGCCGCGAACATTGCCTTTGCCTCTGCAAGCAGTCCACGGATGAAAGGTATTTTGTTGTTTGTTGCTGGCTTTAGACCCTGTATATTTGCATAGAAGAATGTTATCGGACTGGTGGTATTGTTGGTACTGGGGGGGGATTTTTTTTCCGGCATTAGTATCTGTATCTGTTGGTTTGGAGTGGAGGCCATCGACTGTGGTTCCACTCCAGGAATGACTGGATTTGGTGTACGATTTCTGCCATTTCCTGCCAGTTTTTTTTCCTTCCTGGCACTAAAAAACCTCTCCCTCTTGAGTGGCTGTGGCTACCCAGGTTTTCCCATGGCCTGGATGTTTTGTATCTTTTTGTCCCCTTTAGATGGTATGCCTGGCAATTTAAGTTATAGCACAGTCTTTCCTGTACTGAAGAGGTACACATTTCAGGGTGAAAAAGCTTACAGGAAGGGAGTTTGCATTTTCCTGTTGTCATATGGGCATGACATTTTCTAGGGTGGTCATAGTTGCATGTCCCATCTGTTTTTCCAGATTTCCCATGCCAGCAGATACCTGAATAAACTTACTTACTTACTTACTTACTTACCCCAACCTCTTCAAAATCCCTCTGTTCTACACATTCTGGCCACAGTTTCCTCCAAGCAGAGTTCAAGGTCCTCTTAGTCACTCCCTCCCAAGCTACCTATAAGGTTTACATAACTGAGGATACTGAAGTGATCTTTCCAAAACTCTCGTATGGTCAACTGAGTGTCTGAGGTCATTTCAAAGCACTTTTGAAACACTGTTTTTGTGTAGAGTTTTTTGAAGTTTGAAATGAACTGCTGGTCCATGGGCTGGAGGAGAGAAGTTGTATTGCAATTTCCTCTTGCAAGTCGTGAGGATGAGCAGGAGCATTGTCCATTACCAGGAGGCACTTGAGTGACAATTTGTTTTCCTGGAAGTATTTTGTCACAGTGGGGCCAAACACACCATAAAACCAGTCTAAGAAAAATACCCTAGTGACCCATGCCTTACTGTTTGATCTCCATAGCACACACAAATTACCCTTGACGATATTGTTTTTCTTGAACACTCATTAATATCAGCCTGTCTTACATAGGCTTATGTCCTAGGAGTGCCTTTTCCTGTAGGTCCTGTTTGGCATTTTCTTCCAAAACAGGCCTGTTTCATCACAATTAAACATTTGTACAGGTTTTAAGTTTTCAGTCTCTATGTATTCCTTAAAGTCCTTCACATATGTTTCAGCCGCATTTTTGTCTGAACTGGCTGCCTCACCATGCCTTACCACACTGTGTATGCCACTACGAATCTTAAATCTCTCAAACCTGCCTTTGCTGGTCTTAAATTCAGCAGCAGCAGCACTATTTTGAAGCATTTTCTTAATGAGATCATCATGCAACTTCCTTGCCTTTTCACAAATTATAGACTGAGAAACACTATCATCTGATAATTGTTTTTTGTTTATCCATACCAATAACAGTCTCTCTACCTCTTCAACTACTTGTGTTCTCTGTTTTGAAAACATACTTGAACCTTTCACAACAACAGCTTCCTTGATTGCCTGTCTGTTCGCCAAGATAATATTGATGGTTGAATGTGATTTGTTGTATTGCCTTTCCAACTCAACCATATGGACTCCACTCTCGTATTTTTCAACGATCTTCTTCTTCATTTCCATCGTAATTCTCACCCTTTTTAACTCAGGCTTGGCACTAGAAACTTTCTTGGGACCCATGGTGGTTTATTTAGCGGTTACAAGCACTAGAAACAGTGTAATAATCCAAAATATATGGTAGGCACAGGTGGAAACCGACCACAACAGCTTGTAAACAATGGCACACTGACACTTGGAGTGGCTGGGCCCGCTCAGGCCTGTAGACAGCCTGTACTGTCAGCACAGACAGCCTATGCCGTCTGCCAGCTTAGTTCATATTTTGCGGCATTTAAGTGCTGCCCTCTGTAGGCTTACCCAGGTCGGTGGGATGCTGGGCCCATTCGGCCTCACTTCCCGGCCGACCGACTTGAGAGGTACAAGTGCTCCTCCACGGACAGGCTATCAGTCATTCGCTCACATTGCCCGTTGTGTACTCACTCCTATTCAATTAAATCCAAACTAGTCCACGGCCATATCATTGCTACCTACCCTACCTCCATTGGCACTAAACCATTGTTCACCAGCAAAAACAGTAATAACAGGCCGCGCTCGCACGTTCCAGACAAACGTCATTGGTTAAGTTCTTTGTTGTCGGTTAAGGCATTTTTTCTATGGCAAAAAGCGCCGTTAGCTCTTGGGAGTTAGCGTGGGTTGTTACCAAACACCATGGCTTGTTGTAGTGTTTTAGAATCTCAGGTTCAAGTGTTGAAGAAGGAGATTCTACTTCTTCAGGAGGAAAATAGGAGGCTGAAGCTTCGCATAGATAATTTTGGGAGTGAGTGTGAGAAGGATTTAGCTGGTAAGGAGGAAATGGTCACCAGCAGTGATAGTGGCAGCCGCTTTAAGTGGCAAGTGGTTCACAGTTCAGGAAGAAGGAAGATAAGGAGAGTTAATAGAGAAGATGTGAAGGTAGGAAATCGATTTTCTGTTCTCCAAGACGAGTGTACTTCAGTCGTTAGTGAGGTTGAAGGTACCACTGACTCTCCTGCTAATCAAGGTAAGAATATTTTAATAGTAGGCAATTCTCAGGTAAGATATATGGACCATGCATTTTGTAACAGAGACAGAAAGGTCAGACAGAGTGTGCCTTCCTGGAGCTGGTGTTGGTAACATAGTCAGCAGGTTGGATAATATTATGGCAGGTAATGGGAACAAGCCCATTATCTGTCTTAGTGCTAGGGGTAATGACATTGGGAATGGCAGGAGAGAGGAGCTGCTGGATAAGTACAGGTCAGCCTTAGAAGTAGTTAGGTCTAAGGAAGGGATCCCAGTCATATGTAGCATCTTGTCTAGAAAGGGAGTGGGCAATGAATGGATGTCTATGGCAATTGGTATAAATTGATTGCTAGACAGGTACTGCAAGGAACTTGCAATCCCATTCATTGATAACTGGGACATATTCTTTGGCAAACGCTGTATGTGTGCAAGGGATGGGGTTCATCTCTCTGGGGATGGATTGGTTGCATTACTCAATTCAATTGAGTGGGTAATTGATGACTTGTCTAGGAATTTAAACTGATAGATTATACAGGTATGGGTGTTTGTGGGAAACAATCAGGCTGCAGCATTAGGGTTAAAAACAGCAGTTATTACCGGGATACCTCAGGGATATGTTTAAAAGACAATATTCAAAATAAAGTTGCTAGTAATGCAAATCAATTGATCAACAAAGAAAGAAAGATAGTAGAGGGCAACGAGTGACTAGCTCCCTTAAGATTTACTATACGACTAGTAGGAATCTAAGAAATAAGATAGATGAGCTAAGATTACTTGCAAGTGCAGGTAATATAGATATTATTGGTATAACAGAGACCTGGTTCAACCTGAAAGATAGAGAAATGCCTTCTGAATGCAACATACAGGGTTAAACTATTCCACACTGATAGGGTCAACAGGAAGGGTGGTGGAGTGGCGATGTATGTCAGAGATAATTTAAATTGTTGTCTTAGACATGATATAAGATTAGAAACATCGAACACAGAATCTGTTTGGCTACAGTTTCTCGAGGGGCGTGACAAATTAATTTTGGGTGTGATTTATAGGCCCCCAAACCTTGATAGGGAGTGCAGTAAGCTGTTATGGGACGAAATTCATAAGGCATCTAGATATGAAAATGTTGTGATAATGGGAGATTTTAACTTTCGACAAAATGATTGGAACAATATGACAAGAAATCTTGAGTCTAGTGACTTTCTTGATACGGTTCAGGATTGCTTTTTAGAACAGGTTGTGACAGAACCATCTAGAGGAAAAAATCTGCATGACTTGGTTCTTGCCAACAAAGATTCACTAATTAATAATCTTGAGGTTAATGATGAGCTTGGGGAAAGTGATCACAAATCACTTAGTTTCAATATATCATGGAATTACCCAGATAACTGCAATCAAATCTCTGTCTCAGATTTTCGCTTGGCCGACTTCATGGGACTGAAAAATTACCTGGGTGGGCTAAATTGGGATGTCCTGACTATGGGTCAGGTAGGTGATCTTGGTTGCCAATATGACGTTTTTCAGAGCATAGTTCTAGCTGCCCAGACAACTTTTGTTCCGAGTAGGGAAATTAGATCTAGCAAAAATGATCCCATATGGATGAACAATAGATTAAAACATCTCATTGGTCAAAAGAGAGGCATATATAGGCAAATCAAAAGAGGGGATGGGCAGTTAAGAAATCAAAATATTCAATTAAAGAGAGAAATAAAGAAAAGAATAAGTAAAGCAAAAAGGGATTATGAGGCTAAAGTCGCAAGGGTTTCAAAGACTAACCCAAAAGGGTTCTTTCAGGTATACAGAAGAAAGATTAGGGACAAGATTGGCCCACTTAAGAGTAACCTAAGTCAGATCACTGACAGTGATAAGGATATGTGTGAAATTCTCAATACCTACTTCCTCTCAGTTTTCACCCAGGAAAATACTTGCAATATTCCTGAAATATTAGATTATGTAGAACAGGATAATAAACTATGTACAATTGCTGCAACTAGTGACATGGTCCTCAGACAAATAGAGAAACTAAAACCTAACAAATCCCCAGGCCCTGATGAACTGTTTGCAAGGGTGTTAAAGGAATGTAAAGTGGAACTTAGCATACCTTTGGCTAATCTTTTTAACATATCACTACAAACTGGCATAGTGCCTGATAAGTGGAAAATGCCAAATGTAATACCTATTTACAAGGCAGGTGCCAGGTCCTTGGCTTTGAACTATAGACCAATAAGCCTTACCTACATAGTGGGAAAATTTATGGAATCAATAATTGCCGAAGCAATTTGTAGCCATCTTGATAGGCACAGATTGATTAATGAATCTCAACACGGTTTTACAAAGGGGTGTTCCTGTCTTACGAATTTACTAACTTTTTTCACTAAGGTGTTTGAGGAGGTAGATCATGGTAATGAATATGATATTGTGTATATGGACTTCAGTAAGGCTTTCAATAGAGTTCCACATCATGGGCTATTGAGCAAACTTCAGGCACACGGAATAGGAGGATAAATTTTTTTCTGGGTAGAGGCATGGCTGACAAATAGGCAGAAGAGAGCTTGCATAAATGGGGTAAAATCAGAATGGGGGCACGTCACAAATGGTGTTCCTCAGGGGTCAGTGTTGGGCCCGTTGTTGTTCACAATTTACATAAACGACATAGATGAGGAAATAAATAATGACATTAGCAAATTTGCTGATGACACCAAAATAGGCTGTCCAATTCATTCTAATGAGGACACTAGAGCACTCCAGGATGATTTGAATAGACTGATGTAATGGTCAGAGAAGTGGCAGATGCAGTTTAATATTGACAAATGCAAAGTTCTAAATGTTGGACAGTTAAATAACCATGCCTTGGTTAGGCCTCATTTAGACTATGCTGCTCAGTTCTGGTCACCATATTACAGAATGGATACAAATGCTCTGGAAAATGTACAGAGGAGGATGACAAAGATGATCCCATGTATCAGAAATCATATGAGGATAAACTGAGGGCCCTGAATCTGCACTCTCTCGAAAGGCATAGAATTATGGGGATATGATCGAGGTGTACAAATGGAAAACAGGAATAAATATAGGGGATGTAAATAGTGTGCTGAAAATTTCCAGCCAAGACAGGACTCGCAGCAATGGTTTCAAGTTGGTAAAATTCAGATTCAGGAAGGATATTGGAAAGCATTGGTTTGGTAATAGAGCTGTGGATGAGTGGAACAAACTCCCGAGTACAGTTATTCAGGCTAAAACGTTGTGTAGTTTTAAAAACAGGTTAGATAAATACATGAGTGGATGTGGGTAGGGGTGAGTTGGACCTGACTAGCTTGTGCTGCTGGGTCTGGTGCCGTGCTCCACCCTTGAGTGGAAGTGACCAGACTGGGTGGGTCATTGGGCTAATCCGGGGGGGAGGGTCATTGGGCTAATGCGGAGGGGACATGAACCTGCTCCGCATAGGTCAGTAGACCTATTGCAGTGTTCCTTCTTTCTTATGTTCTTATGTTCTAGACGAAATTGCTGTTACTTATGCCGCCGTTAGTTGAGGGTCGACTGTATATCAAACGGCAGCATTTTTACCAACATATAAAATAGAATATACTTTTATAGTAGGTTCATCTGGCCAGCCTACCCAGCAGAACTGTTCAAGTGTACCAAGAGGAGGGATTGCTGTATAGGATTGAAACTAAAATACATAAAATTTGTTGAAGAATTGAGACACTTATGCAACACATGGGAATCTTTATTGAAGAAACGTTTCGCCACACAGTGACTTCATCAGTCCAATACAAAGTAGAAATGGGTAAGAACTGATGAAGCCACTGTGTGGCAAAACGTTTCTTCAATAAAGATTCCCATGTGTTGCATAAGTGTCTCAATTCTTCAACTTGTTGGTTTTCAAAACCATTCATCACATCTGTCAGACACTGCAACGTCATGGGATCTTGGTACAAAGACTTCAATGCTTGGCCAACCTTTGGACGACGACCTACTTACACTAGTGGCAGGTCCCACTGTGATCCCGCCTCCTCCTGCTTCACCTCATCTCACTGCAGTATATAAGCCCTATGCTGCACTTCCTACAAGAGTTAGTTAGTTATGTTTAATATGTTTATGCACCCCATACCCATCCTGTGGGCGGTAGTCAAAAGATTACAGAGGTACATAATGGGTCCAGGGACTGGGCCTCAAAGTTTTGATAGCTGAGCAAGTTACAGAGGTAATGAATTCACAATTTACAAAGGTAATGAACTCACAATTTACAAAGGTAATGAACTCCAGGTAGGTCTAGTCACAATCATGACAAGTTACAAAGGTATTTACAGATTACAGAGGTACACAATGGGTCCAGGGACCGGGCTCCAAAGTTTTGATGGCTGAACTAGGTACAAGGTAATGAACTCACAAGTTACAAAGGTAATGAACTCACAAGTTACAAAGGTAATGAATACTGTAAGAATGGTTACTTACGTTTATACATGGCTGCAATCATGAACAAATTTTAGAGTAATGAGCAATTCACACTTCCACACCTGGTCACAACTGTAGTGAGTTATTGGTGCAAATGTTGATTGCTGAGTCTCTCTGTCTCACACACACACACACACATACATACAAATTCATACACACACACACACATAAACACACACACACACACACACACACACACACACACACACAAACTCATACACACACACGCACACACACTCATACACACACACACACACTCATACACACACACACTCATACACACACACACTCATACTCTCACACACACACACACACACTCACACACTCATACACATACACACAAACACACACACACACACACACACACACACACACACACACATGCACATATGTGGTAATGCTTTATTTACAGCTAGCAAAGTCAGGGTATTTCTCCAGAATGGTCTGTAATATACCACTGTGGATAAAATACTTAGCCATTTCTTGAACACTTCTGAGTGAGGTGTTTCTAAATTCATTAATTTTATCGCACTCCAGTACATAATGAGGCAGGGTGTGACAATATTCCATCTGGCAAAGTTTACATTTCGTTTGGTCTACATCTGGTGGTGGTGATTTAACCTGCCAAAGATACTTGTAACCCAGCCGGAGCCGGGCGGTAGTGACATCCAAGAGTCTGCTTATTTTGTTGGATGCACCATAGACATGTGGCTCCTCCTGCATGATAGAATGATGATAGATGGACTCACTGGTGTCAATCTCCCTGAGCCTTAAGTCCATAAAATTCAGCTGAAGTTCTTTTCGTATTATTGTTCTCAAACTACTACCTGACAAGCCAAGATTGTAATCTACTCCCTCTTTGAAAGCATACAGCTTAGCCAATTTATCAGTTCTATCATGCATCTGAAGACCAATGTGAGATGGAATCCACAGCATGTGCACTCTGACTCCACTGTCCACAATCCTACGATACCTGTGTCTGGCTTCTGACACAAGCATGCCACAATTTATGCTTAATGAGTTGAGAGCATTTATGGATGACAGAGAATCAGTTACAATTAAACTGTCAATCTTTGATACATAGATGCATTTCAGTGCAAGGAGTATGGCAAACAGTTCTGTCTGAAGGGTAGAGGCCCAATTATTGATGCGTGCTCCAATTTCTTTAAGAGAGCCATCACTCTGTACGACAACAGCAGCACTACCAGCTGCACCAGTGGATTGGTGAACAGAACCATCAACGTAAATAATTTGCGAGAGTGTGTGCTGTGTGACTAAGTTATCAATACAGCTTAAGGCCTCATGTTTGGCTTCAAGGCGAAGTTTTGGTTGTGATTTAAGAAGTAGTTTGGGGGGAAATGGAGGAATGGTAGTTTGGAATGGGGTAATATTCCATGGAGCGGAGAAGTGCAGCTGTTGCCTTACTTGACATAGATCATGTATGTGATTCATGCGGAGGTCGGTTCCAGTCTTTTCGATCCATCTGGAGGAGTGTTCACCAGTGCTGAGGAAAGTTTGGAGGGCTTCTGTGCAGGGGTTTGAATGAGCTTGCCTGAGCATATTAACCCCAATTAGGATATTTCTTTCAGTAACACGATCTCTGATGCTTGGAATATCAAGTTCTTTTTGCATATTTAAAATTTTGGCAGTACGAGGGCATCCTAGGATGATCCTCATTGCTTCGTTCTGCAGTTTTTCCAGCCCTCCAAGCTTCCAGTCAGACACAAGAGCAAGTAGTGGCGCAGCATAATCAACCAATGATCTAATATAAGCAAGATACATCATTTTCACAATTTTAACATTAGCACCATACCTGGGGTGAAGCCCTGCCACAACTCTAAGTGCTCTTAGTCGTTCTTTGTATTGGCGACAAAGTCTTGTTACAACAGGTCCAAGTAGTGGAATATATATATTATATAATATATATATATATATATATATATATATATATATATATATATATATATATATATATATATATATATATATCCTGTCCAACAGAAAATCGTCTGTGTTGTTCCAGGGACATAGAAGTGTAACTAAAGACTTTGAATTAGGAACCCCACAGGGAGGTGTGCTCAGTCCCACACTGTTCAATATTCTAATTAATGCATTACTTAATGCTATGCCTAGTCAGCCCCATAATTATGTGATTAGTTTTGCTGATGATATAATGATTCACACCACCGGATTCTCCAACACCCAAAACATTCTTAATCATGTTTTAGCCTCGTGTCAGGACCTGGGGTTGATAATCTCTACTGATAAAACAAAGATACTCAATAGGCGTCCTCCTCGACAGAGAGGCACAGTTCGTCAGATCCAATTGCATGATGGGTCTCTTCTAGAATATGTAAGCAGATACAGGTATCTAGGCTTTGAGTTCCTACAAGAGTGATGGACTGAACACATCGATTCCAGGCTGAGGGACTGATTACCTCAAACTTCTCCTCTCCTTACCCATTTCTACTTTGTATTGGACTGATGAAGCCACTGTGTGGCAAATCGTTTCTTCAATAAAGATTCCCATGTGTTTCATAAGTGTCTCAATTTTTCAACTTGTCGGTTTTCAAAACCATTCATCACATAAAATTTGTATATATCAAACTACAATGTATATACCAACATAAAAAACAAAAAATATTTTTTTATATTAAGCTCATCGTAGCCAGCCTACCCAGAAGAACTTTTCAAATAATGGAAAGTAACTGCTTTCAGTGGACCTTTCAACTAGCTAGGAGAAATGCCAAGTGTGCCTGGAGTTTTAAATGACCAGCATCATGAAAATCTATGTAGTCTGCAGGAAGAGTAACAGACAAAGTCATGCTTGAATTGAATGCAATCTATGGGGTAAATGATCCCATGGGTCATGTAGATACATGTGAGATACACCTGTGGGAGAAAATTATATCTATATTGAAAGACAAGAGCACCAACAACAAAATATCCTTCTTAGAAAATATGACAGCCTTGTATAACAGCTGAGAGAATACAATGGGTGCATCAGATGGAGTTGTGTTGGAGGACAGTGCACCAGAGGGTGCTGGTGATGTACTGGAGGACAGTGCACCAGATGGGGCTGGTGTTGTCCTGGAGGACACTGCACTGAATGGAGATAGTGGTCCTGGTGATGAAAGAGGTAAAGAAAACATTGTACAATTTCAAGAAGTACAAAGTAGCAATACTGCTGGAGATGGAACAAAAGGGGATGATGCCTTAGGAAATGGTGTTGACACACAACCAGTAAAAACTGGTAGAAGCACTGATGTCCATACAGGGGCTGTAGGCCGTGGGGAAACAGAAAAAATGAACCAGTAGGGATTGCAGGTATTGTATATCAGGAAACAAAAGGTGGGACATGCACTTCTTTTGGGTATCCCCCAAAAAACTGCACCCACATGACAACAGGTGGGTGCAAGTTGTAAAGGCTTACTCAGCCCTGTAACAACTTCAGACAGTATTACCAAGGCTGGCTCCTCCTCAGGAAAATTAATGAATAGAAAAAGAAATAACAATTCACAAAGATGAACACTTTATTATTTATTAATGCAAAGATTAAACATTGAAATATGAAGGTGTATCCTACTTGAAAGAAAAATGAAAAATGAAATGGAAAAATGACATTTGAATTCAACGCTAATATATACAGTTATACTGGGGTGTCTGGTGGAGGTTGACACCGTCTTGTAGAATTTTTAGCCGTTACTGATGATGTGGGGGGGGGGGGTCACAGGTGTTGGTGACAACCCAATGACTAGTTCTTCACAGAGTCTATAGCCTTGAATAGTCAGTCCAGATGACAGGAAGGCAGGTTCTTTACCACTGCAAAGATGAGGGGTAGTGTCCTGTACAATTAATCAGGTAGGTAGATTATAAGGTGACGTCACAAGACCGTTTTCAGTCCGTCTCCTTCAACACTTCTCGTTGGTTGGCAGGTGACCCGATCTGTCATTCCAAGCTGGAATGAGAGACAGGTTACCCACTGCTTAATAAATCACTCTCCATGATAAGTGCAAGATACTTAAAAAAGGTGGTGATTATCGAAAAGTCTTATGTGGAGCTTAAAACTGAAAGGACTAAGTTTATTATTGGTCAAAAGTGAAACTTTCAACCAATATCCACTAGAATAGGAGCAGAGGCTTTTACTTACAGTTGTGCTGGGAGCTGTGAGTCCAGTGATTACTGTTTGGTCAGAGCCCCACACGCCACCTTTCGGGGTGGGTGGGGAGAAAGGAGGGGGGGGTGGATAGCAGGAGCTAGACTGACCCTACTTTAACAAGCAGCTGGCAATCAAACTATTGTTACCATATACTCGCTCGCTACTTCTATCTGTTGAACTTTTTCCTCACACTCCTCTATACCAAGACTTATAGTCAAGGAGTATAAGTAGAATAGGCGAGGAAAAAGTTCTAATACGAAGTCGCATAAGGCAACAAATGAACTGACTGTCACGACTTAACCAGTCAGAGAAATAATTGGATGAACCATTGATATACAAAATATGAAACTTAAAAGCTTGGAGTGCCAATGTCCACCTTAAGAGGCGACTGTTGGTTCCCTTAAAAGTTTCTAGGTATATCAACGGTTTGTTATCCGTTTCTAAAATAAATTCTTTTCCCCAGTAAATAAAATTTAAGTTTGGAGATACCCCACACAAGGGCCAAACATTCCTTTTCTATGGTGGAGTATCTCATTTCTGCAGGAAGGAAGTTTTAGATTTAATAAATATACAGGATCTAGGAGTGTGTGTATTTTGTGCAGTAACCACCTGACACCTATTGCAAGAACTATACTTCTTTGTAACCTGAGAGTACATGCTTGGCCAAAAATAAGTGTGCTTGAGTTTATGCCACATCTTGCAATGGGCCAAGTGTTTGGTCACTGGCAAATCATGAGCCATTGAAGAACAGTCTCTCGACATGGTTTAGGAACAACAAGTAGGGAATAATCTATCGCTGAAGAATGAGATTTAAATACAGATTTATATAAGATACCATTAATATATTCAAACTTATGAGATACGTATCTCCCGTGGATAACTTTGTTGTTAAAAGTTTGATTATGACAATCCCGAAGTGAAGGGCAGTCGCGCTGTGAATTGACAAAGTCATCCTTGGACATAAAATCTGGGCAAATAAAAGGACTTACTGTGGGAGAAGAGGAGGTAGGAGAAGTCAGGGTTATGGTCTGAGCCCTAGTCAAGACATTGAGAGTGCCGGAGGCAATACCCTTACTTTCACCTGACGAGTGGACAGGTGATCCTGCTACCTCACTATCGAGAGCAGTATCATCTGTTTCCACCCCCAAATGAACAGTACGAGACAATGCAGCTTCCGGCGCGGAATTGTTAAGGGGCTTATTTAACTTGCAAGGAAGAGGTGCTGGAAAACTTAGATCCACGGGTGGTGATGAAAGATCCACCTCTGAAGGAAGAACGGCACCTTTAATGTTACCCACTATTACAGAACAAGTAACTGGGGCTAATACCGCATTAGTCCAACCGGTGAACCATTTAGTTTTCAAGTAACAACGTATTGTAGGGAAAGTATTTTCATGACCCAAGTAATCTGAAAGAATAGAGGACACACGAGAGGTTTTAAAGTAAGGGAACAGTTTGTCCAAAATTACGATGCACGTACATCCAGTGCCACGTAATATGTCTCGAAACTTTTATACCATTAACTGCTCCTGGTCATTATAGTCTTTAAAACATCTTGCAACTTTTTCTATTTTCTTGGAAGGACAATCTGGACGTTTATGTCCGATACCACCAGAGATACCACCACACTGATGACATGTTGGTATAATAGCTGGTGACTTTGTTTCTACTGTAGGCTTCTTAATCTTTGGTTCAGGTGAACCATTGCCCTTAGGGTTCGATCCCTTTAGGTCCTCATAAGAATTGTGAGCCTCAGCATACATGTCAGCGGCCTCAGCAACTTCATCAGATTTAATCAGGTTACGTTCTCTAACGAATGTTCGTATTTGGTGGAGAAGAGCTGTCAGGAACTGGTCAGCAACCATGAAGTCTCTAAGAGATTCATAACTGATCAATTCCTGAACTCTCCATCCAAAAGTCGAACAAACGAAAGAGTGCTACCTGTAACTGCTGAAAGTTTTGGCCATGCTGTAAGGTGGCATATCTGAAATCTTTCCTATAAGAATGTGGTTTTTTGATATGCTTTAAGAATTGCAGGACATCATATGTAATTATTACCCACTGCTTAATAAATCACTCTCCATGATAAGTGCAAGATACTTAAAAAAGGTGGTGATTATCGAAAAGTCTTATGTGGAGCTTAAAATTGAAAGGACTAAGTTTATTATTGGTCAAAAGTGAAGCTCTCAACCAATATCCACTAGAATAGGAGCAGAGGCTTTTACTTACAGTTGTGCTGGGAGCTATAAGTCGAGTGATTACTGTTTGGCCGGAGCCCCACACGTCACCTTTTGGGGTGGGTGGGGAGAAAGGGGGGGGATAGGGGGAGCTAGACTGACCCTACCTTAACAAGCAGCCGGCAGTCAAACTATCAGTCAAACTATCGTTACCATATACTCGCTCGCTACTCCTACCTGTTGAACTTTTCCCCTCACACAAGTCTTCTTCTTGTAACTTATTTCACCCCAAAATGTGTCACTGATCAGTCCATGAAAGACAATGCTATAACAAATATTGTCAGGCATACAATCTAAAAGGAATGAGAAGACACAGATCACCTAGACATGAGAAACAAAAGAGGGGAGTCAAAGCATCTTCAGAGTTTTTTTAGTGTCAGGAAGGAAAACAAAACTGGCAAGAAATGACAGAACTCCTACATCAACTGAAAACACTTCTGGAGTGGAAGGGCAGTCATTAGCCTCTACTCCAGAGCAACTAATGTTAATGCCAGCAAGCAAAGCCCTCCTTAATTCTATCTATATAACGACATTTATACAGGGTCTAAAGTTATCACAAAGAAGAAAATACCTTACACTAAAGAACTACTCATGGAGACAAATACAATGTTTGCTGCTTTCACAGAGATCCACATAAAGGATCATTCTGACAACGAAATATGGATCCCAGGTTATAACCTATTCAGATGCGACAGACTCAACAGGCAACAAGGGAAGGTTGGCTTGTATTTCACAGAGTCGCTCATTTACTCAGAACTACTAAACACCTCAAATGTGTAGTTGAAGTTTTGGCAGTAAAGATCGAAATGCAAAGCCTTATTGTTGTGGTTGTATACAAGCATCAGGATGTAACTTCCTAGTAATTCCAGGAACAGCTTTTGAAAACTGACCACTCTCTGGATAATCTCCCAGCTCCTGCCCCAAACACCTTGCTACTGGAGGATTTTAACTTGAGACACCTAAAAAAGAGGAGTGTAGCAAATAATGTTTTAGCCGAGATAAGAACAGGAGGCACCTCAGTTGAAAATTCACACTCACACGTGCTACTAAATTTCTGCATCGAATTCACCTTAAACCAGCAAATAATAGAGCCTACAAGACTAGAAGATACATTGGACCTCATCTTCACTAACAACGACGATCTGATACGTAATACACTCAGATCACAAGACAACAGAAGTACAGACATGTATGTGCAGGGCTCCTGACCAGCAAAATGTGATCAATATAATGAGGGTGCCTTCACAAAATTCAACTTCAGTTACAAAAGCATACACTGGGACCGACCCCGGTGGAATTCCGCTTGTCCGACACCTCGCCACGTTCCATGACTTGCTGCTGTCTTCCTGTCAGGTATTCTCTGATTCATTGCAGTGCCTTCCCTGTTATACCACCCTTCTCTCTCTTGTCTTACTGCTGATACCTTGTCATAGAACTCCAGTGTGTGCGAGTGCATGTCTACTCACCTAATTGTGGATTCAGGGGTCGAGACTCAGCTCCTGGCCCCACCCCTTTGCTGACCACTACTGGGTCCTCCCTCTCCCTGCTCCATGAGCTTTTATCATACCTTGTCTTAAAACTATGTATGGTTCCTGCCTCCACTACATCACTTGCTAGACTACTCCACTTCCTAACAACTCTGGCTGAAGAAATACTTCCTAACATCCCTTTGACTCATCTGAGTCTTCAGCTTCTAATAGTGACCCCCTGTTTCCGTGTCCCATCTCTGGAACATCCTGTCTCTGTTCACCTTATCTATTACATGTGGTATTTTGTATATAGTTATCATGTCTCCCCTGACCCTCCTGTCCTCCAGTGCTGTCAGACCGTGTGTGTGTGTGTGTATATAAGAACATAAGAAAGAAAAAACACTGAAGCAGGCCTACTGACCCATGAGAAGCAGGTCCATGTCCCCCCGGAGTAGCCTAATCAGGTCACTTCCACTTAAGGAAGGAGCACCGCATCATATCTAGTAGCACAAGCTAGTCAGGTCCAACTCACACCTACCCACACTCACTCGTGTATTTATCTAACCTATTTTTAAAGCTACACAACGTTTTAGCCTCAATAACTGAACTCGGGAGTTTGTTCCACTCATCCACAACTCTATTAACAAACCAGTGCTTTCCTATATCCTACCTGAATCTGAATTTTTCCAACTTGAAACCATTGCTGTGAGTCCTGTCTTGGCGGGAAATTTTCAGCACACTATTTAAATCCCCCTTATTTTTTCCTGTTTTCCATTTAAACACCTCGATCATATCCTCCCTAATTCTACGCCTTTCGAGAGAGTGCAAATTCAGGACCCTCAGTCTATCCTCATAGGGATGATTCCTGATCAAATCAAATCAAATCAAGTTTATGCTCTACAAGGGTTACAATGTGGGGTTTACAGGTTTTGGGTATTGTGTGGTTTACATGTTGTAAAATACTAATTACAGAGGGGACCACTAGGACACCTAGCATGGCTAGGCATTTTGGGCAGACTTAGATTAATTCTTACCATTAAATCCTTACAGATTATGGTATTAAGGCTAAGTGACTACATTCTAATTTGTGAGTTTAGCAATGTGAATGTTTTTGTTTTGGCACCATACAAAGTGTCTATATTGGAGTATCATATGGAAACTTATCACTAGTTAGGATTCATTATTTTAAGATTAAGATTAGTATTTCTGTGTTTATAGTCGATGGGTGAGTATAATTGTGAACCACCAGGTGGTTATCATGTAGTTAGTTGTCGGGGTGTATCAGGGAGATAAGACGTTTTCTAACTGTAGTTTTGAAAGTGATGAATGTGTCTGCAGTTCTAGAGTTTTCAGGTAGGGTGTTCCAGATTTTAGGTCCTTTGAAATACATTAAATTTTCGTAAAGGTTTAGTCGGACACGGGGAATGTCATAGAGATGCTTGTGTCTGGTGTTATTGCCTGTGGATCCTGTCACAACTATCAAGAAAGCGTTTTAGGTCAAGGTTAATATTGGAATTTAAGGTCCTGTAGATATAGATTGCACAGAAGTAAGTGTGGATGTTCTGAACAGGGAGTCAGTTTAAATCTATGAAGAGTGGGGGGTGTGTTGCCAGGGATGGGATTTAGTGATTATTCTTACTGCAGCTTTTTGTTGGGTTATTATTGGCTTTAGGTGTGTTGCTGCAGTTCAACCCCAAGCACAGATAGCATAGGTGAGGTATGGATATATAAGTGAATGGTATAGTGTGAGAAAAGCAGTTTGCGGAACGTAGTATCATATCTTGGAGAGGATCCCCACCGTTTTGGATACTTTTTTTGTTATGTGTTGGATATGGGTGCTGAAATTTAGGTTGCTGTCGAGGTATAGGCTAAGGAATTTGCCCTCATTATGTCTGGCAATTAGAGTGTTGTCGATCTTAATGTTAAGCTGTGCAACACCTGCTTTGCTACCAAACATAATATAGTAGGTTTTGTCAGTGTTAAGCGTAAGTTTATTGGCTGTCATCCAAGTCGATATTTTGAGCAGCTCCTCGTTAACAATGGTGTTGAGGGAAGCAAGATTACGGTGGAGATGACATCTTTGTCATCCTCCTCTGTTCGTTTTCCAGTGCGTTTATATCCATTCCGTAATATGGAGACCAAAACTGCGCAGCATAATCCAAATGAGGCCTAACCAAGAATATATAGAGTTGAAGAACAACCTGAGGACTTCTATTATTCATACTTCTAGATATGGAGCCAAGGATTCTGTTAGCTTTATTGCAAACACTAATGCACTGTTGTCTTGGTTTTAAATTACTGCTAACCAGAACTCCTAAATCCTTTTCGCAATCAGTAGTATTAAGATGTACATTATTTAGTTTATGTGTGGCATGGTTATTTTCCTGTTCAACATTTAGAACTTTGCATTTAATAAATTCGTAAGACAGGAACACCCCTTTGTAAAGCCGTGTTGAGATTCATTAATCAATTTATGCCTGTCAAGATGGCTACGAATTGCTTCGTCAATTATTGATTCCATAAATTTTCCCACTATGGAGGTAAGGCTTATTGGTCTATAGTCCGAAGCTAAGGACCTGTCATCTGCCTTGTAAATAGGCATTACATTTGCCATTTTCCAATTATCAGGCACAATGCCAGTTTGTAGAGATGTGTTGAAAAAAATAGCCAAAGGTTTGCTAAGTTCTTCTTTACATTCCTTTAACACCCTTGGAAACAGTTCATCGGGACCTGGGGATTTGTTAGGTTTTAGTTTCTCTATTTGTCTGAGGACCATGTCACTAGTTACCACAATCGTACATATTTTATTATCGTCCTGTTCTATATAATGTATTATTTCAGGAATTTCGCTAGTATTTTCCTGGGTAAAAACCGAGAGGAAGTAGGTTTTGAAAATTTCACACATATCCTTATCACTGTCAGTGATCTAACCTAGGTAACTCTTAAGTGGGCATATCTTGTCTTAACTGCCCATCCCCTCTTTTGATACGCCTATACATGCCTCTCTTTTGACCAATAGGATGTTTTAATCTATTGTTCATCCATCTGGGATCATTTTTGTTAGATCCAACTTCCCTACTCAGAATAAAAGTTGTCTGGGCAGCTAGAACTATGCTCTGAAAAACGTCATATTGGCAACCAAGATCACTTACCTGACCCATAGTCAGGACATCCCAATTTAGCCCACCCAGGTAATTTTTCATTCCCATGAAATCGGCCAAACGAAAGTCTGGGATAGAGATTTGATTGTAGTTATCTGGGTAATTCCATGATATATTGAAACTAAGTGATTTGTGATCACTTTCCCCAAGCTCATCATTAACCTCAAGATTATTAATTAGTGAATCTTTGTTGGCAAGAATCAAGTCAAGCTAGTTGGTTCTGTCACAACCTGTTCTAAAAAGCAATCCTGAACCGTATCAAGAAAGTCACTAGACTTGAGATTTCCTGTCATATTGTTCCAATCAATTTGTCTGAAGTTAAAATCTCCCATTAACACAACATTTTCATATCTAGATGCCTTATGAATTTCGTCCCATAACAGCTTACTGCACTCCCTTTCAAGGTTTGGGGGCCTATAAATCACACCCAAAAATCAAATTTTCACGATTCTCGAGAAACTGTAGCCAAACAGATTCTGTGTTCGATGTTTCTAATCTTATATCATGTCTAAGACAACAATTTAAATTATCTCTGACATACATCGCCACTCCACCACCCTTCCTGTTGACCCTCTCAGTGTGGAATAGTTTATAACTGTACGTTGCATTCAGAAGGCATTTCTCTATCTTTCAGGTTGAACTAGGTTTCTGTTATACCAATAATATCTGTATTACCTACACTTGCCAGTAATCTTAGCTCATCTATCTTATTTCTTAAGACTCCTACTATTTGTATAGTAAACCTTAAGAGAGCTAGTCACTCGTTGCCCTCTACTATCTCTCTTTGCTTTTTGATCAATTGATTTGCCTTTACTAGCAACTTTATTTTGAATATTGTCTTTTAAACATATCCCTGAGGTATCCCGGTAATAACTGCTGTTTTTAACCCTAATGCTGCAGCCTGATTGTTTCCCACAAACACCCATACCTGTATAATCTATCAGTTAAAGTCCTAGACAAGTCATCAATTACCCCCTCAATCGAATTGGCTAATGCAACCATTCCAGCCCCACAGAGATGAACCCCATCCCTTACATACATATCACGTTTGCTATAAAATTTGTCTCAGTTATCAATGAATGGGATTGCAAGTGCTTTGCAGTACCCGTCTAGCCAGCAATTTATACCAATTGCCCTAGACATTCATTCATTGCCCACTCCATTCCAGGCAAGATGCTACATATCACTGGGATCCCTCCCTTAGACCTGACTACTTCCATGGCTGACCTGTACCTATCCAGGTCGTCTTAAAACTATGTATGTTCCACTTCTTGATAACTCTGTGACTAAAGAAATACTTCCTAACACCCTTCTAACTCTTCCGAGTCTTCAATTCCCAATTGTGATCTCATGTTACTGTGTCCCACCTCTGGAACATCCTGTCTGTCCACCTTGTCAATTCCCTGCAGTATTTTTCATGTTGTCATCACGTCTTCCTTAACCCTCCTCTCCTCCAGTGTCGTCAGGCCAATTTCCCATACCCTTTCTTCGTAGGACATTTCCCTTAGCTCTGGGATTAGTCTTGTTTCAAACCTTAGCGCTTTTTCTAATTCCTTTATGTGCTTGACGAGGTGTGGGTTTCAAACTGGTGCTGCATACTCCAGTATCCTAACCAATCGCACACTCTCCTAGATTATCTCAGCCTATTCTAGCCAATCCCCCACTCTCACAGGCTTTCCTAGCCTATCCTAACCTATCGCACACTATCCTAGTCTGTCCCACACTATCCTAGACTACAATATCCTATCCTATCTAACACTATCCTAGGCTATCCCAGCCTATCGTAGCCTATCCAAAATTATCCTAGGCTATCATAGCCTATGCCAAACTATCCTACTCTATCACACACTATCCTATTCTATCCTACCCTATCCCACTCTATCCTAGGCTATCCCAAACTATCCTAGGCTATCCCAAACTATTCTAGGCTTTCCCAAACTATCCTAGGCTTTTACAGCCTATCCTACACTATACTAGACTATCTCAGTATATCATACGATATCCTTCACTTTCCAAGGCTATCCTAAGCTTTCTTAATCTATCCAACACAATCCTAGGCTATCCCAGCCTATCCCACACTATCCTAGACTATCCCAACCTATCCTAGCCTATCCCACAGTATCCTAGGCTCTCTCAGTCTATCTTCACTATCCTAGCCTATCCTACACTATCGCAGCTAATCCTAGCCTCTCCACCACTATACTAGGCGATCCAAGCCTATCCTAGCCTATCGTACACTATCCTAGACAAAACCTGCCTCTCCTAGCCTATCCCACACTATCATAGCTTATATTACACTATCCTTGGTAAACCCAGCCTATTCAAGCTTATCCCACACTATCGTAGGCTATCCTAGCCTATCCCTCATTATTCAAAGCTATCTCGTCTATTCCACACTATTCTAGGCTATCCCATATTATTCTAGCACTATCCTAGGCTATTAAAGCCTATCCTAGCCCTTCTCACACTATCCTAGACTATTCTTAACTCTCCCTCACTAAACTAGGCTATCCCACACTATCCTAGGCTATCCTAGCCTATCCAACACTATTCTAGACTATCCTAGTCTTTTTCACTATCCCAGGATATCCTAGTCTATCCCACACTATCCTAGGCTATCAGAGCCTATCCCACAGCATCCTCGCCTATCCCAGCCTATCCCAAACTATCCTTGGCTGTCCTAGCCTATCCCACACAATCCTAGGTTATCCCACCCTAACCTAACCTATCCGACGCTATCCTAGGTTATTCTAGGCTATAATAGCCTCTCCCACGCCATCTTATGCTATCTCAGCCTATCCTAGGCTATCCTGGCCTATTCCACAATATCCTAGGCTCTCCTAGCGTATCCCACACTATCTTGGGCTGTTCCAACCTATCCTACCCTATACCACACTATCATAGGCTCTCCCAGCCTATCCTAACCTATCCCACACTATCCTACGTTAACCTAGTCTATCCCACAATGTCCTAGGCTATTCATGCATATCCTAGTCTATCCCACACTATCGTAGTCTATCCCAGCCTATCGCACACTCTCCGAGGCTATCCAAGCCTATTGTAGCCTTTCTCTCATTCCTAGGCTATCCAAGAATGTCCCTCACTCTATTAATCTATCCCAGACAATCGTAACCTATCCCACACTATCCTAGGCTAGAGTAGCTTAGGATAGTGTGGTATCCTAGCCTATTCCGCACTACCCTATTCTATTCCAGCCTATCCTAGTCTATCCTGCACTATCCTAGGCTATCCTTGCCTTTGCCACACTCTCCTAGGCTATACTAGCCTATCCTACAGTATCCTAGGCTATCCCACTAGGCTATCCTATCCTATCCCACATTATCAGAGGATATCGCAGACTATCCAAGCCTATGACTCACAATCCAATTATATCCCAGCCTATCCTTTACTATCCCAGGCTATCCTAATTTATCCCACACTGTAATAGGCTATCCTAGCCTATCCGACTATCCTAGGCTATTCCAGCCTATCCAAGCCTAACCTGCACTATCCTAGGCTATCCCAGCCTAACACTACTATCCTATGCTATCCTAGCTTATTCCATACTATCCTATGCTATCCTAGCTTATTCCATACTATCCTAGGCTATCCCAGCCTATCCTTTACTATCCTAGATTATCCCAGCCTATCCTAGCCTGTCCCACAATATCATAGGGTATCTTAGACTATCCAACACTATCATAGGTTATCGCAACCTATCCCACACTATCCTACGCTATCCAAGCCTATCCTAGATTATCTCACACTATCTTTTGGCTATCCTAGCCTTTCCCACACTATCCTAGCCGATTCCACACTATTGTAGGTTATCACAGCCTATCTTGGTGTATCCCATGCTATCCTATTCCATCCCAACCTGTTCTAGCCTATCCCACACTATCCTTGGCTCTACCAACCTATCCTAACACATCCCTCACTATCCTAGACTATCTTAACCAATTTTACACTATCCTAAGCTATCCCAGCCTATTCCACACTACGCTAGGCTATCAAAGAATATTCTAGCCTCTCACACAATCCCAAACTATCGTAGGCTATCCCAAACTATCGAAGGCTATCCCAGTCTATCCTAGGCTATCCCAGCCTATCCCACACTATCCTAGGCTATTCTAGCCTAACCCACACTATCCAAGGCTACCCTAGCCTATCCCACACTACGCTAGGCTATCAAAGGATATTCTAGCCTCTCACACAATCCCAATCTATCCCAAATTATCCTATCCTATCCCACACAATCCTAGGCAATCTCAGCCTATCTTAGCCTATACCACACTATCCTATGCTTTCCTAGCCTATCCCACACTATCCTTGGCAATCCCAGCCTATCTTAGCCTATCCTACACTATCCTAGGCAATCCCAGCCAATCCCACAGTATCCTAGGCTATCCTAACATATCCCACACTATCATAGTCTATCCTACACTATCCCAGCATAACCTCACTATCCTAGGCTGTCCCCACCTATCTTAGGCTATCCCAAACTACCCTAGGCTATTCCAGTCTATCCCAGCCAAATCCACAATATCCTAGGCTACCTTAGCCTATCCCACACTAAGGCTTTCCCAGCTTAAATCACATTATCCTAGGCTCTCCCAGCCTATCCCACACTCTCCTAGCCTTTGCCACTCTATCCTCTCACGCTGTTACAACTTTAATGTCGTAACATAGATAAAATGCTCCTGGCTCCTGAAGGGCACTTACACTGCTGTCTGGGGGTAATAAAATACTCTGAGAAGACAGTGAACTTTGGGTCAGCATGTACTTGTACAAATTAAGCACGAGTGTAAATAATTAACGTTGTATTAGGTTAGGTTAGGTAAGGTTCGTCAGGAAACAGGACAAATGTTTCCTGACGCGGGTCTTAGTCAGATGATGACCCGCCTTTGGAGCTTTTGGTCATCTGACCGAGGCCTTCCGCTGGCTTACCGGTCCACCCCTTTAAAAATTATGGTCATTTATAACCATTGTTATATTTTGTATTATGGAAGTACACAAAAACTCACCCATACAAAAATATATATAATATAATAATAGTAACTTACATGCAACTTAGAATCTACTTCTAAAAAAGCACCACACTACAGTTCACATTAGCTCACAAGCTCACTTCTACTAACGAGTTGAACAAAATAAATGAACATTATGAACAGGGAGACTCCATCAGTTAATTTAATATGTTTATTATGCACCCCATACCCATCCTGTGGGCGGTAGTCAAAAGATTACAGAGGTACATAATTGGTCCAGGGACTGGACTCCAAAGTTTTGATAGCTGAGCAAGTTACAGAGGTAATGAATTCACAATTTACAAAGGTAATGAACTCACAAATTACAAAGGTAATGAACTCCGGGTAGATCTAGTCACAATCATGACAAGTTACAAAGGTATTTACAGATTACAGAGGTACGTAATGGGTCCAGGGACTGGGCCCCAAAGTTTGGATGGCTGAACTAGGTACAAGGTAATGAACTCACAAGTTACAAAGGTAATGAATACTGTAAGAATGATTACTTACGTTTATACTTGGCTACATCACACCCCTCTTTCTGCAGGCTACATAGCCTACAGTGGAAACGTTAAATACTGTACAAAACACAGGCCCCTGTATACTAGGGCCTTATAATTAAACACGAGAGCACTTAAACACAAACATCTATAGTATACACTAAAAAAATTACCAAAATTACCTACTCAAACTACCGTCCAAACTTGAATTTACCTCCATCACCAGCCGTCTGGTACTTAACTAAACACACCTCTCATCTGCTCCTGTCCTGGTCACTGTCTGACTGACAGGAATGAAACGCGTTCGCTTTCAGGGAATAATACAAGTCCACTTCCCGTATACTACACGGAAAGTGATATTATATATGGAGCGTTATTCTATATAAATATTTTTTTTTACAGTACTCAGTAACACACACTATCCTAGGCTATGCGACCCTATCCTAGCCTATCCTACACTTGTCTAGGCTATCCCAGTTAATCCTACCCTATCCCACACTATCCTAGGCTATTCCAGCCGATGCTTGCCTATCCCACACTGTCTTAGGTTATCCTAGCCTTTGCCACACCATCATAGGCTATTCTAACATATCCTAAAGTATCCTACAATATCCTAGGCTGTCCCAGTCTATCCTAGCCTATCCTAAACTATCCTATGCTATTTCCACCATCCTAGGCTATCAAAGTTCATCATAGCCTATCCCACACTACCCCATTCTATCCTAGCTTATCCACTATCCTAGGCTATTCCAGGCTATCCTACCCTATCCTGCACTATCCTAGGCTATTGCAGCCTATCCCACAGTATCCTAGGCTATCCAAGTCTATCTCACACTATCGTAGGCTATCATAGCCTTTGCCTCACTTTCCTATTCTTTCCTAGCCTATCCCACACTATCCTATGCTATCCGAAGCTATCCTTGCCTATCCCACAGCATTTAAGGCTATCCTAGTCAATCTTAACCTATCCCACAATATCCTATGCTATCCCAGTCTACCCTAGCTTATCTTACAATGTCCAATGTTTTCCTTGCCTATTCCCCCCACTCTATCCTAGACAATCCCAGCCTATCCTAGCATATCCTACACTATCTTACTCTATACCACCCTATCCCTTACTATCTTAGGCTATCCCTGCTTATTCTAGCCTATCCTACACTATCCTAAGCTATCCAAGGTTATCCCAGCCTTTTCCCCATTATCCTTGGCTATCTTAGCCTATCACACGATATACTAGGTTTAACCACCCTATCCTAACCTATCCCACACTCTCCTAGCCTGTCCCACACTATCTTAGGCTATTTCAGCCTATGCTAGCCTATCCCATAAAATCCTAGGATTTCCTAGCTTTTGCCACACTATCCTAGGATATGTTAACCTATCCCACACTACCCTAGGCTATCCTAGCCTATCATAGCTTATCCCACACTATCCTAGGATATCCCAATCTTGGCCACACTATCCTAGCCTATGCAAACATATCCCTCACTATCCTAGGGTAGCCTAGCCTATCCCACACAATCCTAGGCTATCCCAGCCTATCCTAGTCAATCCCACACTCTCATAGCCTATCCCAAACTATTCTATGCTATCCCAGTCAATACTAACCAATCATTCGCTGTCTTATGCTATTCCACACTATCCTAGGCTAGCCTAGCCTATCCCACACTATCCTAGGCGATCCCAGTCTATCCTAGCCTATCCCACACTAGCCTAGGCTATCGTAGACTATGCTACATTGTCATAAATTATCCAAAGGTATCCCACACTAACCTAGGCTATCCTAGACTATCAAAGATTATTCCACACTATCCTAGGCTATACTAGCCTATCCTAGATTAACCAACACTTTCTTATACTATCGTAACCTATCCCATACTATCCTAGCTTATACCACACTATCCTAGGCTATCCCAGCCTATCCTAGCCTATCAAGACTATTCCACTTCTTGACAATTCAGTGACTAATGAAATGCTTCCTAACATCCTTGTGACTCATATGTGTGTGTGTGTGTACTCACCTATTTGTGGTTGCAGGGGTCGATTCATAGCTCCTGGCCCCGCCTCTTCACTGATTGCTACTAGGTCCTCTCTCTCCCTGCTCCATGAGCTTTATCAAACCTCGCCTTAAAACTATGTATGGTTCCCGCCTCCACTACGTCACTTTCTAGGCTATTCCACGGATGTTAGGAAGTATTTCTTCAGTCATAGAGTACTATGACTGAAGAAATACTTCTTAACATCCCTTTGATTCATCTGAGCCTTCAACTTCCAATTGTGACCTCTTGTTTCTGTGTCCCATCTCTGGAACATCCCGTCTTTGTCCACCTTGTGTATTCCGTGCAGTATTTTATATGTCGTTACCATGTCTCACTTGACCCTCCTGTACTCCAGTGTCGTCAGGCCGATTTCCCTCAACCTTTCTTAGTAGGACAATCCCCTTAGCTCTGGGACTAGTCTTGTTGCGAACCTTTGCACTTTCTCTAATTTCTTGACGTGCTTGACCAGGTGTGGATTCCAAACTGGTGCTGCATACTCCAGTATGGGCCTGACGTAAATGATATACAGAGTCTTGAACGATTCCTTACTGAGGTATCGGAATGCTATCCGTAGGTTTGGCAGATGCCCGTATGCTACAGCAGTTATCTGATTGATGTGTGCCTCAGGAGATGTGCTCGGTGTTATACTCACCCCCAGATCTTTTTCCTTGAGTGAGGTTTACAGTCTTTGGCCATCTAGACTATATTGTGTCTGCGGTCTTCTTTGCCCTTCCCCAATCTTCATGACTTTTCATTTGGCAGGGTTAAACTCAAGGAGCCAGTTGCTGGACCAGGCATGTAGCCTGTCCAGGTCTCTTTGTAGGCCTGCCTGATCCTCGTCCGATTTGATTCTTCTCATTAACTTCACATCAGACATAGACAGAGATATACATCACAGCACCTTATCATCCTTTGCGGATGATACTAGGATCTGCATGAGGCTGTCATCTGCTGAGGACGCGGTTAACCTCCAAGAAGATATAAACAAAGTTTTCCAATGGACAACGGTAAACAATATGATGTTCAATGAGGACAAATTCCAACTACTCCGTTATGGAAAACTGGAGGAGATAATAACTAGAACAGAGTATACTACAGACTCTGGCCATACAATAGAGCAGAAAAATAATGTGAGGGACCTGGGAGTAGTAATGTCTGAGGATCTCACTTTCAAGGATCACAACAGTGCCACGATCGCACGTGCAAAGAAAATGAAAGGATGGATAATGAGAACGTTCAGAACGAGAGATGCCAAGCCAATGATGATCCTTTTCAAATCACTTGTTCTCTCTAGGCTGGAATATTGCTGTACATTAACATATCCTTTCAAAGCAGGTGAAATCGCAGATCTAGAGAGTGTACTGAGATCCTTTACTGCACGTATAAGTTCTGTCAAGCACCTTAACTACTGGGAACGCTTGGAAGCACTTGACTTGTACTCGTTGGAATGCAGGAGGGAGAGTTATATCATAATCTACACTTGGAAAATATGGCTGCCTTCAAGAGAGAGCTGGACAGATACCTAAAGTCAGTGCCGGATCAGCCGGGCTGTGGCTCGTATGTTGGACTGCGTGCGGCCATCAGTAACAGCCTAGTTGATCAGGCCCTGACCCATCGGGAGGCCTGGTCATGGACCGGGCCGCAGGGGCGTTGATCCCCGGAATAACCTCCAGGTAACCTCCAGGTAACCTCCCTACTCCATGAGCTTTATCAAACCTCGCCTTAAAACTATGTATGGTTCCCGTCTCCCTTGACCTTCCTGTCCTCCACTGATTGCTACTAGGTCTTCTTTCTCGCTGCTCCGTGAGCTTTATCAAACCTCGCCTTAAAACTATGTATGGTTCCTGCCTCCACTACGTCACTATCTAGGCTGTTCAACTGCCTGACAACTCTATGACTGAAGAAATAGTTCCTAACATCCCTTTGACTCATCTGATTCTGGCTCTTCGGCTGATCTTTTGATTTTTCTGGCTGCTTTGTTTTCTGTACCTTTTCCACTCTGTTGTACACCTAGTTTTTACCTCCCTACACCTTTTGATGAACCAAGGACTCGTTCTGGTCTTCTCATTATTTTTGTTTCCCTTGAGAAGAAACCTCTTCTCTGCCTCCTTGCATTTTGTTGTCACATAGTCCATCATTTCTTTTACTGGTTTTCCTGCCAGTTCTCTCCCAGTGAACGTCTTGCAGGAAGTTCCTCATGCCTGTGTAGTCCCCCTTTTGTAGTTTGGTTTTCCCATCCTATTCCTGCTACTCTCTCCACTTGTAGCTCAGCTATGTAGTCAAGGAACAGAAATACATGATCACTAGCTCCTAGAGGGCTTTCATACATGATATCCTCGATGTCCAAATTACTCAAGGCGAATACAAGGTCCAGTCTTGCTGGATCATCCTCACCTCTCTCTCTGGTAGTGTCTCTAACATGTTGATGCATGAGGTTTTCCAGTACCACTTCCACCATCTTGGCTCTCCATGTTTCGGGACCCCCACGGGGCTCAAGGTTTTCCCAGTCAATCTCCTTGTGATTGAAATCACCCATAACTAGTAACTTTGCTCTCCCCATGTGAGCTCTTCTGGCCACCTCAGCTAGTGTGTCGACCATTGCCCTGTTGCTCTCGTCGTATTCCTCTCTTGGCCTCCTGCAGTTCTGTGGTGGGTTGTACATTACTGCAATTACCACCTTATTGCCCTCAGACTGGATTGTTCCTACTAGTAGTCCCTTTCGCCCATACAATCCATTCCTTCCATTTCCTCAAATCGTCACTGGTTCTTAATGAGCAGTGCAACTCCTTCTTCCTCTGTGCTCCCTCTATCTTTCCTGAGGATTTGATATCCGGGTGCAAAGATTGCATCTGTCATCATCCTGGTGAGTTTTGTTTCTGTGAGTGCTATTATGACTGGGGATGTCTCCTTGATTGTTTCATGCCACTCCTCACACTTATTGGTTATTCAATCTACATTTGTATACAACACCTTCAATGTCTTTTCTAAAACTGTAGTCTGGGGGGTACATTGGGGCTGGGGAAGTGGAAGACCTGATAAGGAACTATGGGTGGTTGCTGTGGGGGTGGAGTTTGTAAGGAGGTGGGGGGCATTTGATATGGCATGTGTGTTTTGGGTTAGAATGTTTGGTTGCATTGGGGTTGTCCTGGTTGGGGGGCTTTTGTAGGTGGTTGTGAGGGAGACTGTATTTGATCTTCCTCCTGAGTCTGGTTTCTCCTGTCCATCTCCATCTTCACCTCTCTTTCCCCCTTTCGTCTTTGTACCATCTGTCTCAGTTTCTGCCTTTCTTCTTGTGTTCTGTTGCTGTCGAGATACACCTTCTGGTATGTTAGCTTGTCCCTTAGTCTTACTTTCTCCTGCAGGATCCTGTTCTGAGTCAATTCTTCCATGAAAGTTACTTTCACTGGCCAGGTTCTTCTTGCAAACCCCCCTATTCTCCAAAAATTTGCCAGTTGGGTCATGTAATTTTCTCCTATTGCTTTTATGATGCTTTGATTGCATTTTTCACCCCCTTGTCTTCGTGCTTTGTAAGTTTCCCCTTCAACTTCCTGGAGCCCATAAACAAAGACTGACTCTCCCTTTCATTCTCCCACTGCATATCCCTATGTATCCACTGATTCTATTTGGTTTCCACCATTGCAGCTTTCCTTCAGTTTCTTCACTATCTGTTGCCCTTTGACCCAGTGGCCTGTCATTTTCCCTTCTCAGCTTTCCCTGGACTCTGCTGTGGTCTCATGGAGCCTTCATATATAACTTAGCTCTTTCATTTTCTACACTCCCTCGATTGCTCTTGACGTGATTCCCTCTTTTACTCAGGCTTCACAATGGTCTGATAGGGCTTCTGCATGCAGTTTCACTCCTTCTTTCCCTACAGTCTCCTTGTTTGTGACTGAAGTAGCAGTCTCTGATGTCATTCCCAAATTGTTCTTTAGTTCTTTAAGCTGTTTCAGATTTTTTAATACCTCTTCTAATCTATGTATCCTAGCCTCTGCTGCTGTGACTTGCATCTCCCACTTCTTGCTTTCTGCATCTATCCTCTCCTCCATTCTCATACTAATTTCTTCTTGCTTCTTTCCCCAGTCATGTTCCCTTTTTGTGAGCTCTGCTGCCCAATCTTCCTTTGCAGACTCATCCTCCAGTCCTCTGGTTTCCCTTCCTGCTCTCTGGAAACCCATTTGTTTTTTGGTTTGGTTGCCACAGAATGAAATCTTATGTAATTCTGTGTATTTGTTTTGTGGTGTGTTTGTCCGAGTGTAGGAGGTTGGGGGAGGTAGAGGAGGAAGCTGGAGACCGTGTCTAAATGGGAGAGAGGTGGGGAGGGGGATTGAGGGGGAATATGGGGAGGGATGAGGAGGGAGAAGCAAAGGGGGAGAATGAGAGAGGGAGTGGGGGAAAGAGGGAGAGGAGGGGGAGAAGGGTGAGAGAGTGAAGTGAGAACAGGGGAAGGAGTGGGAGTGGGGGGAAGAGAGTGTGTGTTAATCTGTATATGTGAGAATGTGTGGGTGTAAACGTGTGTGTGTGTGTGTGTATGTATGGAACTATATGTGGGTTTATTGTCTGAAAAGTAGGGGGATTGTGTGTTGTGGTGTATGAGTGTGTATGTTAAGTCTTCAGTGTTCCCTTACCTGGCTTATCCCACACCCTCCTGTGACCTGACCCACACCTACCTACTATTTTGCATCTTCTATGCATTTACATCTTCCTAGTCTAATAGACTCCTGTCTCATATTGTTCTATAAATCACGAATTGCCATTTATTAGTGAGTACTTGATTGCCTATTCTTTATCGTACTAGGAGAGTTGGACCATTCACAATCAGCTTAGTGGTTAATTGGTAACCCAAACTCACACCCAACAACCACGCATAGGTGAATACTTGCAATGTAGCCTGTAGCAGCCTGTAGATTGTCCAGCTCGATGTGATGTCCTGGCCTAGATCCACCTCCGTTTCTTCTCGATATATAATGTACCTTATTCACTGTATTTCTTTCACTGGTCACACATTTGTTTTGCTTTATATTTCTTGGGTGACACGTGGCACCGTCGCCTGGAGCACACTAGGCCTGCCCACTCTGAATGAGCCACCAAGTATCACTTTCGAGATCATTTATAAAATTGTGGCTCTTCCTACACTTACGTGGCTCAGGGCAAATCATAAATCACTTCAAGGATTGTTCACTAACCTGACACACTTAGTGACCCCTGTAGTACGCTTGGGTAGCCCTCAAAAACACTAATGTTAGCGGAGCACGAAAGGCGTGACTCGCACATGCGGTGTCCCTATTGTGTGTTTGTACTCACCTAATTGTAGTTGCATGGGTCGAGACTCAGCTCCTGGCCCCGCCTCTTCACTGAACGCTACTAGGTCCTCTCTCTCCCTGCTCCATGAGCTTTATCATACCTCGTCTTAAAGCTATGTATGCTTCCTGCCTCCACTACATTGCTCACCAGACTATTCCCCTTCCTGACCACTCTATGACTGAAGAAATGCTTTCTAACATCCCTGTGGGTCATCTGAGTCTTCAACTTCCAAGAGTGACCCTTTGTTTCTGTGTCCCCTCCCTGGAACATCTTGTCTCTGTCCACCTTGTATATTCCACGCAGTATTTTGTATGTCGTTATCATATCTCCCTTATCCCTCCTGTCCTCCAGTGTCGTCAGGCCGATTTCCCTCGATTTTTCTTCATAGGACATTCCCTTTAGCTCTGGAACTAACCTTGTCACAAGCCTTAGCACTTTTTCTAATTTCTTAACGTGTTTGGACTGGCGTGGGTTCCAAACTGGTGCTGCATACTCCAGTATGGGCTTGGCGTACACGGTGTACAGTGTCTTGAAAGATTCCTTATTTAGGTATCGGAATGCTAATCTCAGGTTTGCTAGGTGCCCATATGCTGCAGCAGTTGTCTGGTTGATGTGTTCTTCTGGAGACGTGTTCGGTGTTATACTCACGCCAAGATCTTTCTCCTTGAGCAAGGATTGCAATCGTTGGCCACCTAGAGTCTACTCTGTCTGCAGTCTTCTTTGCCCTTCTCCAATCTTCATGACTTTGCATTTGGCAGGGTTGAATTCGAGAATCCAGTTGCTGGACCACGTGTCCAGCCCGTCCAGGTCTCTTTGAAGGCCTGCCTGATCCTCATCTGGTTTAATTCTCCTCATTAATTTCACATCATCTGTGAACAGGGACACCTCTGAGTCTATTCCTTCCATCATGTCATTCACACATACCAAAAATAGGACTGGTCCTAGGACCGACCCCTGTGGGACCCCGCTCGTCACAGGTGCCCACTGTGATACCTCATCATGTACCATGACTCGTTGTTGCCTCCCTGTCAAGTATTCTCTGATCCATTGAAGTCCCCTTCCCATTATACACACGTAATCCTCTAGTTTCTGCACTAATCTCGTGTGAGGAACTGTGTCAAAGGCCTTCTTGCAGTCCAAGAAGATGCAATCAACCCACCCCTCTCTCCCATCTCTTACTTCTGTTACTTTATCATAAAAGTCCAGAAGGTTTGTGACACAGGATTTGCCTTCCATGAAACCGTGCTGGTTGTCATTTATACTTTTGTTCCATTCCAGGTGCTCCACCACTCTCCTCCTGATAATCTTCTCCAAGACTTTGCATATTATACACGTCAGTGACACTGGTCTGTAGTTTAACGCCTCTTTTCTGTCTCTTTTTTTAAAAATGGGAACTACATTTGCCGTCTTCCATACTTCAGGTGGTTGCCCAGTTTCAAGGGATGTGTTGAAGATTGTTGTTAA
Source organism: Cherax quadricarinatus (assembly GCF_038502225.1). NCBI lineage: Eukaryota > Metazoa > Arthropoda > Malacostraca > Decapoda > Parastacidae > Cherax > Cherax quadricarinatus. Next base: position 22,712,471 of record NC_091349.1, read on the forward strand.
TGGGATACACAGGATTTCTGCTCCCTCTCTAAGGACCCATGGGGAGATGTTGTTCGGTCCTATTGCCTTTGAGGTATCAAGGTCACTTAGCAGCTTCTTCACCTCCTCCTCAGTTGTGTGTATTCAATTCAATTCAATTCAAACTTTATTCTCTATAAGTATTACAAAGCTGAGTTTACAGAATTTGGTTATTGTGTGGTTTACATGTAGTAAAATAATAATTACAGAGTGTACCACTAGAACACCTAGCATGGCTAGGCATTTCGGGCAGACTTAGATTAAATCTTAAGTTTAAAATATTACAAAATTATGAGGTAAGTTGGTATTATGGCTAAGTGACTAAATACTAGTTTGTGAGTTTAGCAATGTGAATGCTTTTGTTTTGGCACAATACATAGTTTCAGTATTGGAGTATCACAGGCCAACTTATGACTAGTTAAGATTCATTATTTTGAGATTGAGATTGATATTTCTGTTTATGGTCAAATGGGTGAGTGAGTGTAAGTGTGAACCACCAGGTGGTATTCGTATTATTAGTTGACAGGGTGTATCAGGGAGATAAGATGTTTTCTGATGGTAGTTTTGAAGATGATGAATGTGTTTGCAGTTTTGGAATTTTCAGGTAGGGTGTTCCAGATTTTAGGGCCTTCGACATACATTGAATTTTTGTAAAGGTTTAGTCGGACACGGGGAATGTCATAGAGATGTTTGTGTCTGGTGTTGTGCCTGTGGGTTCTGTCACAACTATCAAGAAAGCGTTTTAGGTCAAGGTTAATATTGGAATTTAAGGTCCTGTAGATGTAGATTGCACAGTAGTAAGTGTGGATGTACTGAACAGGGAGTAAGTTTAGATCTATGAAGAGTGGGGGGGGGGGTGTTGCCAGGGATGGGATTTAGTGATTATTCTTACTGCGGCTTTTTGTTGGGTTATTATTGGCTTTAGGTGTGTTACTGCAGTTGAACCCCAAGCACAGATAGCATAGGTGAGGTATGGATATATAAGTGAGTGGTATAGTGTGAGAAGGGCAGTTTGCGGCACGTAGTATCGTATCTTGGAGAGGATCCCAACCGTTTTGGATACTTTTTTGGTTATGTTTTGGATATGGGTGCTGAAGTTCAGGTTGTTGTCGAGGTATAGGCCTAGGAATTTGCCCTCATCATGCCTGGTAATTAGAGTGTTGTCGATCTTAATGTTAATTTGCGCATCTCCTGCTCTGCTACCAAACATAATGTAGGTTTTGTCAACGTTAAGCGCAAGTTTATTGGCTGTCATCCAAGTCGATATTTTGATCAGCTCCTCATTAACAATGGTGTTGAGGGTTGCAAGATTAGGGTGAGAGATGACATAAGTCGTGTCGTCAGCAAAGAGAATGGGGTTCAGGTGTCGAGATATTTTTGGAAGATCACTGATGTATATGAGGAAGAGCAGGGGACCAAGGACACTTCCCTGCAGAACTCCAGTATCAAGTGGCTGTGTTGTTGATGCTGTTTCTTTAATGGTGACATACTGATACCTATTAGTAAGGTAAGATTTGAAATATGCAAGCGCATGGCCTCTTATACCATAATGGTCAAGTTTGTGGAGTAGGATGCCGTGGCCTACTGTGTCAAAAGCTTTTCTTAGGTCAATAAAAATTCCTAGTGGATATTCCTTATTTTCCAATGCTGTGTAAAGCAGATCTAGCATTTTTATAATTGCATCGTTAGTGCTTTTATTTTTCCTGAATCCAAATTGGCAGGGGTTGAGTATGTTTTGTGACGTTATAAATGAATATAGTCTCCTGTGCACGAGTTTCTCAAAGATTTTGGATAGCAATGGTAAGTTTGATATTGGCCTATAGTTGTTTAAATCTGTAGGGTCACCACCTTTATGTATTGGTGTAACCCTTGCCGTCTTGAGTAGTTTCGGGAAGGTGCTAGCTTCTAGTGACTTGTTAAAAGGCAATGAGATAGTATGCGAGAGGACATGGGCCACTCTCTTGTACAATAATGGTGGGACATGAGACAGATTCTCTGAGTTATTTTTAAGTGATGTAAAGAGAGTAGTAAGGGAGAAAAAGTTAGCATATGAGAAGTTTTTACAAAGTAGAAGTGATGCAAGGAGGGAAGAGTATATGGAGAAAAAGAGAGAAGTTAAGAGAGTGGTGAAGCAATGTAAAAAGAGAGCAAATGAGAGAGTGGGTGAGATGTTATCAACAAATTTTGTTGAAAATAAGAAAAAAGTTTTGGAGTGAGATTAACAAGTTAAGAAAGCCTAGAGAACAAATGGATTTGTCAGTTAAAAATAGGAGAGGAGAGTTATTAAATGGAGAGGTAGAGGTATTGGGAAGATGGAAGGAATATTTTGAGGAATTGTTAAATGTTGATGAAGATAGGGAAGCTGTGATTTCGTGTATAGGGCAAGGAGGAATAACATCTTGTAGGAGTGAGGAAGAGCCAGTTGTGAGTGTGGGGGAAGTTCGTGAGGCAGTAGGTAAAATGAAAGGGGGTAAGGCAGCCGGGATTGATGGGATAAAGATAGAAATGTTAAAAGCAGGTGGGGATATAGTTTTGGAGTGGTTGGTGCAATTATTTAATAAATGTATGGAAGAGGGTAAGGTACCTAGGGATTGGCAGAGAGCATGCATAGTTCCTTTGTATAAAGGCAAAGGGGATAAAAGAGAGTGCAAAAATTATAGGGGGATAAGTCTGTTGAGTGTACCTGGTAAAGTGTATGGTAGAGTTATAATTGAAAGAATTAAGAGTAAGACGGAGAATAGGATAGCAGATGAACAAGGAGGCTTTAGGAAAGGTAGGGGGTGTGTGGACCAGGTGTTTACAGTGAAACATATAAGTGAACAGTATTTAGATAAGGCTAAAGAGGTCTTTGTGGCATTTATGGATTTGGAAAAGGCGTATGACAGGGTGGATAGGGGGGCAATGTGGCAGATGTTGCAAGTGTATGGTGTAGGAGGTAGGTTACTGAAAGCAGTGAAGAGTTTTTACGAGGATAGTGAGGCTCAAGTTAGAGTATGTAGGAAAGAGGGAAATTTTTTCCCAGTAAAAGTAGGCCTTAGACAAGGATGTGTGATGTCACCGTGGTTGTTTAATATATTTATAGATGGGGTTGTAAGAGAAGTAAATGCGAGGGTCTTGGCAAGAGGCGTGGAGTTAAAAGATAAAGAATCACACACAAAGTGGGAGTTGTCACAGCTGCTCTTTGCCGATGACACTGTGCTCTTGGGAGATTCTGAAGAGAAGTTGCAGAGATTGGTGGATGAATTTGGTAGGGTGTGCAAAAGAAGAAAATTAAAGGTGAATACAGGAAAGAGTAAGGTTATGAGGATAACAAAAAGATTAGGTGATGAAAGATTGAATATCAGATTGGAGGGAGAGAGTATGGAGGAGGTGAACGTATTCAGATATTTGGGAGTGGACGTGTCAGTGGATGGGTCTATGAAAGATGAGGTGAATCATAGAATTGATGAGGGAAAAAGAGTGAGTGGTGCACTTAGGAGTCTGTGGAGACAAAGAACTTTGTCCTTGGAGGCAAAGAGGGGAATGTATGAGAGTATAGTTTTACCAACGCTCTTATATGGGTGTGAAGCGTGGGTGATGAATGTTGCAGCGAGGAGAAGGCTGGAGGCAGTGGAGATGTCATGTCTGAGGGCAATGTGTGGTGTGAATATAATGCAGAGAATTCGTAGTTTGGAAGTTAGGAGGAGGTGCGGGATTACCAAAATTGTTGTCCAGAGGGCTGAGGAAGGGTTGTTGAGGTGGTTCGGACATGTAGAGAGAATGGAGCGAAACAGAATGACTTCAAGAGTGTATCAGTCTGTAGTGGAAGGAAGGCGGGGTAGGGGTCGGCCTAGGAAGGGTTGGAGGGAGGGGGTAAAGGAGGTTTTGTGTGCGAGGGGCTTGGACTTCCAGCAGGCATGCGTGAGCGTGTTTGATAGGAGTGAATGGAGACAAATGGTTTTTAATACTTGACGTGCTGTTGGAGTGTGAGCAAAGTAACATTTATGAAGGGATTCAGGGAAACCGGCAGGCCGGACTTGAGTCCTGGAGATGGGAAGTACAGTGCCTGCACTCTGAAGGAGGGGTGTTAATGTTGCAGTTTAAAAACTGTAGTGTAAAGCACCCTTCTGGCAAGACAGTGATGGAGTGAATGATGGTGAAAGTTTTTCTTTTTCGGGCCACCCTGCCTTGGTGGGAATCGGCCGGTGTGATAATAAAAAATAATAATTTATAATCTCGGTGACTTCCGTAGGCTCAGTTGGAGCAAGATAGAAGGAATTTGGGAAATTCCCATCTAGGTAGTCCCCGGCATGGGCATTGGTAAGTGGGATTTTAGTAGCGAGATTAGAGGAAGTTGAGAAGAAGTCGTTTATCTTGTTAGCTGTGTTGGTGGGTTGCAGTGGTGTTTCATTAGGTTTAGTTAGGACAATATTCTTGTTTTTTTTTCAGTTTGTGGGTCCCTAGAATCTGAGAGAGTGTTTTCCAGGTCTTTTTTATATCTCCTCTTGTGTCAGTGAATCTACTGGAGCAGTATAGTTGTTTGGCTTTCTTTATGACTTTGGTGAGGACTGATGAATAGTGTTTAAGAATATCTTTGTGTATTAAGCCCTGTCTATATTGCTTTTCATATTGGTGTTTCTTATCAATGGATTTCAGAATGGTGCTGGTTAGCCATGGGCAACCAAGCCGTTTGTTTGTGATCTGTTTCGTTTTCATAGGACAATGTTTGTTGTATAGTCTAAGTAGTTTGTTAAGAAAAATGTCTGTCCAGTCGTCAATACCATTGGCCTTGGAGAATTCTGTAGACCAGTCAACAGTCTCTAGGTCAGCTGTGAACTTCCTTATTGAGGCCTCATCATGGAGTCTAAATGAGACTTTGTTGTATTCAAGTGGTGGTTTACTAATGTTTGTCAAGAGGAAGGTAGGGTAGTGGTCTGTAGTGCTATCTGTGATTATCCCTGATTTAAGGGGGGCTAGTATATTGGTCCATATGTGGTCTATTATGGTTGCACTTGTTTCAGTGAGCCTGGTTGGTTTAGTTATTGTTGGTATGAGAAGTGTGTTGTTCATATTGTTGATGAAATCAGTTACAGGCTGATCATCTAGTAGGCCAAGGTTGATGTTGAAGTCTCCAGCTAAGAGAAGGTGGTGCTTATTCATTTGTCTGTTTGTTATTAGTGCCTTTAATTTCTCACTGAAGTTTGGGATGTTTGTGTGGGGTATCCGGTAAATGGCACCGATTGTTATAGGCGTCTTAAGGTTTTTTACAGTAAAATTAGCAAAAATATATTCTCCATATTCATCACTAAAGCAATTGGTGCTGATACAAGATAATTGGTTAGAGTAATAGATTGCAATACCACCCCCAACTTGGTATGGTCTGCAGTTGTGGATTGCTGCGTATCCTGGTAGAGGGTAGATATCTATTGTGTCCTGTTTTAGCCAGGTCTCGGTAAGAATAATGCAGGAGAAGGCTGTCTTTAGTGATTCAAGGAGTGCCAGGAGGTCATCATAGTGTTTGCTTAAGGACCTGATGTTGTAGTTAAGTACTGATAGACTTTTATCATTGTTTAGGATAGTGCTGGCTTGTGATGCTGTGTAGTAAAGGCAGTTACTTTCCAATAGGTTTTGATTGTGTGTCAGATTATGTAGGTTTAGATCAGGGTCAACGTGATCAATCATCTTCTAGGTTTAAATTATGGTTATTTATATCCTGAGTTGTGTGTTGGGTTTTAGTACTGATATCTGTAGTGGTGGGAAGTTTGGACAAGTATATAGCTATAGCATTTTGGTCATGTAGAGTATAGTCACTAATACACATAATGAAGTTGGTGTTGTCTATGTGTTGTGCTGGAATGAGCTAAAGTACAACTAGGTATAAACTAATAATATAAAAATACAAATTACAAATAGCACAAAACTCTCACTTGTAATTGCACTAAGGTCTAATGTAATGACTTTGGTATAGTCTATGTATTGACCTAGAGTGAGCAATAGTACAACTAGGTTTAATCTAATAATGTAGAAATACAAATTAAAAATAGCACCAGGCTCTCACTAGTAATTACACTATGGTCTAATATAATGACTTTGGTACTGACTATGTATTGAGCTAGAATGAGTTATAGTACAACTGAGTTTAATCTAATAATATAAAAAAGGCACAAGACTCTCAGTTGTAATTGCACTAAGGTGTTATATAAGTTGTTTTCAAGAATTAGAGTATAACTAGATTTAAATTGACAAGATAAAATATACAAGTTAAGGTAGCAAAAAAATAAATAAAAGTAGAAAAAAAAATATATGAGGTAGTTGGTACTAGTTAGCAAAAGATAGTTAAGGGCCTTGAACAATAATATAATTGAAATATACACTAATTGCACACACAATATAGTCACTAAGATATGAAAACAATCTTAGAATAGGACTTATAATATAAACTTATAATATAAAAATACAAATTGAAATGGTACTTCCAATTGCACTAGAGTCTGGTATAGGTTGTTGACAAGATCAAGAGTATAACTAGATTTAAATTGACAAAATAAAATTCACAATTAAAGTACCAAAAGAATAATAGTAAAAAATAACAATGGTAATGTCTTGGTTATAATATGATAGTAAGATGGTAGACAGGTACACAGGTACACAGGTACAAAGGATAATATAAAGGTTGGAGTTGAATATACAAACTTGAAAAATTGGCAACAAAATGTTATGGGAAGTATAAAATAATGTTTAATGTAAAAAAGTAAAATTGACTGGTAGTAAATATGGTGTTTAATAAAATTTTAGTAAGTAATAATGATTTCAAAAAAAGTGAAAAAGTAATGTTTATTTCATTCAATATTGCACTTGTAGTTATACCTGAGGTTATTTGGCAGTACAAGGTAATTAAGAGTACTCTAAGATAGTAAATGTGGTATTAAAACAGGTAAAGGTAATTAGACAAGTAATGGTTATTAAATGTCAAAAATGTTGGGAGTAAATTGAAATTATAGTAAAAATGGTAATTATTAATTTTAGTAAGTAATATCAATTGATAGTATTTAAAAAAATATGAGGTAGTAATATGGACAGAGAAAGTATCAATTCAGCTAATGTTTAAGCAAACAATAGTAAATAAGAAAATTACATAAGGTGACTTATGCTTACTAGTAAAATCACAAAATGAGGTAGTTGATTATTTAATTACTAAGAGATTGTACAATGAAATTGTTGGTGTATTCCCTGTTGGTGTCCCCCTCTGTCCTGTGTTCTCAGAGTCCTTCCTGTCTCCACTGTGAATACTTACTGAAATCTCTTGTTGAGCCCCTCACATACCTCTTGATCGTTTCGTGTGAGTTCCCCACCTTCTTTCCTCAGCCTGATCACCTGGTCTTTGACTGTTGTCTCTCTCCTAATGTGTGTGTATGTGTGTGTTTACTCATCTTGTTGTGGTTGTAAGAGTTTAGTTCAAGCTCCTAGACCTGAATATTCACTGTCCATTAACTTCATCATTCCTCTTCCTAAACCTATGTATGGATCTTGCCTCCATCACATCACTTTCCAGACTATTCCACTTCCTGACAACTCTTTGCCTGAAGAAATACTTCCTAACATCCCTCTAACTCATCTTAGACTTCAACTTTCAATTGTGACTCCTTGTTGCTGTGTCCAATCTCTGGAACATTCTGTCTTCGTCCACCTTGTCTATTCCTCTTGGTATTATATATGTCGTTATCATGTCCCTCCTATCTCTCCCGCCCTCTCGTGTCGTCAGGTCGACTTCCCTTAATCTCTACTTGTAGGACATGCACCTTAGCTCAGGGACTAGTCTGTCTCCTGCAAACCTTTGTATTTTCTTCAATTTCCTTACCTTCTTGGCTATGTAAGGGTTGCAAACTTGTGCTGCATACTTTAATATGGTCCTGACGTACAAGGTGTACAGGGTCCTGAACGACTCCTTACTGAGATATTGGAATGATATTCTTAGGTTTGCTATACGCCTATTGTTATATCTTCGAAATTGGTCATCCTGTGTTATTTAACTATTGTAAGAGAATATGTTCATTACTTAATATTATAGCGCAAAAGTCCCCGTTTATAGCTAAAATAGAGACTTTCGGCGTTATATTATTATCTGTTAATATATGAAAAATACCATGGTATTATCGCTATTATCGTTATTATCACTATTATCGCTATTATCACTATTATCACTATTATCACTATTATCGTTATTATCACTATTTTGTTATCACTATTATTTTAGTATTATTGTTAGGTAGGATTTCTTGTGTATATCGAGTTTAAGTCTCGGAACTATCCGGTGAATTGTTCAATTGTTTATGTCCGGCTGGGTGATGTGGGTCAGCTGATCCAACCTGACGACACGTCAACAGACTGGCAAGTAGTCAGTCTGCTCCCTGCTCTAGCCCTGACAACTGATCGTATATTGGCACTTACAGTGTACAGTTGAATGGTTTTGAGAATTGGTCTCAAGAGCTGACTCACTTTGTTCCTCATTGCTCTGAAAGACTCTGTTGATATTTATATTCTTGGTCAGTTCAGTAATCCATAGAGACACTTTACGGCCAGATTCAAAGGTCTTGTTAAATCTTGTACCTTTTGTATTTTGAGTTTACAGTCTTGTTAAGACAAAGACGCAAATGTTATTGAAGACTGAATTACAGGAAGAATAATTAAACTTCCTTATTAATGTGACATTTCCATGATTTTGAACTAAATGTGTATGGTAAATTTATTGTACAAAGTATTAAGTTACATTAACTACAAAGAGAAGATAAAGTATTGTATTTAAATACTTTAATAAATTTGAATATTATTCTATGGAGTTTCCCAGTTGAAATTATTTCCCCTAGACTCTAAAACTTTAAATAACTCGGATCCAAAAATCTTGTTGCATAAGAAATGAATGGTAACAGGCCACATTCTGAAGTTCTTTAAAAATTTTCTTATTCGCAACAAATGGGGGCCTGTCCGGGAGCTCTGTTGTTCTAAGACATTGATCAAAAGAACAATATTTAAGTTATATACTAGGAATTCATCTTTAGTTAATTTCAAAATATTGATCATGGAAGATCACATTAAGGAGTTATTTGAAGATTTAACATTGTCAAAGCTGGACTCCTTGAAATTTCAAACGTGCTGGCAGATAGCCCATAAATTGGGAGTACCATACGATAGATATTACACAGCCAATACCGTAAGGGTAATAATTAGAAACAAATTGTTTCCAGGGGCCTCTAACCATCATGTAGCAGGAGATTCTGACTCTGAAAGTTTAGTTTCTCAAGTAAGCTACCAGTCGAGAATCGAAGTATTAGAAGAACAATTTCAAAGAGTTGATCTTGAAATTGAATCAGATAGATTAGGTCCTGCTTTGGCCTCTAATAAAGAAGATGAAGTACTGCAGAGTGCAGCCGCTGTTCGGCATTCGCCCGTTTCTGAAGGAATTCCTATTAATGGTCAGCCTGTCCCTCACCAAGGTGCATGTCCAAAGGAATATCCACATACTGCCAGTTCAATTCCCTTATTTTCGATACCATCTGGGCATATTTCTCAAAGTCAGTTTGAGAAATTAGAGAGACTATTTATTTTACAGACTGCTCAAATTGAGGCTCAGCGTAAATTAAATGAAGAAGACTTTCAAAGGGGAACACTCCGCTATATAAGACAACAACAACAAGGAAATGTGAGTGAAAGATGTACTGAATCCTCAAATGATTCTTTCAATATATAAAAAGCTGCATCTATGGTTCCAAGGTTTAATGACGGAGATTTAGATACTTATTTTGAAGTCTTTGAGAATCAATCATGTGCTATGCGCTGGCCCCGACAACACTGGGCAACCTTATTACATACTTCGTTGACTGGTAAAGCTCAAAGTTGTACGGCTATGTTACCTTTTGAGAAATATGTGGATTATGATTCCGTTAAGAAGGCTATCCTAAAGGCTTATGATCTCCTCCCAGTAAGTTATCAAAAAACCTTTAGAGCATTAAAACGCCAGCCAACTCAGTCGTATGTAGATTTTGCTCGTGAAAAGAAAATCGCTTTTGAGAGATGGTGTAGATCCTGCATGAGGATTTCTATAATAATTTACCAGAAGACTTGCATAGGTATTTGATTAGTTGCCCCGTAGTAAATATACTAGAAACAGCCTCGCTCGCCGATAATTATGAAATATCTCAACAATTGATTGGCAAAACAAAAAGTAAGGAAACAATGACTAAATATGCCCCTAAGAAAGGACGATCCAATCTTACAGGGATGCATCGCATACAGAATCCTTACCCGACCTCCTATGATGCCTCCATGCCCATTAATAATAAATTTACATCTAACTCTAGGAAAAGTTCAAAACCACTAAGGCATAACAGTGAGTTGAACTGCACTTATTGTAATAAGAAAGGGCATTTAAGGAAACACTGTTATTGGCTAGAGAGGGATACCAGGAACGAGCGACTTCGTTTCCCAACTCAGGTAATATCTTCATCGACAGCTCAAAAGAAACTGAACCCTAGTACCGAACAAGGTTCACCAGAATGAATCAGTAGTCATTCTAGATGACTCAATACTAGAGCTGTTTCAGAAAAAGATATTCACTCAGCTATGAGTCCCTACTTTGCTAAAGTGAAAGTTGGAATAGACGAGACTCAATTAGTTGAAATTAATTCCTTCCATGATACTGGAAGTTATTTAACATTGTTGAAGCAGGACATACTTCCCGTAAGTGTTATGACTCGCACAAAGCTAGATGTCTTATTAGAAGCCTATGGAGGTGCCATTATAAGAGTGCCTCTTCACAGGATATACATCCAATCACCAACGTATACTGGCTTTGTCGGTAGGTATATCCAGTGAAACTTTTCCTATTCAGGGCGTTGACTTACTCATAGGCAATGATCTAGACTATCCGGGTATAAGCCGAGAGCCTATAGTTATTGATAATTCTACGACATTAACTATGCCATAGAAGCTCGAAAAGAGGCTCCTACCTTATTTCCTCTCAATGTTATAACTAGAGCAATGTCTAGAGTGCCTCAAAATCCTTTATCAACTGAAGTCCTAAGTGAAGGCGAGGATTTAGGTCTCGATTTATTGTTCAGCCAATCCTTACAACCCGGATCTTCAAATCTGAAATATTCTATGATCGGCCCTTTTCAAGATTTTGATATTAAAATGCTATCGAAAGAAGATTTAATAAGGGATCAGTTTCTTGATCCATCCCTAGAGAAATTACGAGAGATAGCTATTACAGAAGACGATGCCCAAGACCTGGACCATTGTTACTATCTTGCTAATGGTATATTAATGAGAAAGAAAAAGTCTCTTTTGTCTTCCGACGATCATCTGTCTACCAGCAAACATCTAGTAGTGCTACCTAGCACCTTTGGAGAATTGGCTATTAGTTTCGCCCACCATAGTCCCATGGGAGGACATTTGGGAGTAAAGAAAATGCTGGGCAAAATAGCCAAGCATTTTAATTGGCCCAGAATGAAGAAGACTGTGGAAAGCTATCTAAAAGGTTGTCAAGTCTGCCAAGTGACCGGCAAACCTTCGCACACACCTCCACCAGTTCCCCTCATTCCGATTCCCGTCAGTGGTGAGCCCTTCTCACGCCTGATAATAGATTGTGTTGGTCCGTTACCCAGGACTAAACAAGGGAATCAATATCTGTTTACAATTATGGATGTCGTTACTCGATATCCAGAGGCTATCCCTTTGAGAAAAATTAATTCTCGCATCATTGTTCGAGCTTTGCAAAAAATTTTCTCACAGGTGGGGATTCCCCGAATAATTCAATCCGATCAAGGTTCAAATTTTACCTCTAAGATGTTTTGCGATGCCTTATCTCGCCTTGGAATTAAGTCCGTATTTTCTGTTGCTTATCACCCTCAGTCACAAGGAGCCCTCGAACGATTTCATCAAACATTAAAATCAATGATGAGAGCGTACTGCGAGCAGTTTTCCAGAGATTGGGATGAAGGAATACCATTCCTCTTGTTCGTCTTAAGGGAAAGCGAACAAGAAAGCACTGGGTACAGTCCATTTGAATTAATTTACAGACACCAAGTACGCGGCCCCCTCGCCGTACTAAAAGATTCATGGACCGGAAAATCCGAACCCTCGCTTAAAACAACTCCAACTCTAATGCAAAAGCGTTTGTCATAACTGAGGGAATTAGCCTCAAAAAACTTAGCTAAGGCCCAATCCAAGATGAAGCATTGTTATGACAAACACACTCTCGTTTCTTCAAATCAGGTGACAGTGTGATGGCACAGAAATTCTTACCTGGACACGCTCTGCAACCTAGATACGAAGGTCCTTTGGAAGTGATTGAGCGGCTTAATGAGGTAAATTATGTACTACAAACTCCAGGAAAGAGAAAAGCAAAACGTACTTATCACATAAACCAACTTAAGGCTTACCACCCTAGTATCGTACCAGTTTCGAAAGTTCTTCCTTTAGCTGAAACTGAAAATGGAAGTCTGCCCAGCATCTCTAAAGCGATAGAAGTATGTTTAAAAAATTCAGAGACATTGCAATCTCTTGATACCTTTCTTATGGACCTTGATTTGAAGAAAGCCAAAGATATCAAAGACTTGATATTACGTTATGAGGTTTTATTCGATGACGTCCCTAGGTGTTGTACATTGGGAATTCACGACATAGATGTACAAGGAGCAAAGCCTTGCAAACAGTCACCTTATAGGGCAAGTCCACTCAAACAAGAAACATTAAACAAAGAAGTAGAATTTTTGTTGTCCCATGGACTCATAGAACGGAGTAAAAGTCCGTGGGCCTCGCCCTGTATATTAGTTCCCAAGCCTGATGGAACTTCTAGAATGTGCACTGATTATCGTAAGGTTAATGCTCTCATGGTACCAGATGGTTTCCCACTACCCCGTATTGATGATCTAATAGACAGAGTATCAGGAGCTGCCTATGTCATCCGCCTGGATTTATTAAGGGGCTATTACCAAGTGCCGCTTACCCAGCGAGCCCAAGAAATATCCACATTTACTATACAAGGCGGATTATTCAATTATCGTGTTATGCCCTTCGGGTTGTGTAACGCGGCCTCTACCTTTCAGCGCCTGATGAACTTGCTGACCAATGATTTAGAAGGAGTGGATGCATATCTAGATGATCTTGTTATATATAGCAATGAGTGGGAGCAACATTTAATTCGCCTGGAAACCTTATTTAAGAAGTTAGAAAAGTACAACTTCACCATAAATTTAGCCAAGTGTCAGTTTGGACAAGCCAAGATTAAATACCTCGGTTTTTGTATAGGTCAGGGTGAGGTACATCCTGTTGATGTAAAAGTTAGAGCCATTGCCGAGTTTCCTATCCCTCAAGATAGAAAGTCTATACAGAGGTTCCTTGGAATGACTGGTTATTATCGACATTTCTGTCCTAATTTTTCTCAGGTTGCATCTACTCTTACTGAGTTAACCAGTAGTAAGATGAAGTTTTGCTGGACGAAAGATTGTGAGATAGCTTTTAATCGGTTGAAGCGGTTGCTTTCTTCGTCACCTGTATTGAAAAGTCCTGACTTTAATCAACCCTTCTATTTACACATCGATGCCAGCGGTTATGCTGTGGGGACGGTGTTACTTCAGAAATCCCCCTCTACTGATATTTTGCATCCTATATCTTATTTTTCTTAAAAGTTAAAACGTCACCAAAAGAATTACGCCACGGTAGAGAAAGAAGCTCTTGCCCTAGTAATATCTTTGGAACATTTTGACATTTATCTGGGAACCTCCCCCCATAAAATTATGGTATTTTCTGATCACAACCCTTTAATTTATATTAATTCTATGAAATCAAAGAACTCCCAAATCCTCAGGTGGGCTCTGAGGATCCAACCTTATCTGATTAGTATTCAACACTTAAGTGGATCCCTTAACATAATTGCTGATGCCCTTTCTCGCCCCTGAAAAAAAAATGTATACCTTAAAATGTAAAGTTAAGAAATGAGTACTCTTAGAGCCTAATTTATATATATATTATATATTTTTGTTAATGATTTTCTTTTATATTGACAGTATGACTATGAAAGCTGTTTCGTTGATGGGACGAAGTATTAAGTCCACATGGATGACCCTGACAGTCATGTCCGAGACTCCTATTCTCGAATTATGATGGAAGCCACTCCAGATAGTTCTTCCGGCCTTTGTTCCAAAAGCTCATCCTCTGGCAAATAACCATGCTGATCGAGTTCTTTCTTCTCCATTCTTCCGTCGTACTACATGCCTTATTTACCAAGAGGACGCTTACTATAAAGGAGATATTACCAAGGACGCTTACAAACTCCCTACTGCGACCTATTGTCGTACGGGGGGGGGGGGGTGTTATATCTTCGAAATTGGTCATCCTGTGTTATTTAACTATTGTAAGAGAATATGTTCATTACTTAATATTATAGCGCAAAAGTCCCCGTTTATAGCTAAAATAGAGACTTTCGGCGTTATATTATTATCTGTTAATATATGAAAAATACCATGGTATCGCTATTATCGTTATTATCACTATTATTGCTATTATCACTATTATCACTATTATCGTTATTATCACTATTTTGTTATTATCACTATTATTTTAGTATTATTGTTAGGTAGGATTTCTTGTGTATATAGAGTTTAAGTCTCGGAACTATCCGGTGAATTGTTCAATTGTTTATGTCCGGCTGGCTGACGTGGGTCAGCTGATCCAATCTGACGACACGTCAACAGACTGGCAAGTAGTCAGTCTGCTCCCTGCTCTAGCCCTGACAACTGATCGTATATAGGCTCTTACGGTGTACAGTTGAATGGTTTTGAGAATTGGTCTCAAGAGCTGACTCACTTTGTTCCTCATTGCTCTGAAAGACTTTTGATATTTATATTCTTGGTCAGTTTAGTAATCCATAGAGACACTTTACGGCCAGATTCAAAGGTCTTGTTAAATCTTGTACCTTTTGTATTTTGAGTTTACAGTCTTGTTAAGACAAAGACGTAAATGTTATTGAAGACTGAATTACAGGAAGAATAATTAAACTTCCTTATTAATGTGACATTTCCATGATTTTGAACTAAATGTATATGGTAAATTTATTGTACAAAGTATTAAGTTACATTAACTACAAAGAGAAGATAAAGTATTGTATTTAAATACTTTAATAAATTTGAATATTATTCTATGGAGTTTCCCAGTTGAAATTATTTCCCCTAGACTCTAAAACTTTAAATAACTCGGATCCAAAAATCTTGTTGCATAAGAAATGAATGGTAACAGGCCACATTCTGAAGTTCTTTAAAAATTTTCTTATTCGCAACACCTGTGTACTGCAACAGTTTTTTGGTTCCTGTGCGCCTCAGGAGATGTGCTCGGTATTATACTGTGAAGGTTCAGCAAGCAGTCCTATCAGATCATCAAACAGTATTTGATAAGTTATGTTCCTCCTTAGGAAAATTAAATGATAGAAAAATGAATGATAACTTAATAAGATAAACAATTTGATAAACAATTTTAATAATATGAAAAAAATCCTACTTGAAGCATAGAAATGAAAAATGAAATATGTAAATAATTAGTGACTCATAGCTAATATAGCAAATCTGTAGTCAATACGTAGTTAGGAATGGTGCTGTGCCGATGTTCTATGCACGTAGCTCTGAATCGTGGTTGGGAATGCTGAACCTTTGTTGATGACAATGAAGCGGATTCACAAGTGGACGTGACTGTTGACACACTGAGTAGATAGTGACCCCAACACGAGTAGAGATTCTGACGAACAGAGGTACTGTGATCCTCTGACCACCACAACACTTGTGAATCAGTTGAGACGCTAGTAACGAACCACCATGAAATGCTGGTGGAGTTATAACTGGGGAACGGCTGCTAGAATGATGTATAGCTGATGGTGTGTCAGCTGCTAGTCGAAGCGGACCAGTGTTGGCTGAGATGTCAGACTGACACTCAGAATTTGTCAGAATCTATGCTGCCCCGCTTATTTCGCCTGTGCCGGATGACTCGAACGGACAAACAAGGCTAAAATAAAGAAATACAAAATTACACACCAGTCGAGAAATCACTCATATGATAGGCATATGGCCTTTAAAAGAAATGGTGAGCATCAAATGATGTTACACTACGTAAGTCCAAATCAGGACAGGAAGAAATTGCAGCATAAAAATCTAAAGAGTGAAGCTCTTATTGAAACCCAATTAACCCACCCACAAAATAAACAGGAGTGGAACGAATACAGATTTGATGGGAGCCGCAAGTCAAGTGACTGACCACCGGTCAGAGAGACACTCGTCACCTCCCACCGGGTGCAGAAAGGGAAGGGGGTAGTGGGAACGGTGCACCCACCCTAACTGAACAAGCATACTGCCGAGAACTACCACCACCATTCATTCATACTTCCACCCTTACTATCTCATGAACTTTTCCCTCACACTCCCCCATACCAAAAGTTACAGTCAAAGAATATAAGAGGAATAGGTAGGTAAAAGTTCATATAAAGAAAAATCGTGCAATTTACCAATATTCTACTGACTGTCATGACTTAACCAGTCAGAGAAATAACTGGACGAACCATTGATATACACTATATGAAACTTGAAAGATTGGAGAGCCAATGTCCACCTCAAGAGGTGGACATTGGTTGCCTTGAAAGTCTCTAGGTATATCAAAGGTTAATGATCTGTTTTCAAAATGAATTCTTTATATAGAAGATAAAACTTAGGTTTTGAGATACCCTACACAAGGAACAAAGCATTCCATTTGAATGGTAGAGTATCTCTTTTCTCCAGGAAGAAGTTTCCTCCATGACTTTGCATACTATACATGTCAGTGACACTGGTTTGTAGTTTAATGCTTCGTGTCTGTCTCCTCTTTTAAAAATTGGGACTACATTTGCTGTCTTCCATACCTCAGGTAGTCACCCTGTTTCGACAGATGTGTTGAAGACTGTTGTTAGTGGTACACAAAGCATCTCTGCTCCCTCTCTCAGGACCCATGGAGAGATGTATCCCTGCTCCATCGCCTTTGAGGTGTCTAACTCAGCTGCCTCTTCACCACCTCCTAGGTTGTATGCATTGTGTCCAGCAACTGGTGGTGTATATAACCCGTTTGTTTGGTGGCTCTTGTAGAGCAGGGTTCAATGATAAACGTCTTTGGAGGCTTCTTTACTTTATTTGCAATGTCGTGGTGGGTACACAGGCTTGTGTGTTGAGTGCCCATGGCCCATAAGGGCCATGCCCACGAGGGAGAGAGCTAGTACGACTGTTGACTGCTTCTAGACTGCTGAGTGAAGGAGAGTGGGACTAGCATCCCACTGACCTGGGCAGGCCGAGAGAGGGCAGCACCTTAGTGCTGCGAAATATGAACTAAGCTGGCAGACAGCATAGGCTGTCTGTGCAGACAGTACAGGCTGTCTATATTTGCCCGGCCACCTAGCTCGTGTCGTCCCGACACGACAATACTGGTGGTAAAAAAAAACTTGGTCTCTCTCATAGAAACAGGGCACAGAACACAAAATAAAAAACATGTATATACATATGGACATGCAAAAAAAACTTCCTACAGGGAGGGAAGAAAAAAACATGTGGGGTATGCTAAACATCGTGGACATAGGCAGTGAGTGTCAATGGGCATCTCTGCATGCCTTCCTGCGTCTGGACAGATACTGCAACACAGGAGACATCGCTGCAGCTGAGCTGTGATGTAACAGGGTACGGTCTCCTCTAGAACAGTGAAGCAGTCATTGTAGGAATCACTGCAGGTTTCACTCAACCTGGGGCATGACATGCTGGTGCCCTCGAGTGAGGCACCATCAAAACTTCGCAACTGGGCAGGACTTCTGGCAAGCGACTCAGGAGGACACTTCTCGACTGGTACTGTCGCTGGGCTGTCACTGCCGGCGAGTGTGGAGTGAGTCGTGGAGCGAGTCGCGGCAGAGATGACTGGGCGAAACATCTGGGAGTCGTAGCATAACACACCAGACTGCAGTGAGCGAGCTAGCAGTCAAAGTGGCATCATCTTTGTGCAGGAGCTCACTGAAGCTTGACACGAGGTTGACACAGCGCCTGCTGGGAGGGCTTAAACTGTGGCTTGACAAGTATCATTCTCTCGGCAGTTGGAGTTATAGCAGAGGTTAGTCTAAAAGTCCCCCGACTTGTTTCTCTACATATAACTGCACTCTGAAGGTCTGGAGGTGAAGTGAAACAAAACTCAATGGGAATCGTAGCAGGTACGATTCTGCAGAACATCATGAGTGGCAAACAATAAAAGCTTTCTGTACAAGAGGCTCGGTCGCTCGGGGCTGAGTAATATCAGCTGTCAAACACGCTGGTCACACCAGGTGACAGGCAACAAAGAGCCACACAGGAGTCTGGCCACAGACCTGTTCGACACACAGCTGGGCTCGAGACCACACAGGACACACGGAAAACTTTACACTCACCCGCGGTACATGTGGTACAACATGGCTTAAACTAGCAAATAATGCTTTTCTGTGCACAAAATTGACACTAAGCCATACATTAACATGTGAGAACACTGACTGAGAGGAATTAACACACAACATATATCTTCTCTCAATCTTCTCGACAATACTGATATAATTACTGAAACACTCGGTGTGACATCATGTGATGTAAGGCGTGATGTTGCGAGGTGACATCAGTAGCACTGTGATGTCAGCAGACATCTCGAGGTGACGTCAGGCAGACATCGTAATGTCGGACAGAATCATTGGTAACTCACATAGCTCATAGATCCACTTGGCATCGTCCACACCTCACGTGGCGTCGGGATCCACGTGGTGTCGTGATCTATGTGGCATGCTGATATACATGGCTTGCTGATCCACATGGCTTGCTGACTCACGTGGCTTGCTGATCCACGTTTCTTAGTGATCTACATGGCACGATGATCCACGTGGCTTCGAGTGGCCTCGGGCACTCGGATACACAGCACTGACAATGACTTCACACGGAAAACAGCAGAAAACACAGCAGAGGGAGTGATGGTATGGTGGTGTATGGTAGTGTGGTGGCCAGGAGCGTGGGTGAGTGTATGGCGAGGGAGGATCTGGCCTCTTCCTCCTCTCAAACCCACAACACGGCAAAGTACTCACACTGGACACAAAAATCACCACAAAACTTACCTCTGGCTTGCTGAAATAGCTGTGCTGAGCTGAACAACAACAGCAGAACATACAAGTGATGCTGAACAAGTGACTTGAGAAACAGCCTGGGATGATGTAGCATGGGGTCACTGGAACGCCACTTACAATTCTCGAAGAAATTCGGCAAATTTCGGCTAGATCCTGCTTGTACATGTGTCTGGATGCTGAAACATGCAGACATGACATCAGGATAACTCGTTGAGAGACAGATGTTTCTAGTGTAGTGATGAAGTGAACACAACTTCATTCCATTTCCTTCCTCTCTCCAGGCAAACACACTTGCTCTGACCACCACTTCCCACCATTTATAACTCGTTTGTTTGGTGGCTCTTGCAGAGCGGGGTTCAATGATAAACATCTTCGGAGGCTTCTTTACTTTATTTGCAATGGTGTGGTGGGTACACAGGCTTGTGTGTTGAGTGCCCATGGCCCATAAGGGCCATGCCCACGAGGGAGAGAGCTAGTAGGACTGTTGACTGCTTCTAGGCCGCTGAGTGAGTGAGGGCAAGTGGGACCAGCGTCCCACTGACCTGGGCAGGCCGAGAGAGGGCAGCACCTTAGTGCCGCAAAATATGAACTAAGCTGACAGGCATCATAGGCTGTCTGCAGACAGTACAGGCTGTCTACATGTACCCCACTTCTCCGTCTTTCTGGAGTCTCTTCTGTCTCCTCTATGAATACTTCTTTGAATCTCATGTTGAGCTCCTCACACACTTCTCTGTCGTTTCTTGTGATTTTCCCTCTTTCCTTCTTCACCCTGATTACCTGGTCCTTGACTGTTGTTTTCCTCCTGATGTGGCTGTACAACAGTTTCGGCTCAGATTTGGCTATCGCCGCTATGTCATTTTCTTACTGTTGTTGAGCCTCCCTCCTTACCTGTGCATATTCATTTCTGGCTCTACGACTGCTGTCCTTATTCTCCTGAGTCCTTTACCTTCTATACTTCTTCCATTCTCTAACACACTTGGTTTTGGCCTCTCTACGCCTATGAGTGAAGCAAGGGCTCATCATGCATGTATGCATGTCTGAGTGTGTGTGTACTCACCTATATGTGATTGAAGGGGTCGAGTCATAGCTCCTAGCCCTGCCTCTTCACTGGTCGATTCTAATTCACTCTCTCCCTGCTCCATAATATTTGCCATACCTCTTCTTAAAGCTTTTATGAAATTTGGTTCCACTACTTCACTCTCCAGATTATTCCAGTTCCTGACAACTCTAAGACTAAAGAAATACTTTCTAACATCCCTATGACTCATCTGGGTTTTCATTTTCCAATTGTGCCCCCTTCTTTCTGTATCCCATCTCTGAAACATTCGATCCTTGTCCACCTTGTCAATGTCTCTTAGTATTTTATGCGTTGTTATCATGTCCCCTCTATCCCTCCTTTCCTCTAGTGTCATCAGGTTGAGTTCCCTTAACCTCTCCTCATTAGACATACCCCTCAGTTCCGGGACTAATCGTGTTGCCAATTTTTGCACTTTGTGTGTGTGTGTGTGTGTACTCACCTAGTTGTACTCACCTAGTTGAGGTTGCGAGGGTCGAGTCCGAGCTCCTGGCCCCGCCTCTTCACTGATCGCTACTAGGTCACTGTCCCTGAGCCATGAGCTTTATCATACCTCTGCTTAAAGCTATGTATGGATCCTGCCTCCACTACATCACTTCCCAAACTATTCCACTTACTGACTACTCTGTGGCTGAAGAAATACTTCCTAACATCCCTGTGATTCATCTGTGTCTTCAACTTCCAACTGTGTCCCCTTGTTACTGTATCCAATCTCTGGAACATCCTGTCTTTGTCCACCTTGTCAATCCCTCTCAGTATTTTGTATGTCGTTATCATGTCCCCCCTATCTCTCCTGTCCTCCAGTGTCGTCAGGTTGATTTCCCTTAACCTCTCCTCGTAGGACATACCTCTTAGCTCCGGGACTAATCTTGTTGCAAACCTTTGCACTTTCTCTAGTTTCTTTACGTGCTTGGCTAGGTATGGGTTCCAAACTGGTGCCGCATACTCCAATATGGGCCTAACGTACACGGTGTACAGGGTCCTGAATGATTCCTTATTAAGATGTCGGAATGCTGTTCTGAGGTTTGCTAGGCGCCCATATGCTGCAGCAGTTATTTGGTTGATGTGCGCTTCAGGAGATGTGCCTGGTGTTATACTCACCCCAAGATCTTTTTCCTTGAGTGAGGTTTGTAGTCTCTGGCCCCCTACACTGTACTCCGTCTGCGGTCTTCTTTACCCTTCCCCAATCTTCATGACTTTGCACTTGGTGGGATTGAACTCCAGGAGCCAATTGCTGGACCAGGTCTGCAGCCTGTCCAGATGCCTTTGTAGTTCTGCCTGGTCTTCGATCGAGTGAATTCTTCTCATCAACTTCACGTCATCTGCAAACAGGGACACCTCAGAGTCTATTCCTTCCGTCATGTCGTTCACAAATACCAGAAACAGCACTGGTCCTAGGACTGACCCCTGTGGGACCCCGCTGGTCACAGGTGCCCACTCTGACACCTCGCCACGTGTGTGTGTGTGTGTGTGTGTGTGTGTGTGTGTGTGTGTGTGTGTGTGTGTGTGTATGTGTATGTGTGTGTGTGTGTGTCTGTGTGTGTGTGTGTGTGTGTATGCGTGTGTGTATGCGTGTGTGTGTGCGTGTGTGTACTCACCTATTTGTGGTTGCAGGGGTCGAGTCACAGCTCCTGGCCCCGCCTCTTCGCTGATTGCTACTAGGTCCTCTCTCTCCCTGCCCCATGAGCTCTATCATACCTCGCCTTAAAACTATGCATGGTTCCCGCCTCCACTACATCATTTTCTAGGCTATTCCATGTCCTGACTACTCTATGACTGAAGAAATACTTCCTAACATCCCTTTGATTCATCTGAGTCTTCAACTTCCAATTGTGACCTCTTGTGTCTGTATCCCATCTCTGGAACATCCCGTCTTTGTTCACCTCGTCCATTCCGCGCAGTATTTTATATGTCGTTATCATGTCTCCCCTGACCCTCCTTGCCTCCAGTGTCGTCAGGCCGATTTCCCTCAATCTTTCTTCGTAGGACAATCCCCGTAGCTCTGGGACTAGTCTTGTTGCAACCCTTTGCATTTCTCTAATTTCTTGACATGCTTGACTAGGTGTGGCTTCCAAACCTGTGCTGCATACTCCAGTATGGGCCTGACGTAAATGGTATACAGAGTCTTGAACGAATCCTTACTGAGGTATCGGAACGCTATCCGTAGGTTTGCCAGGCGCCCGTATGCTGCAACAGTTATCTGATTGATGTGCGCCTCGGGAGATATGCTCGGTGTTATACTCACCCCCAGATCTTTTTCCTTGAGTGAGGTTTGCAGACTTTGGCCGTTTAAACTATATTGTGTCTGCGGTCTTCTTTGCCCTTCCCCAATCTTCATGACTTTGCATTTGTCAGGGTTAAACTCAAGGAGCCAGTTGCTGGACCAGGCTTGTAGCCTGTCCAGGTCTCTTTGTAGTCCAGCCTGATCCTCATCCGATTTGATTCTTCTCATTAACTTTACATCGTCCGCAAAAAAGGACACTTCTGAGTCTATCCCTTCCGTTATGTCATTCACATATACCAAGAACAGCACAGGTCCTAGGACTGACCCCTGTGGAACTCCGCTTGTCACAGGCGCCCACTCTGACACCTCGTCACGTACCATGACTCGTTGTTGCCTCCCTGTCAGGTATTCTCTGATCCATTGCAGTGCCTTTCCTGTTATGTGTGCCTGGTCCTCTAGCTTTTGCAGTAACCTCTTGTGAGGAACTGTGTCGAAGGCCTTCTTGCAGTCCAAAAAAATGCAGTCGATCCACCCCTCTCTCTCTTGTCTTACTTCTGTCACCTTGTCATAAAACTCTAGTAGGTTTGTGATGCAGGATTTTCCCTCCCTGAAACCATGCTGGTTGTCAATTATACACTTGTTTCTTTCCAGGTGCTCCACCACTCTCCTCCTGATGATCTTCTCCATGACCTTGCATACTATACACGTTAGTGATACAGGTCTGTAGTTTAGTGCCTCATGTCTGTCTCCCTTTTTAAAAATTGGGACTACATTTGCCATCTTCCATACCTCAGGGAGTTGCCCAGTTTCAAATGATGTGTTGAAGATCTTTGTTAATGGTAAACACAATATCTCTGCTCCCTCTTTAAGAACCCACAGAGAGATGTTGTCTGGTCCCACCGCCTTTGAGGTGTCAAGTTCGCATAGCAGCTTCTTCACCTCCTCCTTGGTTATATGTACTTCATTCAGCACTTGCTGGTGCACCCCCCTGCTCTGATTTCCTGGAGTCCTACTGGTTTCCACTGTAAATACTTCTTTAAATCTTGTGTTGAGCTCCTGACATACCTCCCGGTCGTTTCTTGTGAATTCCCCATCACCCTTCCTCAGTCTGATTGCCTGGTCCTTGACTGTTGTTTTCCTCCTGATGTGGCTGTACAACAGCTTCGGGTCAGTCTTGACTTTCGATGCTATGTCATTTTTGTATTGCCGCTGAGCCTCCCTTCTTATCTGTGCATATTTGTTTCTGACTCTTCGGCTAATCTCTTTATTTTCCTGAGTTCTCTGTCTTCTGTACTTTCCATTCTCTAGTACACCTAGTTTTTGCCTCCCTACACCTTTGGGTGAACCAAGGACTTGTTCTGTTCTTCCCATTATTTCTGTTTCCCTTAGGAACAAACCTCTCCTCTGCCTCCTTGCATTTTGTTGCCACATAATCCATCATTTCTTGTACTGGTTTTCCTGTCAGTTCCCTCTCCCACTGAATGTCTTGAAAGAAGTTCCTCAAGCCTGAGTAGTTCCCCCTTTTGTAGTTTGGTTTTTCCCACCCTATTCCTGCTGCTCTCTCCACTTGGAGCTCAACTATGTAGTCGATGCACAGAACCACATGATCACTAGCTCCCAGGGGCCTTTCATACATGATATCCTCGATGTCAGAACTACTCAAGGTGAATACAAGGTCCAGTCTTGCTGGTTCATCCTCTCCTCTCTCTCTGGTAGTGTCTCTAACATGTTGATGCATGAGGTTTTCTAGTACCACATCTATCATCTTGGCTCTCCATGTTTCGGGACCCCCATGGGGCTCCAGGTTTTCCCAGTCAATCTCCTTGAGATTGAAATCACCCATAACTAGTAACTTTGCTCCCCCCATGTGTGCTCTCCTGGCCACGTCGGCTAGTGTGTCGACCATTGCTCTGTTGCTCTCATCGTATTCTTCTCTTGGCCTCCTGCAGTTCTGTGGTGGGTTGTACATTACTGCAATTATCACCTTATGTCCCTCAGACTGGATTGTTCCTACTAAGTAGTCCCTTTCGCCCGTGCCATCCATTCCTTCCATTTTCTCAAACCCCCACTGGATTTTAATGAGCAGTGCAACTCCTCCTTCCCCTCTCCTCCCTCTGTCTTTCCTGAGGATTTGATATCCGGGTGGAAAGATTGAATCTGTTATTATTCTGGTGAGTTTTGTTTCTGTGAGTGCTATTATGTCTGGGGATGTCTCCTTGATTCTTTTGTGCCACTCCTCATACTTATTTGTTATTCCATCTGCATTTGTATACCACACCTTCAACTTCTTTTCTAAGATTGTGATCTGGGAGGTGTATTGGGGTTGGGGAAGTGGGAGACCTGATAAGGAACTATGGGTGGTTGCTGTGGGGGTGGAGTTTGTAATGCAGTGGGTGGGGGCATTGGATGTGGCATGGGTGTTTTGGTTTAGAGTGTTTGGTTGCACTGGGGTTGACCTGGTTGGGAGGCTTCTATAGGAAGTTGTGAGGGAGGCTGTATTTGATCTTTCTGTGATGGGGATCTCCTGTCTGTCTTCTCCATCCCCTCTCTTTCCTCCTTTGGCCTTTGTACCATCTCTCTCTGTTTCTGCATTTCTACTTGTGTTCTGTTGCAGTCGAGATACACCTTCCTGTATGCCGGCATGTCCCTTAATCGTGCTTTCTCCTGCAGGATCCTGTTCCGAGTCGATTCTGCCTTGAAGGTCACTTTCACTGGCCGGGTTCTGTTTTTTACAAAACCCCCCTATTCTCCAAAAATTTTCCATCTGGGTCATGTCGTCTTCTCCTATTGCTTTCATGATGCTTTCAATTGCTTTTTTTCCCCTTGTTTTCTTGCTTCATATGTTTCCCCTTCAACTTCCTGCAGCCCATACACAAAGACTGACCTCACCCTTTCATTCTCCCACTGCATATCCCTGTGTATCCCCTCATTCTATTTGATTTCCTCCATTGCAGCTTTCCTTTCTTCAGTTTTACTAGCTAATGTACTTGGGCTCAGTGGCCTGTCATTTTCCCTTCTTGGCTTTCCCTGGGTTCTGCTGTGGTCTGTTAGGGCCTCCACATATAGCTTAGCTCTTTCATTTACTACAGTCTCCACTGATTGAGCTTCTACATGCAGTTTTGCTCCTTCTTTCCCTACAGTCCCCTTATTTGTGGCTGAGGTAGCAGTCTCTGTTGTCAATCCCAAAATGTTCTTTAGTTCTTTAGGCTGTTTCAGATTTTTCAGTTCCTCTTCTAAACTCTGTATTCTGGCCTCTGCTGCTTTGACTTGCACCTCCCACTTCCTGCTTTCCATGTCTAACCTCTCTTCCACTCTCATGCTAAGTTCTTCTAGTTTCTTTTCCCATTCATGTTCTCTCTGGCAACCCATTTTTGTTTTATCCTGATTGCCTCAGAGTGTGAAACCTATGTAATTCTGTATGTTAGGTTAGTATTGTGTATGTCAGAGTGTGGGGGGGGGAGGTAGTGGAGGAACTGTGGCTATGTGGGAAGGAGGGAGAAGCAAGTGGGTGAGTGGGAGAGGGAGAGGGGGAAGGAGGGAGAGGTGGGGAGGGGGAGGGTGAAAGAGGGAGGGGAGGGATCAGGTGAAGGAGTGACATGTCGGTGGGGGAGGGGAGGAGTGTATGTGTGAGTCTGGCAATGTATGTGTGTGTGTGTGTGTGTGTGTGTGTATGTTGTGTGTGTGTTGTGTGTGTGTGTGTGTGTGTGTGTTGTGTGTGTGTGTGTGTGTTCTGTGTTGTGTGTGTGTGTGTGTGTGTGTGTGTGTGTGTGTGTCAGTGGTCCTTGACTGGCCGCAACTTCTTGTGACCTGACCCCCACTCTCCTGGGGCTTACCCCACCTACTTACAATGTTGACCTTAAAAGCTGCATGTGTATGTGTGTATATGTGTGTATTCGTGTGTATTGGGGAGGTATGAGGGGTAGATACTGTTAATACATACCAGTAATTCTGGGTTGTAAAAAGTGAAAATTGCTACTAGGGTCTAAAGCTTCTATGAGTGTCTGCCCTTGTGTGTGTATATGAGAGAGGGATGGTTTGGGGGGGGGGGGTAGATGGTGTGGTTTAAAGATCCGTTATACCTCTCTGTTCCAACTGTCTTTCCTAGAAATGCTACTCTCTCCACTTATTGCCCTCTTTGGATTTAAGTATCAATTATTGCTGGTTATTATCCTATTCCTTGTTCACATTGAGAAAGGACTTCCTAACTTCCTAAGTATTCTTACTACTAATAACTACTGTAATAGCTTGCAGGAGTGAGTGACCAGTATCTAACAGCGATGCAAAGCCTGCAACATGCAAACCACAAAATATGTGAGTGATACTTGTGCTGGCAACGGTCGTGACAGTTGCCAGATGCTGATGATGAAGTCGTTGTACGTAGTCCTTAAATCCCTATTTTGGAGGTCATTCACCCGTGTTGATTATAGCCACATGTGCTCATACATCCCTCGTTCCTCATGCGATTTCACTTTTCACTTATACACTTCACTTATACACTTCACATTGTATGCAATTCATTTTATATGTATAATGGCACACAACTTGTCGTGACGTTACTGCTTTAAGCAGGCCTACTGCTGCCGCCTTCCCTTGTTATATATTTTATTTTTCCTTTCCCCTTTTGCTTATTAACTTTTTCACTCTCACTGTATGGTGCCCCACATTTCACTTGTTAGCCAAACGCTGATAATTCTTGAACAGCCGCTTCCACACTCACTTTGATCTTTGTATGTTTGAATCTGTGTGGCAACAGCGCCTATAGACTCACAACGGCTTGGCGCTTTGAAATATTGATAATTTCAGCTTCCTATCGACTATTTTTAACTAATAACTTTAGTTATCACTCGTATTATTGTTCACTGACGATGTCACTACCACTGATTACTGCTAGCATTTACTGCATGCCTTAAGAAAACACTAGGGTTCTCGGAGCCTCGTGCACCCACATCTGCACCCCACAGACCCACGCGCGTATGTGTATGTGTGTGTGTGTGTACTCACCTAATTGTGGTTGCAGGGGTCGAGACTCGGCTCCTGGCCCTGCCTCTTCACTGATCGCTACTGGATCCTCTCTCTCTCTGCTTCCTGAGCTTTGTCATACCTCTTCTTAAAACTATGTATGGTTCCTGCCTCCACTACCTCACTTGCTAGGCTATTCCACTTGCTGACAACTCTATGACTGAAGAAATACTTCTTAACGTCCCTGTGACTCGTCTGAGTCTTCAGCTTCCAGTTGTGACCCCTTGTCCCTGTGTCCCCTCTCTGGAACATCCTATCTCTGTCCACCTTGTCTATTCCCTGCAGTATCTTGTATGTCGTTATCATGTCTCCCCTGACCCTTCTGTCCTCCAGTGTCGTCAGTCCGATTTCCCTTAACCTTTCCTCGTACGACATTCCCTTGAGCTCTGGGACTAGCCTTGTTGCAAACTTTTGTACTTTCTCTAACTTCTTGACGTGCTTGACCAGGTGTGGGTTCCAGACTGGTGCTACATACTCCAGTATGGGCCTAACATACACAGTGTACAGTGTCTTGAACGATTCCTTATTAAGGTATCGGAACGCTATTCTCAGGTTTGCCAGGCGCCCGTATGCTGCAGCGGTTATTTGGTTGATGTGTGCCTCCGGTGATGTGCTCGGTGTTATGGTCACCCCAAGGTCTTTCTCCCTGAGTGAGGTCTGTAGTCTTTGTCCACCTAGCCTATACTCTGTCTGCGGTCTTCTTTGCCCCTCCCCAATCTTCATGACTTTGCATTTGGCTGGATTGAATTCGAGAAGCCAGTTACTGGACCACATGTCCAGCCTCTCCAGGTCTCTTTGCAGTCCTGCCTCATCCTCGTCCGATTTAATTCTTCTCATCAACTTCACGTCATCTGCGAACAGGGACACTTCAGAGTCTATTCCTTCCATCATGTCGTTCACATATATCAAAAATAGCACTGGTCCTAGAACTGACCCCTGTGGGACCCCGCTCGTAACAGGCGCCCACTGTGATACCTCTTCACGTACCATGACTCGTTGCTGCCTCCCTGTCAGGTATTCCCTTATCCTTTGCAGTGCCCTTCCTTTTACGTGTGCCTGATCCTCCAGCTTCTGCACTAATCTCTTGTGGGGAACTGTGTCAAAGGCCTTCCTGCAGTCTAGGAAAACGCAATCTACCCAACCCTCTCTCTCGTGTCTTACTTCTGTTACCTTGTCATAAAACTCCAGGAGGTTTGTGATACAAGATTTGCCTTCCATGAACCCATGCTGGTTTTCATTTATAATCTTGTTCCTTTCCAGGTGTTCGACCACTCTCCTCCTGATAATCTTCTCCATGACTTTGCACACAATACATGTCAGAGACACAGGTCTGTAGTTTAGTGCCTCGTTTCTGTTTCCTTTCTTAAATATGGGGACTACATTAGCTGTCTTCCATTTCTCAGGTAGTTGCCCAGTTTCAAGGGATGTGTTGAAGATTGTGGTTAGAGGCACACACAGCATCTCTGCTCCTTCTCTAAGGACCCATGGGGAGATGTTGTCCGGTCCCATCGCCTTTGAGGTGTCAAGGTCACTTAAGAGCTTCTTCACCTCCTCCTCAGTTGTTCGTATGTCATCCAACACTTGATGTTCCCTTCTGTTCTGTCTTCCCACAGCCCTTCCTGTCTCTACTGTAAAAACTTCCTTAAATCTCCTGTTCAGCTCCTCACATACCTCCTGATCATTTCTTGTGAGTTCTGCACCTTCTGTCCTTAATCTGATCACCTGGTCTTTGACTGTTGTCTTCCTCCTGATGTGGCTATACAACAGTTTCGGGTCAGTCTTGATTCTCGATGCTATGTCATTTTCATACTGTCGCTGGGCCTCCCTCCTTACTTGTGCGTACTCATTCCTGGCTCTGCGACTGATCTCCCTATTTTCGTGTGTTCTCTGCCTTCTGTACTTTTTCCATTCTCTATTGCACTTTGTTTTTGCCTCCTTACACCGTTGGGTAAACCAGGGGCTTGTTCTGGTCTTCCCGTTGTTACTGTTGCCCTTGGGAATGAATCTTTCCACTGCCTCCTTGCATTTTGTTGCTACATATTCCATCATTTCATTTACTGGCTTTCCTGCCAGTTCTCTGTCCCCCTGGACCTCCCGCAGGAAGTTCTTCAACCCTATGTAGTCCCCTCTTTTATAGTCAGGCTTTTCCCATTCTACTCCTGTTATTCTCTCCACTTGCAGCTCTACTATGTATTCAAAGCACAGAACCACGTGGTCGCTAGCTCCTAGGGGACTCTCATACTTGATGTCCTCAATGTCTGAGCTGCCCCGGGTGAACACAAGGTCCAATCTTGCTGGTTCATCCTCCCTTCTCACTCTGGTAGTGTCCTTAACATGTTGGTGCATGAGGTTTTCCAGCACCATGTCCAACATCCTGGCTCTCCATGTTTCGGGACCCACATGTGGCTCCAGGTTTTCCCAGTCAATCTCCCTGTGGTTGAAATCCCCCATAACCAGCAACTTTGCTCTGCTGGAGTGAGCTCTTCTTGCCACCTCAGCAAGTGTGTCCACCATTGCTCTGTTGCTCTCTTCATATTCTTCTCTTGGCCTCCTGCAGTTCTGTGGTGGATTATACATCACTGCAATGACCACTTTGTGTTCCCCAGACTGAAGTGTACCTGCTATGTAGTCTCTTTCTCCCGTCTCATCTATTCCTTCCATTTTCTCGAATTTCCATCTGTTTTTTACGAGCAGAGCAACCCCACCTCCCCCCCTGCCCCTTCTATCTTTCCTCATGATCTGGTATCCTGGTGGGAAGATTGCATCTATTTTTGTCTCCATGAGTTTTGTTTCTGTAACTGCTATGATGTCTGGGGACTTCTCATTGATTCTTTCTTGCCATTCCTCATGTTTATTCGTTAATCCATCTGCATTTGTGTACCAAACCTTCAACTTCTGTTCTAATACTGTAACTGTGGTGCGGGGGGTGGAAACAGAGGGATCGGTGTGTGATGGTTGGTTTGGATTGTTCAGTTGCCTTGGGGGTGTCGTGGCTGGAGTCCTTCTGCAGGTGTTTCTGGGGGGTGCGCTTGTCCTTCCATTTGATCCTGGGTTATTCTGCTCTCCTTTTTCATTTCCTCCCATTTCTCCTTTCGTTTTTGAACTCTTTCATTGTCTTCCTTTCGTCCTGTGTTCTGTCTCGGTCGAGGTACACACTCCGGAACTCCTGCTTGCCTCTCAGCCATGCTTTCTCCTGCAGGATCATGGTTCGGGTTGATTCTGCCTTGAAAATTACTTTGAGAGGCCGATTCCTTTTCTTTGTGAACCACCCAATTCTCCGAAAATTTGCCACCTGGGTCATGTCCCCCTCGCCTATCACCTTCATGATGTCTTCAATCGCTTTTTTCTCCTCCTGCTTTCTTTCATCACAAGTTTCCCCTTTAGCTTCGTCTAGCCCATAGACAAACACGGATCTCCCCCTTTCCACCTCCCACTGTGACTCCCATTGCATCCTCTGATGTGTTTTAGTTCCTTCCCGTGGAGTGTTCCTTCCTTCAGTCCCTTCCCTAGTTATGGCCCCTATGCTTCTTGGTTTATCCTTCCTGCTCACCTGCTCCTGGCCCCCACAGGTATCTGGTAAGGTCCTTGCACATGTCCTAGTTCCTTCAATGTCTTCCAACCTCTCTTTCTGTCCTAGAGTGCTCCCTGTCTTTGTTTTGGCCCCATGTGGGTTTGACAGGACCTCTGCATACAGTTTAGTTTCCATGCTTCCTTCAGACCTGTTGTCTGTGTTCGATGTAGCCATTGCCGATGCTACTTCTGTAATATCTTTGTCTCTGTGCTGTTTCAGATGTCTCAGCTCCTCTTCTAATCTCTCTATCTTGATTTCTGCTGCTGTGGCCTGTTGCTTCCACCTTCTGCATTCTGCTGCTAACCTCTCTTCCATCTTCCTTTCCAGCTCATCTAGTCTCCTTCCCCAGTCTTCCTCCCTTTTTTTGAGCTCTACCTCCCATTCCTCCCTCTCAGATTTGTCTTTGGAGCCCCTTGTCCTCATCCTGGTTAGGGGGAGGGGAATAGATGGTTAGGAGAGGGGATGGATGGTTGTGGGGGAGGGGGAGAATGGTTATTGGAGGGGTAGAGATAGTTGGGGGAGGGAGTTAGATGGTTTGGGGGAGAGAGGGGATGGATGGTTATGGGGGAGGGGGAGGATGGTTATTGGAGGGAGGGAGGTTGTTGGGCGGGGGTTAGACGGTTTGGGGAGGGGTTAGGTGGTTTGGGGGAGGGGTAGGTGGCTAAGGTGAGGTGGTTAGGGAAGGGGTGGTACGTGTTTGTGTCAAGTGTTTGTGTCAAGTGGTGGAGGGTGTGTGTGTGTATGTGTGTGTGTGTGTGTGTGTGTGTGTGTGTGTGTGTGTGTGTGTGCGTGCGTGTGTGGTGTGTGTGTGGTGTGTGTGGGTGTGGTGTGTGTGTGGTGTGTGTGTGGTGTGTGTGTGTGGTGTGTGTGTGTGGTGTGTGTGTGTGTGTGTGTGTGTGTGTGTGTGTGTGTGTGTGTGTGTGTATGTGTGTGTGTGTGTATGTGTGTGTGTGTGTATGTGTGTGTGTGTGTATGTGTGTGTGTGTATATGTGTGTGTGTACTCACCTATTTGTACTCACCTATTTGTGGTTGCAGGGGTCGAGTCATAGCTCCTGGCCCCGCCTCTTCACTGATTGCTACTAGGTCCTCTCTCTCCCTGCTCCATGAGCTTTATCATACCTCGCCTTAAAACTATGTATGGTTCCCGCCTCCACTACTTCACTTTCTAGACTATTCCACGACTTGACTACTCTATGACTGAAGAAATACTTCCTAACATCCCTTTGATTCATCTGAGTCTTCAACTTCCAATTGTGACCTCTTGTGTATGTGTCCCATCTCTGGAACATCCCGTCTTTGTCCACCGTGTCTATTCTGCGCAGTATTTTATATGTCGTTATCATGTCTCCCCTGACCCTCCTGGCCTCCAGTGTCGTCAGGCCGATTTCCCTCAACCTTTCTTCGTACGACAATCCCCGTAGCTCTGGGACTAGTCTTGTTGCAAACCTTTGCACTTTCTCTAATTTCCTGACGTGCTTGACTAGGTGTGGATTCCAAACTGGTGCTGCATACTCCAGTATGGGCCTGACGTAAATGGTATACAGTGTCTTGAACGACTCCTTATTGAGGTATCGGAACGCTATCCGTAGGTTTGCCAGGCGCCCGTATGCTGCAGCAGTTATCTGATTTATGTGCGCCTCAGGAGATATGCTCGGTGTTATACTCACCCCCAGATCTTTTTCCTTGAGTGAGGTTTGCAGTCTTTGGCCATCTAAATTATATTGTGTCTGCGGTCTTCTTTGCCCTTCCCCAATCTTCATGACTTTGCATTTGGCAGGGTTAAACTCAAGGAG